>NC_056737.1:1936430234-1936787827 GCF_019279795.1 Protopterus annectens | reverse complement strand
TGCAGTGACTGAGACCTGTAATCCACATTGGCTAATTCATACCACACTTTTCGGCCATTTAACCTGGACCAGAACACCAAAGGTGGAGGTTTGTCCATATTCATTAAGGATATCCACACCTCCAGGCTAGTTGTGTAGCATAATTCACCCGAGGTTATCCAAGTGCAACTAACTGGGCAAAACTGTAATCCACATTGTAGCTTGCTACAGATGCCCCACCATGCCCCAGGATTCCTACTTCTCTTTTCTTGATATACTGGAAAATATTAGGGTTCAACCAAACACCCTAATATTGGGCGATTTCAACTACCCCACCATTAACTGGGAAAACTACTCATGTACCAACTCCTTCGCTCAACGCTTTCTGGAATTCATAAATTCCAATGTCCTGGATCAACTTATCCACACCCCCACTAGGGGCAACAATATCCTAGACTTAGTCATTACCAATATGAGTGACCAGTGTTCCACACCTGAAGTCAACTCCTCACTGGTCAGATCCGACCATAAGCTAATTACCCTAGATATCTGCATCCCACACCCACCCACCAATAAGGAAACCACGGTAAAAAAAATTCTGCAAAGCCAACTTCATGCTTACGACAGAAGTGGAGAACTTCTTGACACCCATGCAGATGGACAATACAGTTACAACTGCTGAATCCTACACAAATGAACTCTATAAGCAATTACATGAGTGCATGGATAGTGCTATCCCAAACAGAACCAAGACGCTATCCTCCAAAAAAAAAAGGAAGCCAAGATGGTGGTCCCTTTCCAGAAACAAACTCTACAACAGAAGGAAGAAACTGTTGCAAAAGTGTAAAATCCCATGAGTGGAGGAGCTCCCTGGTCAGCCTCAGTAAGAAGCTGAGATGCCTTATATGATCCTCCAAAGCTAGCTACAAAAACAAAATCACCACTGATTCTAAGGGCAACCACAAAGCATTCTACAGCTATGTCAAGAATCTGAATGGCAACACCCAGATCTGCTCTGAGTTGCAGCACAATGGCACAAAAATTACAGAACCAACTGATATTGCCCACATCCTGGCAGATAGGTTCAGTGCTAACTTTACCTCCCTCTCACCCCCTAAAGGGCCCATATCTATAAAGGAAGAATGCGGAGTCCCTGCAATCATATCTACGCAGGTAAAAGCTGCACTTTCTAGAACCAAAAACACAGCATCCATGGGACCGGACAACATCCCAGCCTGCGTTTTACATGAACTTCAAAACGAACTGGCTCCCCACCTATGCACCATGTTCAATCAGTCTCACGTCAGAAAAAGTCAAACTGAAGCACTAACCAGTCCATAAAACAAAGGTAGCCCAAGTGAAGCTGCTGGATTCGACCCACTCTCCAAAAATCGATGACACGGTAGTATGAATCGTAAAACCACTTTAATCGAATCAGTACATAAATCCAGGAATAAAATGGATAAGCGCTTTTGTCGGAATAATCTAGACTTTATCAGACTGTCTCAAGTCAGGCTTTGTGCCCACTGAATGGCGCACAGCAACAGTTAACCCACTCCACAAAGGGGAAGCCACCAGTGATACTGGAAACTACTACCCTATTAGCCTGACAAGCCTGGTCTGCAAGGCCATAGAACGTATCATCATGGAACTCAAACAGACATTGGTAACTGCCAAACTCTGGATCCCACCCAGTTTGCAGATCATGCCTTCTGAACTTGATCGACTTCTTTGAGGCAGTCACCAAAGCCATAGACGAGGGTAAGGTGGTTCACACAGCCTATCTTGACCTCGCCAAGGCTTTCGACACCATCCCCCATTCTGGAATTATAGCTAAACTCACTAAACTAGATATAAATCCCTACATCACGAGATGGGTTGCCAACTGGCTCACTGACAGAACCCACAATGTAAAAGTTGCAGACTCGAAATCTGACTTAAAACCAGTGACAAGTGGAGTACCACATGGGTTCAGTCCTGGGACCTCTCCTTTTTGGTACCTACTTCTCTGAAGTACAAGCTAACAGAGAAGGCCTCTGGCTAACAAAGTTCGCAGATGACTGCAAACTAGGAGCCATAGTCGAGTCCTCAAATGATGTGGACATCCTACAGAAGGGCCTCACTGAGACAGATGCCTGGTGTCAGAGGCATGGCCTCAAGCTCAATGCCAAAAAGTGCATTGTCATCCCCTTTGGTAAAAACTCTGTACCCATGAACTACCACATAGACGGCAGTCTGCTTAACGCCAAATGTGTGATAAGAGACCTTGGGACCCAGGTGGACAGTAGTCTCTCCTTTGATAATCACATCTCCACAGTAGTCAGGAAATCCTTCTATGTGGCACACCTCATCACAAAAGGGTTCTCATCCAGGAAAAAAGAGGTCCTTGTTCCCCTCTACGTGGAACTCGTTAGACCCATTATAGAGTACAATGCCCCTTTTGCAATGTACCTCACAAGACATCTAGAGCAGCTGGAAAGGCCACAGAAGTACCTCACAAAGAGGATTACTGGCCTCAAACAGATGCTCTACACTGACCGTCTCAAAAAACTCCAGCTTTACTGTGTATCACATCGCCTAGTCAGAGAAGATCTCTGCCTAACATATAAAGCTATGTGAAACCCAGAGCTATTGGACATGCTACACCTAAGGAAATCCCAGTCCCTCCGAGCTACACGCTCTAGGGACCTAAACCTTGTCACCACAATAAACAGGACATGCTGGAGGGATAGATTCCTGTCCCAGAGACTTTCTATACTCTGAAACAAGCTACCCATCTATGTCAAGCAAAGTTCCTCATTAGCACCCTTCAAGAAAAATCTTGATGAGTGGATGGAAAATAGGAAATACACCCCGGGGATCACTTCTGTGGCTCTGCTTGACCTGGGCACAGGAAATTAACTTTCTTGAGTGGCGTAAGCCAGGGAACCTTGTTGGCTAAGGTTACTTAGGCCAATAGCCTAGTACCTACCTATGAACCTGTTTATACATAGACACCCCTCCATATATACACAGCCAGAGACATGTACACACACACACACATACAACTTCAACCATCCCCAACCAGATCATGTCCAAGTAATTTTGACACAAAACATCTTCACACCCAAAGATGTTTCAAACTGGACTACTGTAAAACTATCTTATTAAATGAAGAGCATGCACAACTGATGACATTTAAATATACAAAAAATAACAGAAAACACAAGCTATTAGCACATCATTACAGCTTGCAATACCCATCATTGCTAGTTATAACACAGACGTATAGTCGGGACTTTCACAGTAAGGTCCCTTTAAAGGTACTAAATATGCCTTTGAAGGCACCTGAAAACTAAGTTGCCAGCATCATGTTCTTTGCAGGTTTTTACAATTATATAAGTGCTGAATTACTGACAGAAAATTTAGATAAGCAAAGAGCCTCACAGAACTGCATAAAATGGAATGAGAGAGATGGTTATGTATGGATTTTGGAATTATACTACAGAAATTGATTTCTCTGCCAGAGTTATGTGTCAGGCAAAACATCTTGAAGCTAGCTGTTTTTAGATCAGGTGCTGTCCCATGATCTAGTGTCCCCTCAATTTAATGCTCCTTTTGTCAGACTTGAGCAGGAAAAACATCTCATTTCTCCTTTTAAACTGCAAGAAATCATCTGCTACAGTTTATGTTCTATACAGAGGTCTACAAAGCTTCAGTTCTGACAGTAGTATAGCTCGGGTGAGTTGAAGGTGGCAGCTGTCCTGGGCGCAAAGTGTTAAGAAGCACAACTGATATATCACAATCTCTGTTCAGTACATATGAACATTTAGTCCCAAGAAGAGTGTTTTCTGTAATGGCACTAATTTGAGAGACAGCACTGGGCTCAAAACTAGCTAGTTGCATCTCAGAGTTGTGACAAATGCAATACATACATTTATTTCTAAATGCCATTATGCAATGAAGACTGACCGGGATCTGCTGCTTACATCCCCTTACTCTTTGTACACATGGAAACGGTCTCCTTTGTACCATCCCAGCTATGGCTATATATTTAGGATCACACTATTGTGGAAGGTCCACATATACAGAAATAGAGAAGGAATGTAAAAGGAATAGAGCACTTTCAATTAAACACTCTGGTTGAAAAATGTTTAGTAGTTTTACATCAATTGAAACTCTCCAATGGTATATCAAAGTTCTGCAGTAAGTATAGCACCACCACCTTCTCAGTGTCAAGATGTTCCTACATTGTGATTGGAGCTCAGTGATAAGCCTTGGAAAGTAGTATGAAAGCTGCCAGACTGACCCTAACTTTAGCATGAATACAAAACACATGGCAATATATAACATTACTGTAAGTTGAGATCAGCTGTCTGGGAATTAATATTCTAGGTTTACGAAACTGATCTAGAAACTGAAATGACAGTGATCACACAAATGCCCATTGACTCTGAATTTTGAAGGCATTGTTGTTCTAGAAAAGGAAACTATAAATGCCTTAAATATCACTGCATTACTGTTCACATAACACACAGTGTAGGTAAAATTGCCAACTTGCCATCAATGTATTCAACTGCAGCTTATACAAATGCACCACTTTTTTAAAGTACAACTAATATACTACATCACTGTCAAAAATGTTGCTGTATCTTTAAGTGTCAGTTGCCACTAGGGAAGTGTGCCTGTCAAGTGGCTGCTTCATCAGTTTAGTTCAGTATAAGATGTGGTTGAAAGCGTCACCGTATTTCAACTGTGTATTATTTTGCCCTTCCACTGAGAAATTTTTGATTTTTCTGGTAATTCACTGGAGAATAGATGGTCATGCCTGCTCAACCTGGTAAACTTTTTAGAGAAGGTACCCAGGGTAATGGATGAAGGGAAATTGTGTATATCGCCTACATAGATTTGGTTACAGCATCTGATACAATACACCATGCAGATAGTGTAGACAACTTACAGAACTAGGCATAAATCCATCCATAACATGGTTGCCAACTGGCTAACAGATAGGACACAATAACTCAGGACTGGTAAGATCATCTCCGCAGGAATATGTGCTGGGCCCACTCCTGTTTGCCATCTACTTCTCAAAGTTCAAGGCTAATGTGAAGGGCCTCTGGCTCACCAAGTTTGCAGACAGCTGCAAATTGGGAGCTGTCATAAATTATGCCCAGTATACCAACATCCTGCAAGAAGGTCTAACACAGACAAATGACTGGTCCCAAAACAACAGAGTAAAACTCAGTGAAAGAAGTCCATTGTAATGCCTTTTGGGAAAACATCAACCCAGGCAAATTACTCCATTGTTAAGACACCCCTAAGAATTGACATGGTAGTTAGAGAGCTTGGAACAAACAGCAATCTGGCCTTTGATCAACATGTAACCAAGGTGGTAAGAAAGTAATTCTACATTGCCCGACTTACAGTATGCATCTAGGTCCAAGGACACTATAGTATCACTCTTACTTGGCCCTTATCAGAACCATCATTAAGTAAAATGCCTTCTTTGGCACGTACCTGACAATGCATATACAACAGCTGGAATACCCATAGGGGTTCCTCACCAAGAGAATCCAGGGTATTAACACATTGTTCTATACAGATAGCCCTGGAGCCTTGTCTCTATACACTCAGCCAAAACGCCTCTTAGATCATCAAGCAAACCACTACTAGAAGTCACCAACAGCTATAATAGCTTTGGAGACACACTACACAGTAGTTCAGTGGCTAAAAAATGGAACTCTCTCCCCACTAGCATACAAAACACATCATCTAAAGCCTACTTTAAAAACCTCACTAGGCAACATCTCAAGCAAAGTTGGCAGTGCCATGACTGCTATGTATTCTACCTATGTTCCAAATTTCAGCTGTACAACACAAAATCTGTTAACTACCTTTATTTTTAAATTAATGTTTTCTTGTTTCTTCTTTCCACTATAACTGCTGATGTGCCGCATACCAATGTAAAACACATCTTGTAATTTGTGTGTATACTGATCATATCTAAATATCTAAATGTATCTGCAATTATTTTTCTGTGTGGAGCTTTTCTCCCCAGGCCTCTGCTGAAAAAGGGCCTTTTCGGCTCAGACACCCCCGGTCAACAAATGCAAAAGAAATAAATACTCTTGTCTCCTATAACTTGTTCAGAGAGGATCTTTGCTTAGTATATAAGGTAACTGTAAATCAGCACTGATTGAACATTTGTACCTCTGCAAAATAAACATGCACCAGAAATACTAGATCCAGGGATTTAAACTTTGCAACATAAATAGAACATGATGGTGAGACAGATGTGCGTCTCAGAGGATCTCCATGCTCTGAAATAGGCTCTCCATTCATATAAAGCAGAGTCTTTCCTTAACCCTGACCAGTGGATTGGAAATCATAAATTCACCTCAGGGCTGGCCCCCATGGTTCCTATAGAGGCCAAAAGAAAATATTCCCTAACTAACATACCCACACATAATTTTATAGCAACCCCCTTACTAACACACCTCTTCAATTCAGAATCACGTTACAAGGAAAGCAATTGGATTGGGCTGTGTGGCTACACCTATAAAGGGCCTGGTGGGCATTAGCCTAGTATATACATATGGACCTATGAACTCACTATAAAGATTAGTAATGCAAAGCCAAGGATAACTATAAGTACTTCTTTAGTTATCTAAAACTAAAGTGATGCCATTGCACAAAAGAACAAAAGGAGAAACAGACTAAATAATTTATTCCAAAGTTTTCTAATTTTCTCCATTTGTTCTTCTGTGCACTAGCAGCCTTTTGGTTTTGGAGTTCATTTAATTTACGCATTGTGGAAGCATTACATATTTTTTTTATTTTTCCTTATTTAGTTATGTTACAAAGCTGATAAATACATTCACAGTTTCTTAAAGTTTGTTACATTAACTAAAATGTTGACTAAATATATAAAAAATAGTTACATAATTCTCAGTTTGTGGCAAGAGAAGGCTGAGTCAATTGGTTGTTAATTATTCTAAAATTGTTACAGTCATCCTTAACTTTGTGTTAAGCGTTTCTGATCTTGGATATACTGGATTAAACAATGGGTGCCAGCAGATGTGAAAATGGTCATATCCAATTTGATGAGAAGTTAACTAGATTGTTTTTTGTATTGGTATTGAAACTGTGAATTTTCAGTGGATATTGGCATCTGCAGAAAATGATAATAAAGCTACATATACCGTTTTAAGTGCCCTATTTATAGGCTTATAAGAGACTTGGAACAGCTGTGAAAGAATAGTTTCAGTGTAAATCTGGGGAACCAGTATCATCAGCTGCCCAACAGGAGAGTCGTAGAAACAGAGGATAGCATGAGAGGAAACACATTCATTTTAATGATACACTTCTCCTGCAAGAACCAAAACCTCTAAACTTACGAGTTGGGTTAAGCTTACAAAAACCAACATCTCAAGATGACCTGAAACACAAAATCAAGACAGGCCTGTCTAAGGATGTTTCAATGACTGTCCAAGCAGCACGGTATATATACTTTGTCCATATCTACAATATGATACTGAAATTGCTTTTTTTTTAATAAACATGCATACTAATGCATTATATTTATTCTCTTTCTGGTTTTTGTCACATTCTTCTACAGCTGTAGCGGTCTGTGGTAAAGGATGCTGAGTGACAGTGGCCACCTGGTTCTGCCCTGGCTGAGAGGCCTGATGCTTGGTCACCAAAAGGGAACATCATAAAAGGGGATAGGGTGAGATGCAGGCAACATGTCTGATTGACTCAGAAGTCAGATATCAGTCACCTCCATGGCTGGTGGCATATGCAAACTCTGCCACTGCCAGCACAATGATCAGGTTACTCAATCAACTACACCTAGAGGTACTCCATGGCCCTGATGTGGGAGTCCAGTTGCTGACACACCTTGGATACTACCAGCAACTGCTTCTAATGCTACAGAATCAAGGGGAACTCATCAGAGCTCCTCTTAGAAGGGGACCCTGTGACTCCCCCCTCCAAGGGATGGCCAAAGAGGCCACTAGTGATCATCCAGGGCACCTTTATCAGGTTGATATTTGTCCTTCTGCTGAGAGGATTTCTTTACGTGTTACCCCATTACTTTCACTCCATCTTTGTCTGTATCCCTCTTCTGTTGTCTCCATCTTTTGGTTTCATACCACTCCCATCAGTCTAAATCTGCATTTTATCTTTGTTCATCCCTGCAAAACTTCCCTACCCCCTCTGTCCTTCCCACACAAGCTCATTGTTACCTTACACGCCTTCTCTGCTCTTTAAAAAAATAAAAATGGGCACCTGTCCCAAAAAATGCCCTAGTGCTACTGTTTACTCTGCAGCCCTTTACCAAGAATATCAGCACTATGCTGATCTTATTATGCAGCTAAGCGGTACTGGGACACCATGCACTACATCTGTGGTACATACTGCTATACCACACTGCTGCAAGTTTTCTGAATACCTCCAATATGTTTTGTTGAATTAAAAAAAGTTCTAGATGCGGGTTATGAAATATTTTTGTAACTCTGCCTCACTTTGAGATCTCATCCTACACATGCCACCACAACATACTGCCCATGCATGTGAATTGTTTTTGCCTAATTTAACTGCTTCACCCAGCTGTTATCAACACAGCCCACATATTCCAAAACTCCCTGTATTGAAGGACAATCTGATTACCTTTTTGACACCATACCTCTACCCTTTCTCCTTCTCTGTAATTTATGTAACTTAGGGGTTGGTAGGATTTATATAGCAGCATTCAGACAAGTATGCAGTAGGCTTTCTGCATTACCATTTACAACCTCCTGTAGTCCTGGCAGCTGAGGTGATCAGTTCTGAGTGTTTATCTCTGCCTGTGCTCAGACAGACATTTAGAGTCCAAAGGCAGTAACAAACTAACACAGTCCAACAAAATCACTGATTCTAGGCAGACCAGCACACAAAAATCCAAGATACCCGATCTTAATGTAATTGTCATTTAATTAAGCAAAAACAGTACACTCACTTTTTGTTCTCTTTATAATACAAAGAACTTCTTCAGATAAAAGTATCAAACAGTCAATGAAGTTTAAATCCATTTTTTAAAAAACATGTGAATTACAAATCCAAGCCCATTGGATGCTTAATTATTGAATTAAATTTCCTTAACTGATTTACCATTTAACCCTCAAGGGTCTTATTACCAACAACTTGTCCAAGTTTGTATAATACCTTATGTCTGTATTTGTCCCCAAATGGAGTACAAAAATGTAACACAATACCCAAAAATATAGGATATAAACGTACTAAAATATTTATAAAAATTATTTCAACTATCGAATTTTAATAAAACATATTTTAGTTATGTATTAAATGATCCATTTAAAATTATTTATATTAACCTATAACCTATATACAAATCAGAGATGTTCCATAAACTCATAAATTATATATTATATCTAAGACATGTACCAAGGAGGGAGATAAAACGTTAAAACAAAAGTTAAAATTCCATTAAAACTGCTGATATTTCACTCGATAATTTTCTTTAATCAGCGTGCTAAGTTCCTGAGTTTTAAAATGCAGGCCAAAAAAGATATCTCATTAATACCTGGAAAATGGGCAGCGTCTAACCTTAATTGCCACAATAATTCCAATCTTTCTAATTTCAATGTACATGGTCCTCCTCTCACATCATAAGGGATGTGATCTAGGATTCTGAAAACAAATTTATGATCTACTTGTTCATTTATGTGTCTGGCCAGGGCGTTTTCTAATTTATTTCTACTTATACTATATACATGTTCATAGATCTGTTCCCTCAGCCTTCTGTCGGTTTTACCAACGTTGAAGGCCGGGCATTTCAAACACTTTGCCAGATATACTACTTGTTTACTTTGGCAGTCGAACTTATAATTAGTTGTAAATTTCCTGCCTCTAGGTTCAAAACTTGCACCCCCATCTATATATTTACAGTAATTACACATTTGGCATTTAAACATGCCTTTCTTCACTGAAAATGGTTGTTTTTGTCCTTCTAAAATCTGTTTAAGGTTAGTGCCCCTCTTAAAAATAAAACCTGGTTGATTTTCCAGTTTGTCGCATAATAGTGTGTCTTGCATAATTAAGCCCCAGTTTTTCTTTATAAGCATAATTATCTCCTTTGCGTTGATACTGTACTGAAAAATAAAGCTACAAGGGTTGTACTCCCTCATCCTCGCTGGTATAGTATCCTGAGTAATGCTTACCCCTGTCAAGAGTGGAGGATAAATTCCTGCATCCCTTTTACTTTGTACTTCCTCTACTAAGTCTTGCAATAATGATGTAGGGTAACCCCTTTGTAAAAATAACTGGTACAAAAAAACACATTCCCTCAGAAACATATCCAGCCTAGAGGTCATTCTGGCTGCTCTTACTAATTGGCCTTTGACTACTGATCTCTTTTGTGATAATGGATAATTACTTGTGAAATGAAGAAATGTGTTGGAGTATGTAGGCTTATGAAAGATTTGTGATGTAAAACAATTATTAATTCCATCTTTCTTAAGCTGTACATCCAGGTAGGATATATTATCCTTAGAGAATGTTGAAGTAAATCTCAAAAAAATCGGTGGTTGAGTTTAAATATGCTATAAATTTCTGTGCATCCATTTCTTCTCCTCCAAGCAAAATAAAAATATCATCCAAAAATCTTGTATAATATTTTATTCTTGCCTGCCACTGTGTACCTGATAGTAAACATTCTCTTTCCCAATGGGCCATGACCAGGTTGGCAAAACTAGCCCCACATGGTGAACCCATGGCTACCCCTCCCTTTTGTTGGTAGTATTTGCTGTTGAAAGTAATAAAGTTGTAGGATAGGACTATATCCAACAAATCTTCCACTAGCCTTAGTTCATCATGTGGGGCTGCCCTGTCCTTAAGTAAGGAAAGGGCACGATCTAAACCCTGGTCATGGGGGATGGAAGGGTAAAGATCCCTAACATCTATAGTCAAAAAATTATATTTCGCATTAAAAGGTATTTTGTTGATACCTATAAGGAAAGACCAAGAATATTTACATATTTGTTCCTCTAACACTACATACTTCTTTAAAATTTCATCCACCACCTTCGAACAAGCATATGTAATACTGTCCCTAGCATCTACTAGGGGACGCATTAGGGGGTCTTGTAGGCTTTTATGGATTTTCGGGATGCCGAACAGGCAAGGTATTTTTGGTGCTAACATTGATAAATAGTTAAATAAGTTCACTTCTATTCTTGCTTCCAAAAACATATCATATAGGAATGTCCTTATTCTTGCATAAGCGAGATTTAACTCGTTTCTTGACACTTCTATGTATGTGTCACTATATCATTTTTTGCATCCTCTCAGAGTAATCCAAAGTGTCCATAATCACCAGCCCCCCTCCCTTACCGGGTTGCATTACCCGTACCGGTGCTTCCCTGAGTAATTTTAGAAAGAATAACTAATTTTTGTTAACATTCAATTTTCCTCTGTTTCCCTTCATGTTTTGCAAACGGTTTCTTTTATCCAGTTCACAGATTTGTTCAAACAAACTCAAAACAGGATGTAATGGTGGATTATATGTACTAAGTATACTATATGGGTGTCTCATTATATCAGTGTTACCCATTAGCACACGTAAATTCAGTTTTCTTACATTTTTAAATCAATCAGAACGGTTGCTGTGTCCGCTCGTGCTGATGGAACAACAGTGTAACCCCCTTGCTAGTACTTCTATTAACTCAGGGGCTATATGCAAATTTGAGAAATTTTAAATTTTAAAGTCATTGGTAGAGTTAACTAGTACCTTGCAGGTCGGCTGTTCACTGTCCTCATGGTTATTTACCATCTCGCTTGTCTCCCCTTGTTGCTGTTCCATTTGTTCGGAGCCTTGTTCCCTCTCCGGGGAGTGTGATTCAGAACTCGGTTCTGAAAATTGTCATTGTTTTTCAGTTGCTGGTTGTTATTGTAAGTATTTTGATTGTTAGACCCTTGAGGGTTAAGTGGTAAATCAATTAAGGAAGTTTAATTCAATAATTAAGTATCCAATGGGCTTGGATTTGTAAATCACATATTTTTTAAAAAATGGATTTAAACTTCATTGACTGTTTGATACTTTTATCTGAAGAAGTTCTTTGTATTGTAAGGAGAATGAAAAGTGAGTGTACTGTTTTTGCTTAATTAAACTACAATTACATTAAGATCGGGTATCTTGGATTTGTGTGTGCTGGTCTGCCTAGAATCAGTGATTTTGTTAGACAATTAGAGTCATAATGTTCACCTCAGATTGATGTGCATCAATTAATTTCTAATGCAAAATTTAAGATGACAATATAGCAGCATGCAAGAAAGATTTTTTTAATTAATTTCTCATCTTTTAAATTAATTTTCAAGCACCTTTGAGGATGATATGGCAATTCCTTTGAATCTAGACAGAATGCAAAATCACTATCCTTACTTGCTAAAGTTTAAAAAAATTACAGCTACCAGAATCTGAATCTGCCTTGTTCCATTTTTTTTTACTGTTAACATACTGTTAAAAAAAAAAATTACCCCAGGATTTAATAGAATTCCATGTAGGCACCGTGTAGAGCCTACATGGACTATTACTGTAGTCGTGTACATGGATCCCCATCGGCAGCGTGCCATGCATATTAATAATGGTGCATTGCCAAGGGAGAGCCATGGAACACGGTTATTGAATCAGTGCAGGGAGTGATGTAGTGATAACCATGCCTACAAAGAAGTAACAGACTCCTTGCACTGTCCTAGTGTAATATGTTTACTGTATTTTTTTTTTTTTTTTTTTTTTACAAAGCATGTTTGCGCAGCTCCTCTCTATCATAGTAGGGTTGCATCACGTTAACATGGTACAACTTGCATCCCTGCCTAGCAGTTCTACCATGTAGTTAACGTCCCTGATCTTCCTTACCACTTTGAAGGGTTCCTCTCAAGCTGCCTGCAGTTTGTGTCTGACCGGAATTAGAACCATAACCTGTTGCCCCACATCATACTCTCTAGCTGAAGCATTCCTGTCATGCCAGACCTTTTTCTGCTGTTGGGCTTCTGACAGGTTCTCCTTGGCCAAGACCATGAGTTCCCTAAGACTTGTCCTGAAGTTTAGGACATATCTTACAACAGACTCCTTGTGGGATTCACACTCACCCTTCCACTTATGAATCAAGTCTAGAGGTCCCCTCACCCTATGCCCATACAGCACTCAAAGGGTGAAAAACCCTGTGGATTCCTGGGCAGGTCTCTAAGCAAATAACAGATGGGAAAAATATTTGTACCACCCCCTCTTAAACTGGTCTGCAAATGCCCGTAGCATGGTCTTTAGTGTAGAGTGTAACCTCTCCACCAGACCATTAGTTTGGGGTGTAAGGGGATTGTCTTTAGGTGCTTCACAGTGCGCCCACAGACAAACAGATCTGACATGAAATCGGCACCTCTGTCAGTCAGTATTTCTTTTGGGAAACTTACCCTGCTGAACACCTCTACCAAAGTATTTGCCACCTTCTCTGCCTCAGGGTATCTGGTAGCATAATTTACAACCACTAGAATATACTTTTTCCCTGTGGAACTTGGAATACTCAGAGGCCCCAAAATATCCATAGCTACCCTCTGAAATAGCTCCTCAATCACAGGCAAAGACATCAAAGGAGCTTTGACCTTGTCTCCTGCCTTGCTTACTTTTTGACACTGCTCACAGATCCTGCAGTACCTTGTTACATCTCTGGAAATCCCAGACCAATAAACGTTCTGCATAATATGTCTCTGTGTATGATTTATGCCCATATGACCTGCAAAGGGAATGCCATGGGCTATGGCTAGAAGTGCCAGATGATAGGCTCTGGACACTACCAACTGTTGTATTTGCTCAACCTCCAGCCCTCCTTCAGGGGTCCACTCTCTGTACAGTAACCCTTTGTCCCAGTATACAGATTCCCCATTTCCTTGAGAATCGGGTGCCTCCCTAGCTGCCTCCCTCAAGGCTTTTAATGTATGGTCTGAGAGCTGAGCCTGTCTCAACTCTCTCTTTGTAACCCTTCCCAGTTCCCCTTTCACAGGAAGTCTGGTATCCTCTGACAGCGGTGCCTCACTGTCAGCCTGGGTACTACTACTCACCTTTGCCCTTGCAGTCCCCTCTGTCCAAGAGAACACCAGTATCCACCAGCAGCTGTGGCTCACCTTCATTCTCACTGCTACAGGATAGCTCTCTCTCTCTCTGAAGTAAGCACCTCAGAAGTCCTGGCTTCAAGTGTGCGGTATGTCTGGGTCCCTCAGGCTACCAGACCCACATACCTGTCTCCAAGCCTGACTGCTTGTCACTGCATGCACACAAGGGACTGTATTATCAAAATCATTCCCTATCAGGACACCTGAAGGGATATCTTCAAACACACCTACTTGCTTGCTTCCTCTTCCACCCTCCTAGTCAAAGTGAACCTTAGCCAAAGGTATTTGGAATGGGGTCCCTCCTAAAGTTCTGACTGGAGTAGATTGCACAAGCAAGTAGTGCTCCTCTTTAACCATTGCAGGCTTCATAATGGTTAGGTCAGAGGCTGAGTCTCTTCTTAGCAGTGGGCTATTTACCATCTACTAAGATAGGATATAACCACTTGAGGTAGTTTGGTACCCTTGTTGGCTCCAGACAACTTACTGCTAAGCATTCTGTTATTCCCACTTACTGGCTCCCCACCTTTCCTCAGTGGACATCTACATGCTACATGGCCCCACTCATTACATTTAAAACATTTAAACCTTGATCCTGGCCATGTACCGGAACTAGTGTCTTCACCTGTTACTGGAAAACACTGTTGGGGTGATTTAGGCTGCCCATCATGGGTTCCCTTAGACCCATGTGCAGCACTGGGTATCTTTCCTGTGCAGTGATGTCCTGCTTGCTAGGTACAGGTCTCCTTTTTTTCCCCAACTCATCTGTGGTATTGCATTCCCTATCTACCAACCAGATTCTCATGTCCTCAGGGAAAGAGCTAAGGGCATGTTCCCTCACCAAAAGGTCTGACAGCTTTTCAAAAATGGTGCTCTGTCACCCACTCAACCACCTATGAAAATAAGTGCTTAGCTCAGCAACATAATCACACACACTTTCATCTGCCTTACTCCTATGCTCACAAAACTTTTTTTTTCTATAAGCTTCAGATGTTAACGTAAAACTTTCTAATAAATGAGGAGGGTTGCGTCAGGAAGGGCATCCGGCGTAAAACTTCGCCAAATCATTTCATGCAGTCACCAGTAAATATTTCCATACCAGATCGGTCGAGGCCCGGGTTAACAATGACCACCACTAGTACTGTTAGCCAACAGGGTGCTGGCAGAAATTGGGCTACTGTTGGCCGAAGGAGGAGAAGAGGCAGAAGGCATGGCCGAAGGCAGGAAGAGAGGAGAAAGGCTAGGACTGTGGTAGTGAGGGTCGGAACTTTGAATGTTAGCAGTATGACTGGTATAGGGAGAGAACTAGGTGATATGATGGACAGAAGGAAGGCTGGTATATTGTGTGTGCAAGAGACCAGATGGAAGGGGAGTAAGGCTAGGTGCATCGGAGGTGGGTTCAAATTGTTTTATCATGGTGTGGATGGGAGGAGAAATGGCGTAGGAGTTATTCTGAAGGAAAAGTATGCGAAGAGTGTTTTGGAGGTGAAAAGAGTGTCGGATAGAGTGATGTTTATGAAGCTGGAAATTGATGGTGTAATGATGAATGTTGTTAGTGCAAACGCTCCACAAGTTGGGTGTGCAATGGATGAGAAAGAAAAATTTTGGAGTGAATTGGATGTAGTGATGATGACTGTACCCAAGGGTGAGAGAGTGGTGATTGGAGCAGATTTCAATGGGCATGTTGGTGAAGGGAACAGAGGGGATGAGGAAGTGATAGGTAGGTATGGTGTTAAACAAAAGAATGCAGGTGGTCAGATGGTAGTGGATTTTGCGAAAAGGATGGACATGGCTGTGGTGAATATGTATTTTAACAAGAGGGAGGAGCATGGGTGACATACAAGAGTGGAGGAAGATGCACACAGGTGGATTATATCTTATGTAGGAGGGCCAGTTTGAAGGAGATTGGAGACTGTAAAGTGGTGACCGGAGAAAGTGTAGTTAGGCAGCATAGGATGGTGGTTTGTAGGATGACACTGGTGATCAAGAAGAAGAGGAGGAGGAGTGTGACGGCAGCACCAAGGATCAAATGGTGGAAATTGAAAAAGGGTAATTGTGAGGTGGAGATCTGGGTGGCAGTGAAGAGTTACTAAATAGCTGGGTAACTACAGCAGAGCTAGTAAGGGAGACGGCTAGAAAGGTGCTTGGTATCACATCGGGACAGAGGAAGGATGACAAGGAGACATGATGGAGGAATGAGGAAGTACAGAAGAGTATACAGGGAAAGAGGTTGACAAAGAAGAAGTGGGATTGTCAGAGAGATGAAGAAAGTAGACAGGAGTATAAGGAGAAGAGGTGCATGGCAAAGAGAGAGGTGGCTAAGGATAAGGTATATGAAGAGTTGTATGAATGGTTGGACACTAAGGAGGGAGAAAAGGACCTGTACCGATTGGCTAGACAGAGGGGCCGAGCTAGGAAAGATGTGCAGTAGGTAAAGGTGATAAAGGATAATGAGGGAAACATACTCACAAGCGAGGAGAGTGTGCTGAGGAGATGGAAAGAGTACTTTGAGGGGTTGATGAATGAAGATAATGAAAGGGAGAGAAGGTTGGATGATGTAGGGATAGTGAATCATGAAGTACAATGGATTAGCAAGGAGAAGAATGAAGAATGGAAAGGCTGTTGGCCCAGATGACATACATGTGGAAAAATGGAGGTGTCCAGGTGAAATGGCAGTGGAGTTTTTAACCAGATTGTTTAATGAAATCTTAGAAAGTGAGAGGATGCCTGAGGAATGGAGAAAAGGTGTTTTGGTACCAATTTTTAAGAATAAGGGTGATATGCAGAGCTGTAGTAACAACGAGGGATTAAACTGATCAGTCACAGCATGAAGTTATGGGAAAGAGTAGAGGAAGCTAGGTTAAGAAGGGACGTGATGATTAGTGAACAGCAGTATGGTTTCATGCAGGGAAAGAGCACTACAGATGCAATGTTTGCTCTGAGAGTGTTGATGGAGAAGTACAGAGAATGTCAGGAGTTGCATTGTGTTTTTGTAGACTTAGAGAAAGCATATGACAGGGTGCCTAGAGAGGAGTTGTTGTATTGTATGAGGAAGTCAGGAGTGTCAGAGAAGTATTTAAGAGTGTTACAGGATATGTACGAGGGTAGTGTGACAGCGGTGAGATCTGCGGTGGGAGTGACGGATGCGTTTAAGGTGGAGGTGGGGTTACATCAAGGATCAGCTCTGAGCCCTTTCTTATTTGCAATGGTGATGGACAGGTTGACAGACGAGATCAGACAGGAGTCCCCATGGACTATGTTTGCAGATGACATTGTGATCTGTAGTGAGAGTAGGGAACAGGTGGAGAAGACCCTGGAGAGATGGAGATATGCTCTAGAGAGAAGAGGAATGAAGGTCAGCAGGACTAAGACAGAATATATGTGTGTGAATGAGAGGGAGGATAGAGGAATGGTGAGGATGCAAGGAGTAGAGGTGGCAAAAGTGGATGAGTTTAAATACTTGGGGTCAATAGTTCAGAGTAACGGTGAGTGCAGAAGAGAGGTGAAGAAGACAGTACAGGCAGGATGGAGTGGGTGGAGAACAGTGTCAGGAGTGATTTGTGACAAACGAGTACCTGTAAGAGTGAAAGGGAAGGTCTACAAGAGGGTAGAGAGACCAGCTATGTTATGTGGGTTGGAGACAGTGGCACTGACAAAAAGGCAGGAGTTTGAGCTGGATGTGGAACAGTTAAAAATGTTAAGATTTGCACTGGGTGTGACGAGGGTGGACAGGATTAGGAATACGTATATTAGAGGGTCAGCCTAGGTTGGAAGGTTTGGAGACAAAGCCAGAGAGGCAAGATTACATTGGTTTGGACGTGCTGTGGAGGGATGCTGAGTATATTGGGAAAAATATGCTAAGGATGAAGCTACCAGGTAACAGGAAAAGAGGAAGGCCTAAGATAAGGTTTATGGATGTGGTGAGAGAGAACATGCAGGTGGTTGGTGTGATAGAGCAAGATGCAGAGGACAGGAAGAAATGGAAACAGGTGATCTGCTGTGGCGAACCCTAACGGGAACAGCCAAAAGAAGATGATGAATAAACAATTTTTAACTGTATTATAATTTAAGTAATCAGTATCAGACAATTTAGAAACAACAGTTATAGTTTTACCATGGAGTAAGGGGGTCAGGAATCATACCCAGAGCCCTTGATCAACATTATACTCTTTACAAATCTTTTCAAACATATGTATAAAACTATCAAACTTATCCTATGTAAATTGTGGAAGAAATTTACTGACTTTTATTGCTTCTGGGGTTCAGTTATTCCCTTCTCATTGCCTCCATGACCCTGGTGAAGAGTCAGCATCTCCTTTTCATGATGCCTCTGCCTCTCATTTTCTTCAGCTTCCAGGCATCTCAGTCACTCTGCTGATTCTAATTCCAAACACCACAGCCCCTCTGCTGATTCTGTTTTGACCTCCAAATGCCATAATCTCTCTGCTGATTCTAGTTCCAAACATTTGGCCTCCATTTCAAGTCTCTAACTTCAGACGGCGTTTTAAGTCCTCTGAGGCAAAGTTGAAAGTACAGTTTTGTACCTACCATAAATGTAGATGTCCGAACTGGATAGCATCTGCAGTCATAACAACTGGGTTGTCCTGTCGTCAGGCAGCCCTTCGGTCGGCCGGATTCCAAAGTCTGGGTCCAGCTTCGGCTGATGTCGCACTCCACCCGACGTCATCTCTGCTGGTCTTCGGGTATAAAGGCATCAGCCGACGCCATTTTCCTCAGTGTTTCTTGCCCCAGATGCCAGTTGCCCTCTTGGAAGGCTAAATTTTGGATAAATGCCAATGTTTCCAGAAGGATAGAAGGCAAACACAAAAAATAAGCATGTATGTACATATATACAAACAAATACACCATAAGAGACTCCCCCCACCAGCTAGCTATTAGGAGGGTAAAAACCCTAGGAGTACCACAGAGGGGAAAAAGGGAGGGTAATCCTGACTGCAGATGCTATCCAGTTCGGACATCTACATTTATGGTAGGTACAAAACTGTACTATGTCCTTCATGGATGCATCTGCAGTCATAACAACTGGGTAGAATACCATAGCCAACTACGGGAGGAGGAAGAAAAAATTATGGTGTGGTTAGGATCCCTTGCAGTACAGCAGTGGCAAACCCTGCTCGGGATCTGGAATACAGAGGTAAATTATAATGCTTGGCAAATGTATGCACGGAGGTCCAAGTAGCCGCCTCAATAATGTCCTTGGTTGCCACTCCTAGTAAGAAGGCTGTGGTAGTGGCTGTTGCCCTTGTAGAATGAGGCATTATGTTCTGTGGAATTGGTTTTCCATGGAAGGAGTAACAGAATCGTATGCAATTTCCTATCCATTTAGAGATTGTCTGTTTGGAAATTGCTTTTCCTTCCCTTCCTGTTGCATAGGCTACAAAAAGCTGGTCAGTTTTTCTGTTACTTTTGGTTCTGTCCAGGTAGTAGCGTAGCTGTCTATGTACATCCAAGGTATGCAGCATTCTTTCCCCTCTGTTTTGTGGATTGGGGAAGAAGGTAGGTAGGTGGATTGCCTGGTTTAAAGACACTCTGGATACCACCTTAGGCATAAATGTAGGATTAGTTCTCATGGACACACTATCTTGGTGGAAGATTAGGAAGGGTTGTACTGCCATTAGGGCCTGAAGTTCAGAAACCCTCCTTGCTGAGGTAATTGCCAGTAGGAAAGCAGTTTTCCATGACAGGTGCTGTAGATCTGCTGTTGCTGCTGGTTCAAAAGGAGGGAGTGTCAACTTTTCTAGTACAAAGTTCAAGTCCCATGCTGGCAATGGTGATTTCCTAGGAGGTTTTACATTCTTGATCCCTCTGAGGAACTGCCTGAGTAGAGGATGTGAAAAGACAGGTGGATCAAAGCTGTATTCTGCTGAAATAGCTGATGCATGTATCTTGATGGAGGAATAGGACAGGCCTGTATGTAGAAGCTCTGCCAAATACTCCAGAATGTTAGCAATATCTATATTCGACACATCTTTTCCTCTTTCAGCACTCCAAATGACAAACCTTTTCCATTTTCCTGCATAGTTCCTTCTTGTTGAAGGTCTGCGGGCTTCAAGGATAATGTCTTTAACCCTTTGGGAAAGATCTGGATTAGTTGCTGCTATGTGATGTCCAATGCAGTCAGCTGCAAAGTTTTTAGGTTTGGATGCATGATGCTGTAGTTGTTCTGAGTTAACATCAAAGGCATCAGGGGTATTGACCACATTTTCTCCCGAGACATGCTCCTCAGCAATGGGTACCAGTGTTGTCTTGGCCAGTTCGGAGCTATCAGGATTATCCTTGGATGTTCCTCCTTGATTTTTAGTAATACCCTGTGTATCAAGGGAAGAGGTGGAAATGCATATGCTGTCAGACCTTTCCAGCTGAAGGAGAGCGAATCCACCTTCCATGCAAGTGGGTGGAATGTCCTTGTGCAGAATTTTTTGAGCTGGTGATTGAGAGGGGAAGTGAATAGATCTATCTGTGGCATTCCCCATTTCTTTGTGATGGTCTTGAAGATGTCCGGGTGTAGCATCCATCCAGAATGTCCTTGTTTGGGATGGTATCAGCCTTGACTTTTGTAAATTGACTGTGTATCCCAGGGCTTGTAGCAAGTAAATGACCCTTTGTAAATCTGTTGTCAGCTTGCTTTTGTTGTCCGCTTGTAACAGGCAGTCGTCCAGGTATGGATAAATTTGGATTCCCTGTAGTCTGCAGTGGGCTATTACTGATGCCAGGCATTTTGTGAATACTCTGGGCGCAGTAGATAAGCCAAAGGGCAATGCTGAGAATTGATAATGCTCTGATCCTGCAAGAAATCTGAGGTATCTTCTGCAATTTGGTCGAATGGGGACGTGCAGGTATGCCTCCTTGAGATCTAGAGTCACCAGCCAACACTCCTTGCCCAGCATGGGAAGAAGTTGCTGTAGGGTCAGCATTTTGAATTTTGGGACAATGATGTATGTGTTTAAGATGGACAGGTCGAGAATAGGTCTCCAACTTTTTTCTTTTCTTGGAACTAGGAATAGTCTGGAGTAGAATCCTTTGCCCTGTTCTGTAATTGGTACTCTTTCCACAGCTCTCATCTTTGTTAATTGCATTATCTGCTGTAGAGCTTCTATTTTTTGATTTGGAGGCAGGTTTGGCATTCCTCTTTTGACTGGTAAAGTGTGGAAGTGGAACCGGTATCCTTGGTCTATGGTTTGCAAAATCCACTTGTCTTTTGTGATATAGTGCCAGTTTTTCGAAAATAAGGCTAACTTTCCGCCTAATGGTGCTGCTATTTGCTCCCTGGTAGGCGGAGTTAGAGTCAAGTCACTGTGATTGTCCTGTTGCAGTGGTAGTGGTTGTGTCTGTGCCTCTGTTATTACCTTGCCACTGTCGTCCTCTGTAGGCACCTCCTCTGGATTGATTTCTGCCTCTGTAACGTCTATTCCTGCCCCTTTGGGATCTTGTGGAGTCAGGAAAGGACCAATTTTTGGCAGGCCAGTTCCTGCTAAACCTTGGGGGCTGAACCTGTAAGAAATCCTTAACTGTTTGTACAGATTTTGCCTTCTCTTCCATTTTCTTCATTACCTGCTGGGCAGGTGTACCAAATAAACTGGCCTTATCCATAGGAGCATCTAATAGCTTAGCTTTAACATGATCCGGTAAGACCTGCTCTTTCAACCATGCATGTCTTCTTATCACTGTGCCAGTCATGGCTGATCTAAATGAAGCCTCCAGTGCATCATAGCCACATTTTAAGGAATGGTTACTAACCTGTTGTATGTTATTTACCATTTCTAATACATATTTCTTATCTATAGAGTCATCAGAGGATAGCTTTTTAGTTAACTGATCAAGCATAAACTCTTGGTATTGTATCATGTGAAACTGACAGTTTAATGCTCTAGCTGAGAGAGTAGCAGAAGTGTAAACTTTTTTGCCCCATCTGTCTAACGACCTGGATTCCCTTTCTGAAGGTGTAGGGTTTTTTGATGTGGTCGAGGCTACTGCCTTAGGCCCCTGGGAAATAGTTTCGGGGTCCGCCAGAGGGGCCTTGTATAGGTGGTGATGAGTGTCTGGCACCCTGTAAAATCTATCAGGTTTGGCAGGGGCTGGAGGTAAAGAATCAGGAGCAGAGCAGACATCATTAAATGCATCATCCACAACAGGCAAAACAGGAGGAATGGCTAAGGGCCTATGTTGTGGCAAGTGCAGAAAAGTCCTAAGCCTTTTTCTTGAATCTGAGAAATCTTGTCCCTGCCATTGGAATTGCTCTCTCATGGCATGTAAGGTTTCCCCAAAGGAAAATTCCTCTGGTGGAGAGGCAGCTGGAATGGATTCTTCAGCATCAGAGTCTTCATAAGTAGAAAAAGGATCCTCTGGCTGTTCTGCAATGTCGGAGTCATCCGCAGAATCATCACAGGACACTGGCTCGGGGGGCTCTGTCCTAGGTCTCTTTTCTGGTGGCTGAGAGGCCCTGTCTGGGTGAGATTGGGATCCCCTAATTAAAGATATTAAATCTTCTGCCAGAGTAAGCATTTGTGAACTGGAAGGGGGCCTGTGTGAGGGAGGTTTAAAAGGCACTGACTTAGCAGATTTGGCTGCTTTAGCCCTGGCAAAGACCTTGATAGACATGGCTGCAGGGGGTCTTGCAGCACCACGTGCTGGGGTAGAGACATCCAAAGGGATGGTGTCAGATAACTCACTAGAAGCCACAGTTGTAGGCAAAATTTCTGAGGCCGATTCAGGTAAAGTAGCGGGAGCCTCAGTAGTAGTCATGGATTCGGCTGAAGATTGACCAGTTTTCTCGGTTTCGGCCGAAACCGAGACACTCGCGGTTTGCTTGACCGTGGTTTCGGCCGAAACCGCGGGCCGCGAGTGTCGGTCTTTTTCCTTGCGTTTTTTGACAATTTGGGTAGTCGGAGGATCCGACGGCATAATGTACGCAAAGTCTGAGCCGAAAAACTGTTCAGCAAACTCCGACCGACACCTTAGCGTTAGTCGGTTGAAGGAAGCACAGGCTGAACAGGCTGCTATGTCGTGGTCTGGGCCTAAGCAAGGCAGACAGTAAGAGTGGAAATCTTTATGAGGTATTTGTTTCCCACAAGTTAAACAGTTATTGACTTTTTCTGACATCGGCTGAGGCAAGAAAGAGTCCCCAACGGGGTACTTAGCTTTTTTGAAGTCTTCGAAGTAGTATTCGGTAGTAGTAATCTCTGGATCTGACCGACTGGCACTTGCGAACAGCTTCTGCTTCGGGAGCCACGCGGCAAGAAAGACTGAGGAAAATGGCGTCGGCTGATGCCTTTATACCCGAAGACCAGCAGAGATGACGTCGGGTGGAGTGCAACATCAGCCGGACCCAGACTTTGGAATCCGGCCGACCGAAGGGCTGCCTGACGACAGGACAACCCAGTTGTTATGACTGCAGATGCATCCATGAAGGACATCTGTCCATTTTCTGAGTTATACATCCCCAAGGCCAATCTGGTTGTCCTCCTGGTTGCTGGTCTGTGATGCAGCTGTGGCTAAAGCTGCAATCACTTCCACTTCAGTCAGGTTGACATGCATCAGTCCTTTGGCTTGGCACATCTCAGCCAACTGGCTCTTTGCCAGCTTGCTATAATCCTCTGCTGACATCTTGCCTGCTCTCCCTGACAAGCAGACAAAAAATAAATTACTGAATATGAAACTCTGAATGTTCACCATGTGGCTGCTTAATAGTATAAACACAGTCTTTACTGACCACAGTTTACAGGGTACAGGAGTTCAATATCCACACCACTGAATCCCAATATGTTATGTGATCTCACCAATATGTGATGTGTATATCCCACCACTGCCACCAATTAATATGTGACATCCCACCACTGCACCAGTAGTCAAGGAGCCTCAAACCTCACCACTGGCACCAGTGGGGGACGTTCAGTGAGAGATTAAACAGGTACACACACAGTATTTCCAGATTCAGCTCTCTTCAACTGCAGTTTCTCTTAAAACCACATGCTGAACAGAGACATAGGGTGCAGACTTGTCTAAACATGCTCATTAAAAACAAAACTGAAGACAATAAACTACTTAAGATATCTTATATTTATCTACACTAAGAATCAGCATCAAAAATGTGAGGCCTATAACACACTTGCTCTCTAGTTGATAAATCACAGAAAATATAATACTGAACCCCCTTAACTACAGATATCTTGGCAAAGAAACTAATGGCTGTGGGGGTTACCTGCTTGGATTTCTCAGCAAAACCACTCCTATTCAGAGCAGACCCAGTCCCTGGATCAATTAACATACAGGACTGTACAGGTTCATAGGTAGGTACAAGGCTATTGGCCCAAGGGCCTATGTAAGCCTAGCCAGCAAGGTTCCACAGCTTACGCCACCCAGGAAAGTTATTTTCCTGTGCCACTGTCCAGCAGACACACAGAAGTGATCCCCGGGGTGTATTTCCTATTTCCCATCCACTCATCAACATCTTTCTTGAAGATTGCTAATGAAGAAAGTACAGTTATGTACACTTACCATAAATGTAGATGTTCGAGTGTCTTCACTGTTGCAGTCATCACTGTGGGGTTCTTCCTGC
Organism: Protopterus annectens; assembly: GCF_019279795.1. NCBI lineage: Eukaryota > Metazoa > Chordata > Ceratodontiformes > Protopteridae > Protopterus > Protopterus annectens. The sequence goes on along the minus strand of NC_056737.1, from coordinate 1,936,763,133 downwards.
CGGCAGGCAGCCCTCGGTCGGCCAGAATCCCAAAGTCTGGGTCCGGCGTCGGCTGTTCAGTCATGCTCCCTGACGTCAGAGCGCCAGGAGTACAAAGCTGCCAGATGACGCCATGTTCTCCAGTTTTTCTTGCCCCAGATGTCAGGTGCCCAAAAGTGAAGGCTAATAGTAAAACAAAAATGTAACATACAACAAACCCCATACTCTGTAGCAAATACACCTCAGAAGAAGGGTGAAGTAGGACACCACAGTAATGAAAGTATAAGAGGGGACAGGAGGGTGGGTAACCCAGACTGCAACAGTGAAGACACTCGAACATCTACATTTATAGTAAGTGTACACAACTGTACTATGTTCATCGTGTTTAACTGTTGCAGTCATCACTGTAGGGTTGAATCCCAAAGCCGAGATAAAGGGTGGTGGTTATAGAGTAGAAGGGGCGGCTAGAAGGCCCTGCAAGACTGCTGAAGCAAAGCCTGCCCTAGACTTAGAGTAAAAAGGGAGATTATAGTGCTTAGAGAAAGTATGCACTGAACTCCAAGTTGCAGCTTCCAAAATATCTTTGGTAGGTACTCCCCTGAGAAAGGCAGCTGAAGTAGCAGCAGCTCTGGTAGAGTGAGTTCTAATGTTTCCTGTGACTTGCTTTCCATGATGAGAGTAACAAAATCTTATTCCATGAGCAATCCATTTAGAAATGGTCTGTTTTGAAATAGCTTTGCCTTGAGAATTTGTTGCATAAGAAACAAACAGTTGCTCTGTTTTCCTGATATTCTTGGTTCAGTCCAGGTAAAAACGTAGTTGCCTGTGTACATCCAAGGAATGCAAGATCCTTTCCCCCTTATTTTGTGGATTAGTGAAAAAAGTTGGCAGGTGAATAGTTTGATTTAAAGCCACTTTGGAAACCACTTTAGGCATGAAAGTAGGATTAGTCCTTAAAGACACCCTATCTTGGTGAAAAATAATATAAGGTTCCACAGCCATGAGAGCATGTAACTCAGAGACTCTCCTGGCTGAAGTCAAATCCAGTAGGATAGCTGTCTTCCATGATAAATACTTAATAATGTCAGATGTGGCAGTAGGCTCAAAAGGAGGCAGAGTGAGTTTTTCCAGAACATAGTTGAGGTCCCAGGCAGGTATGGGTGGTGTCCTAGGGGGCCTTAAATTCTTTGCTCCTCTGAGATATTGTTTCAGAAGTGGATGCGAAAAGATTGGAGGATCTGTATTGTAATGTGCAGAGATAGCTGAAGCATATATTTTTATGGAGGAGAAGGATAAACCCTTATTTAACATGTCTGTCAGGTAATGTAAAATCAATGGGATATTAGGAATGAGAGGATCCGAATCCTGAGCATGCATCCAGGTGCAAAATCTCTTCCATTTACCTGCATAAGATTTTCTAGTGCTAGGCCGTCTGGCTTCTAAGATGACATCCATGACCTGTTTGGGAAGGGTAGGAATAATCATAGACCCTGAATTCGCCAAGCTGTCAGGCTGAGAGTTTTGATATAAGAGTGCAGAACCTGGCCCTGGTGTTGGGACAAAAGATTTGGTATCTGAGGTAAAATCCAAGGAGGCTCCTGGGATAGATTCATCAGCGTTGAGTACCAAAACTGACGAGGCCAATTTGGGGCCAGTAAAATCATCTTGGGTTTGTTCTGTTTGATCTTTAACACCCATGGAAGAAGAGGTAGCGGAGGAAAGGCATACCCCGAGAGGTTTCTCCAACTGAATGAGAGAGCATCCACTTTCCACGCTAGTTTGTGAAATGTCCTTGTGCAAAAAATCTGTAACTGGTGGTTGAGGGGGGATGCAAATAGATCTATGTCCGGGCAGCCCCAGGCTTCTGTAATCATCTTGAATATTTGGGTGTCTAGCATCAACTCGTGTAGGTCTGACAGGTTCCTGCTCAGGCTGTCTGCCAGAATATTTTGTTTCCCTGGCAGGAACTGAGCTTGTAGATCCACTTTGCAAGCTAGAGCTGTGTTCCATAGAGTCATGGCTAGTCTGCAAAGGGGGTAGGAGTGTGAACCCCCTTGCTTGTTTATGTTGTCTGTCCGTATCAGTTGTTGCCCTGGCTGTAGAAGATCCCTGAAAGCCAAGAGGGCATTCTGTACAGCTAACATCGCTTTTAAATTGATATGTAGGTGCTTCTGATCCTCTGTCCAAAAACCTTGCAGGCCTTTCCCCTGCAAGTGGGCTCCCCATGCGTAATCTGAGGCATCCGTGGTTAACACTTGGCTGGCTGGAGGCAGACTGAAGGCTTTCCCTTTGTTGTGAAGACATGCCATGGTCCACCAATGGAATTCCTTTTGCAGGCAAGGCAAGACAGCAATCTGTGTGTCTAGACTGTGGCAATGCTGGGACCATACACTTTTTAGGTACCATTGTATTTTTCTCATATGTAGTCTTGCATTTGGTATGAGAAGGATGCAGGAGGCCATGTAACCCAGAGCCTGCAGGAATTTCCTTGCAGTTAGCTGAGACATTAATGCCAAGGTTTTGAAAGTTGAAGCCAGCTGTAGTTGTTTTTCGGATGTCAGGAATGCCATCTGGGTTGTTGTGTTTAGAAGAGCACCCAGAAAAGTTATTTGTTGTGTGGGTGTCAAATTTGACTTTTTTATGTTCACAGTGAATCCCAGGTACTTGTGTAGATTTTGAACAAATTCCAGGTGCTGGAGTAAGACATCCTTGCTATCTGCTTGAATAAGGCAGTCGTCCAGATAAGGGTAAATTTGAATTCCCTGGAGTCTGCAATAAGCTACTACTGGTGCCAGGCACTTGATGAAGACCCTGGGCGCAGTAGACAAGCCAAAGGGCAGCGCAGAGAATTGGTAATGTTTCGAGCCGGCCTTGAACCTGAGGTATTTTCTGTACTCCTGTCTGATAGGGATGTGTAGACAAGCCTCCTTTAAATCCAGTGTCACCATCCATGCATTTTTGCTCAATATTGGCAGGAGCTGCTGCAGAGTAAGCATCTTGAACTTTGGCATCTCCAGGAAAGTATTAAAAACTGACAGATCCAGGATAGGTCTCCATGAATTTTGTTTTTTTTTTTTGAGTAAATGCCTTGCCCAGTCTCTGATTGTGGAACCAGTTCTATGGCCATCATAGCCATGAGGGAACCCACCTGGTTTAATGCCTCCGCCCATTGGTGTTTTGGTAGGTCTGGCCATCCGTTTGGTCTTGGCAAGGTATGAAAGTGGAATTTGTAACCTTTTGAAACTACATCCAGAACCCACTTGTCTTGGGTTATGCAAGTCCAATTTTGTTGAAAAAGAGAGAGTTTTCCTTCTAGAGGGGCTTCCAGGAGAGAAGTTCCTGGAGCCATGGCAGGGGGAGTCATTGAGCCTGTTTTCTATAAGATTGAGGTCTGTCCTCTCCACCCCTAAGGGTGGAAGCACTCCACTGTCTAGGTCTGTAAGAGGTCTGTGCTTGGGCACTCCCTCTGGAGCGCCTATATCTACCCCCTCTGAGGCCTGTCCGAGCTGGGAAAGGACCAATTTTTAGTTGGCCAATTTCTGCTAAATCTAGGGGGCTGAACTTGTAAGAAATCCTTAACCGTTTGCATGGATTTTGCCTTATCCTCCATTTTCTTTACGACCTCTTCAGCCTTAGACCCAAACAAAACATTATGCTGAACAGGAGCATCCAGTAACTTTGCTTTCACTTGATCAGGTAAATTTTGTTCCTTTAACCAAGCATGCCTTCTAATGACTGTGCCAGTGGCAGCCGCCCTGCATGAAGCCTCCAAGGCATCAAAACCACAGTGTAAACCATGCTTCCCCACTTGCTCAGTAGCATGCATCAAATTGTGTAATACCTTATTATCTACACATGCAGAAATGGTACCTAGCTTTTGTTTCATAACAGACAGCAGGAATTGCTGATATTTTAGCATATGAAATTGGCAATTTAAAGCCCTGATAGATAAAGTAGCAGAAGTGTACACTTTTTTTGCCCCATCTCTCCAAAGCTCTGGAATCCTTATCTGTCAGAATAGGGCTTTTAGCAGAGGCGGTCTTAACACCCTTAGGACCCTGAGAAATGGTTTCTGGATCAGCAGCAGGATTTTTGTAAAGGAACTGGTGGGAGTCAGGGACCCTGTAATATCTGTCAGGCATAGCAGGGGCTGGAGGAAAGGAGTCAGGAGTTAAATTAGCCTCAGAAAAAGGCATCATCCACAATATCCAAAATAGGAGGAATAGCCAGGGGTCTATGTTGGGGAAGAAGAAGGAAATCCCTAAGCCTTCTCTTAGATTCAGAGTACTCCTGTCCTTCCCAGTGAAAATGTTCCCTCATGTCATGTAAAGTTTCCCCAAAAGAAAAATCCTCAGGGGGAGAAGCTGATGGAATGGATTCCTCAGCATCAGAATCCTCATAAGGAGGGAAAGTATATTCCTGTTCAGAGGAAGACACTGAAGAAATAGATGCCTGATCAGAGGATTCAAAATCCAATTCTTGCCTTGGCCTTTTGTCTGGAGGGGGATGTGAACCCCTAATCATGGTTAGTAAGTCCTCCGCCATTTTAAGCAGCTGTTTCTGAGATTTGGGTCCCGGATCAGAAGAGGCCTGGGCTGGTGTCTTTGATTTAGAAGGAGTCTTCGCCTTTGTCTTTGGCTTTGCCTTTATCAGAAGCTGTGTAGGCCTGAAAACCCACTCGGAAGCCGGTACCTGCACAGCGGCTCCGGACCCATCCGAGGGAGCACTGTCCGAAGGTCCTGCAGCTGGAGTACTCAAAGGCCTAGTTGGCTCCCCGTGGGAGTCCGTTTCAGCAATCGGTTCTGAAATGGCCGACGGCAGGGGCTGCGAAAGCACCTCACTGACGACGGCCGAACCTGGAGCTGGCTCTGCTTGTAAACCGTCGTCTGATTTGGACCTCGGAGGCCTGTCCTTATCCTTGTGTCGTTTGTGAACTCCAGTAGTCGGAAGCGTGTCCAACGACATTTTATAATTAAATCGCCTGCCAAAGTAGTGAAAAGCAAAATCGTACCTCAGCTTAATAGTACGTTGGTTAAATCTAGCACAAAACCGACAACTAGCTACGACGTGGTCAGGGCCTAAACAAGGACTACAGTAAGAGTGGAAATCCTTATGAGGTATTTGCTTCCCACAAGAAATACAATTATTAACTTTTTCTGACATCGGACTGGAGCAAGAAAAAAGTTTCCCCAATGGAGTACTTAGCTTTGAGAAGAAGAAGTTAGTCTTCGGACTGAAGCACGAAAAAATATCAGGAGTCAGCCGACCGGTACTTGCGAACTGCTTCCACCGCACGGCAAGAAAGACTGGAGAACATGGCATCGGCTGGCAGCTTTGTACTCCTGGTGCTCCGATGTCAGGGAGCATGACTGAACAGCCGAAGCTGGACCCAGACTTTGGGATTCTGGACGACCGAGGGCTGCCTGCCAGCAGGAAGAACCCCACAGTGATGACTGCAACAGTGAAACACGATGAACATCTTTGCTTGACATAGATAGGTAGCTTGTTCCAGAGTACAGGAAGTCTCTGGGACAGGAATCTATCCCTCCAGTGTGTCCTGTTTATTGTGGTGACGAGGTTTAGGTCCCTAGAGCGTGTAGCTCGGAGGGATTGGGATTTCTTTAGGTGTAGCATGTCCAACAGCTCTGGGTTTGACATAGCTTTATATGTTAGGCAGAGATCACCTTGGAGTAGGCAATATGCTACGGAGTAAAGCTGGAGTTTTTTGAGGCGGTCAGTGTAGGGCATTTGTTTGAGGCCAATAATCCTCTTTGTGAGGTACTTCTGTGGCCTTTCCAGCTGCTGCAGATGTCTTGTGAGGTACAGTCCAAAAGGGGCGTTGTACTCTAACGGGTCTAATGACTGATGAGTAGAGGGGAACAATGACCTCTTTTTTCCTAGATGAGAACCCTTTTATGATGAGGTGTGCCACGTAGAAGGGCTTACTGACTACTGTGGCGATGTGACTATCAAAGGAGAGACTACTGTCCACCTGGGTCCCAAGGTCTCTTATCACGCATTCGGTGTTAAGTAGATTGCTGCCTCTGTGGTAGTTCATGGGTACAGAGTTTTTACCAAAGGGGATGACACTGCACTTTTTGGCATTGAGCTCGAGGCCATGGCTCTGACACCAGGAATCTGTCTCAATGAGGCCCTTCTGTAGGATGTCCACATCATTTGGGGACTTGACTATGGCTCCTAGTTTGCAGTCATCTGCGAATTTTGTTAGCCAGAGGCCTTCTGTGTTAGCCTGAACTTCAGAGAAGTAGATACCAAACAGGAGAGGTCCCGAAACAGAAAGATGAAGGCAGTAAAGCTAAATATTCTCTGTGAACATTCTGTTATAATTTGTGCCCAGAGTACTCAGTACTGATTGACCTCAGAAGATGATTCTTACAAGGTTTACCAGAAGGCTTTCAATACTAAATCTAAAAAAGGGCCATATGTTTTTCCAAACGCTCCTCTTCCCCGATATTTACAATGAATAATCTTGTAAGATGCTGCTCTGCATTTTACCAGGACATTCCAAAATGTGCTCAGCAACTTTGAACAGTGAGAAAGACAAAGGTCATGATTGTTTTATCTCAGTATATAATGGGGCTTTATGAGATGCTCCAAAAACAGAGACAATATCTGAAAAGAGTATGAGAAACAATTCACCAAGGGTCTTTTGACTTCTTTTTCACAGTCTAAGAAAAAATTACTGAGCAACTATTAGAAAAGGTAAAAGTTTTCTTTTTTTTCTCATAAAGTATGACAGGATACAAACTCTTTATACAAACTATTTTTGAATATGGTACACAAATTACTAAACAGTAAAAGTCTTAGAAAAACTAGGGACTATACACTAATCAAAGACACAGACAGTTTGCAGACAACATCAGTGAGTAAAACTCATATTTTCATAACAGCACCATTCCCTACTTTGTCAAATATCACCCTCTCTGCACCCCTGTATTGTCATCATGTTTGTCTTATAAGGTAGAAATTGTTGTTTAACAAGAACACAGCTTACTAATGAAGAGTGGTGGTGGTCCTTCTACTACAGATGGATTTCCACATTATTCTTTCAGGTGGCTTTGGATTATGTTGGCAATCACATGAATGAATAATCAACAGAAGAGGTGGCACCTAACATTTGGAAATCCAGTTGGGAGTGCACGTGTGATTTTCTGGCAAGTCTCTGTGATGTGCTGTTGAGTGACCAAATAATGACATACGATTGAGTTTGGAATGTCATATCATTCAGAAAAATGCATGTCAACATTAACCCTGTTATTCTAGCAGTGTTCCAAGTTAATAAAAGCAATATTTAATGTCTGTCTCTATTTTTGGCCCTTTGTCTCCCCCATTTTCTCAGGTGTTGTCCAGATCTCTATTGCCCTAAGAGTTTGAGAGGTATGCTGCAATGTAATCTGTTTAAATTTCACGGGGACTGTTGGTATGGCAACAGAAAATAAGATGTACGTTGACTGTGATAGGAATGCAAAGTGAGGGTTTCATTGAGCATGAGAACTGAAGAGACTGGGTAAGAGGATATACAAGTAAAACAACACTGTGGGCTGGGATTGTGTGACATTTTTAAAGTGGGTGTTTCTATGGTCGGATTTAAGTCGTACCTGAAATTTTAAACACTGGGATTGACCCTTTAAGACCACATGCAGTGTGTGTCTGCATCACTGGAATGGAGCATGCAATTTTTGAAACTAGGGAAACAGAGCAAGCAGAGGTGTGTGTGTGTGTGTGTGTGTGTGTGTGTGTGTGTGTGTGAAATGCTCTAGTTAGGGGTGACAGGTTAGTTAATTTAACCAGGCTCATGCTCAAAACCTGCACCTTAGTTACAGGAGAGAAGACCCTGAATCCTCTATACCAACCACCAGGGTCTACTTCAAGTTGTCGTAAGCTGACAATATCGAATACGATATTGTCGGCATGACAATATCAAAAGTGCAGAACATCGTGCAGGTAAACAGAAATCTCCGTAAGGGGGAAATTTCCATTTACCTTAATGTAGTGCAGTCTCGCAGTTGGTATATTGAAGTAGGGGGGTGGGGGGGGGTGCAGGGGGGCTTGCCCCCTGCCTACGATAGTTTTTTTTTTATTTGTTTTTGTTTTAATGCTGTTAGATATTTTACTAATTCGATCAATAAAGGTCGACCTTTACTGATTCAATTTAGTAAGATTTCAATAACGTGATATAGACAAAACCACCAGACTATTAGATTCAGTGCATTTTCAAGTAATTGTGATATGAGTTTCAGTACATTTTCAGGGAATTGTATTGAGTTTCAGTACATTTTCAAGGAATTGTGAGCTTCAAAGGAAGAGAAGTTTACTGCTGCTCATGCTAAGTCTGTTTTCATTGTGCAACTGTTTTGTTTAGCAAATGGTCATTACTGTTTCTGCCAAAAGCTGTGAAAGCAGTGTCAGTAGCACAACAAGTAGCATGTTTGCTTTTTATGCACAAGTCTACTGGTCCTACTCCCACACCATATAGATGGATTACTGATACTGTGTTGTACTTTAAGGGTGGGTGGGTGGGGTGCTGCAGTCCTGATAATATCTTCCTTTGAATGAGCTGCCTTCTAATTATGAACCTGTTATCAGTTTGTCACCCATGTTCCAATATTACCATCTTACCATTTTTTAATGCAACATAGGCAATTTTTTCTTCAAGAGCAGCAGGCACTGGATTTGTAGATGAAACACTGAAATACAAAAGTTGCTTGCCAACAGTAGCCGCATTAGCCTCTTCATTAGTTAGAGATCTCTTTAGTGTGGAATTATTCAGGTGACGTACTTCTGCAGAGATTGCGCATATTCACTGATACTGGTGGATTGTAATGACAGAAGTCTGAGGGGCCCTTTTTGATAAAGATGTTCTGAAGTGGGCAGTTTTGTCATTACTAGTTCATACATTTTGTTTCATTGCTTACTAGAAAAATGTTCAAAACTACAAATTTCACTAACAAATAAAGCTGTATTATGCAAAGAAAATAATTTAATACAATCAGGAAGATGAATCAAAGAACACATGCATGTATGCATGGTCCTAAATGTTTGCAAGGGGCATATGGTTTGAAAATAGCCCAAAGGTAAATTTAGATCTGCCACTGGCCACATGAATTTTCTTTGAATGTAGGTTTCAATGCCATTTCTATGAACGTAGTTTCAATGGTAGAGAAGTTTACTGTTAATGGCAAGTCTGTTTTTATTGTGAGACTATATTGTTTTGTTTAATAAATGTCTCACTGTGTTTGTGTTATAAAGTTTGAAATAAAAGCTTTAAATTAAATCCAAATATCTGTAATCATTGTAGACATAAAGAAGAAAATTGTACACACACTGACAAGTTTGAACAGTTACTATGGTAAGGAGAAATAGCAAAGTACTAGAATGGCTGGGGGGTGCTACTACAAAGGGGGCTAGAGGCTGCTGGGGGGCCCGAGTTCCATTACGCTGCCTAGTGCTCTATTTGACCATGATCCAGCTCTGGCTGTTCACACAGTATACCTTAACATGGCAAAGGCATTTGACATCATTCCCCATACTAGAATAGTTAATAAGCTTAATCCATTACAAATAGATATCTATATGCTGAAATTGACGTCAAGTTGGCAAAAGAACAAAAAACATATGGCACGAGTAACAGGTGCCTTATCAGATAGGTTTCTCTCAGGACTCAGAGTTGAGACATCTTTTGTTCAGCATTTCGTTTTCTGATCTTTAGACCATGAATCAAAACATTCTGACAAACCAAGGCTGCAGACAGCTGGGAGCCATTGTCAAGTCCCTTTCTGATGTCCGTGGCCTTAAGCAGCGATTTATACACAAGTAAACCTGATATGCTAAAAATAAGCTTAAATTACGTTCCAGAAAGTGCAGGATCATCACATTTGGTAGTCAACCCCTCCCTGCAGACAGCAAAGACAACACCCCATTCTAAAATGAAGACATTGTTAAAGACCTATGAACTTGAGTTGATAATTCCCTCTACTTTGATCAAGTACTGATGTTAATTAAAACGTTTTACTTAACACAGCCAGTTGCTAAAGGGATGTCATCCAGATCTAAAGCCATCATTGTCCCCTTATATTCAGCATTGATTATGCCAATTATTGAATTCAGTGTCCTGTTTGGGATGTACATCACTGGATATATCAGACAATTAGAAAAACTTCCACTGGGTTCAAAAACACTGGGTTCAAAAACATAACCTACAAGAAAACAGCAGAAGCACTGTCCCTTTAGTAAATATCTTATAAACTTCTGAGGGGAGATCCATGGTTTGCCTAACACGACATTATGTGCACAGTGGTCCGGAGTTTTGTATCTCTACAAATCCCATAGTCTCACAAATACCAGAAAAAGGAATCTAAATCTTCATTAGCAGATAAATAAAACATGAAGAGAGATAGATTCATTGTGCAATGTCTTCCTCACCTTTGGAATGGAATGCCACTGCAAATCAGGCAGTGTGATACATTATCTTCCTTCAACATGGAACTGGATGACTGAATGGGTTATTCACAAATTCACCTGGCCTAGCCCTGCTTGAAAAAGGAGGTATGGTCTAATGGTGGATACCGACAAGGCATAAACAGTTACAAGAATGGATTGCCTTGCATTGCCTATGATCATTTGAGGAGAATGTTGCAAAGAGATAGAGAATGCTATCAAAGAAATTCATTCAGATCAGTAGAGCTACAGTGGCAGTTTTCACATATGCCTCTGCCGTACATCATCAAGGCTTAAAAGAGTGTTTATATTAAAAAATACATTGTAGATGAAAGGAGTATAATCAGCATTCATTTATCCAGATATGTTGGGAGTCAATACTAGAAATGTCTCGCTTATCTTCTCTCCCTTACCTGAAGCTTAAAGTGAACTCACAGCCATGAGCATTCTAATCTGATTTTAGTCCATGTCTAGGCAGATAATGCTACCCTTTTCTGCATTTCTCCCATGGATTGCATTAAGTTGAATATTTATTTATTGTCTTTTATTAACCAGGATGATCTGACTGGGCACTCAGAACCATTTTCAACGTAGGCCAGAGAAGAAAAGTTCTATCATATAGACAATATACTTTTTTCTCTTGGGATGGTGTTTTTTTTATAAACAGTTTTAATTCCCTTTTCTGAGTACATCTGTTTATTAACATTTTAGTAATCTATGCTGAAACAACACAATAAATTATTCTAGAGCTAACCTTCCCAAAAATTAATCATTTTAACAATTTGAAATCCGGCTATGTCTTAATTTTATTTTAAAATTATTGTTTTTAACAGCGCATTTATCTTAAATGTCTTTGACATTTAACTGGGGGGGTATAAGTACATTATAGTTTTAGCATACTTGGAAAAAAAGATTTAAAATGTTTTCTTTCTGAAGAAGAACAGTAACCAGAAATTAAATTATAGACTTCATGCTAGGAATGGTACAGTACAAGACACATACTGCCTACATAACTAAATGTGTGTCAGTACTTATCTGAAAAGAATGCAAAATGTGTATAAAACAGTACAAGAATTTCAAATAGTTTTTGTTTCCATTTAATATAATCAGATTAGATTTAGTGTTGGTATACTGTATACACCATTTATTGCTCGATTGACTGTTTCTTCATTAAATATTTTAGAACTAATCCATAGTCCCACCAGGGGCACCAATATCCTAGACCTGGTCATTACCAACATGTGAAATCAATGCTCCACACCTATGGTCACCCCCTCTTTGGTCAGGTCAGACCTTAAGCTAATCAACCTTAAAATCCACATACCACCCCCACCCCCCAGTAAAGAAACCTCCATAAAAAAAACTTCTCCAAGCCCAACTTCATGCTACTCAAGTCAGAAGTTACAAACTTCATGACACCCATGCAGACGGGAACTGAAAGTTCGACTGCTGTGTCCTACACTAAGGCACGGTACGAGCACATCCATTCATGCATGGATCGTGCCATCCCAAATAGAACCAAGATGCTCTCCTCCAAAAAAAGGAAGCCAATCTGGTGGTCCCCTGCCATAACCAAGTTTACAACAAAAGGAAAAAAACTGTTGCAGAAAAGAGGAAAATCTCATGATGCAAAAAACTCCCTTACCAGCCTCAGTAAGAAGCTGAGATCCTTCATAAAATCCTCCAAAGCTAGTTACGAAAATAAAATTGTCAAAGATTCCAACCACAAGGCATTCGATAACTATGTCAAGAATCTAAATGGCAATGCTCAGATCTGCTCTGAGCTACACCAGAATGGCATTAAATATACTGATCCCAAGGATATTGCCAATATCCTGGCAGATCGATTTAGTGCCAACTTCACCCCCCCTCTCTCACCCGCTAAATGGCCCATCTCAATACTGGAAGATTGCTAAATTCCAGTAATAACGGGCACACAGATAAAAAACGCACTCTCCAAAGCTAAGAATACAGCATTCATGGGACCAGATGACATCTCGGGCCGTGCACTACATAAACTACAAAATGAACTGGCACCTCACTTAAGTGGCATACTTAATCATACCCTCACCTCAGGCTTTGTGCCCACTCAATGACGCACAGCTACAGTTATCCCACTCCACAAGTGGGGATCCACCTTGGATCCCGGGAACTACCGCCCCATCAGTCTGACGAGCCTGATCTGAAAGGCCATGGAACGTATTATCATGGAACTTATAAACAAAGACACTGGCAACCTTAAAACACTGAACCCCATCCAGTTTGGGTTCATGAAGGGCCGATCTTGTCTCCTGAACCTTACTGACTTCTTCGAATCAGTCTCCAGAGCCGTGGACGAGGGTAAGGCAGTCCACATAGCCTATCTGGACCTCGCCAAGGCCTCTGACACCATCCCCCACTCTAGAATCGCAGATAAACTTACTAAGCTGGGCAATAATCCCTACGTCACTCGATGGGTTGCCAACTAGCAAACTGTCAGAGCCCACACTGTAAAAGTAGCTGACTCCAAATCCAGCTCCAGACAAGTGACAAGTGGAGTACCTCAGGGTTCAGTCCTGGGACCTCTCGTTTGGCATCTACTTCTCTGAAGTACAGGCCAACACTAAGGGACTCTGGCTAACAAAGTTAGCAGATGACTGCAAACTGGGAGCCATTACTGAATCCTCAAATGATGTGGATACTCTACAAAAGGGCCTTACATAAACAGATGCTTGGTACCAGAGCCATGGGCTCAAGCTCAATGCCAAGAAATGTATAGGTATCCCCTTTGGGGAAAAAACTTGTACCCGTGAATTATCACATAGGTGGCAGTACACTATACACCGAAAGTGTGATAAGAGACTTAGGGACACAGGTGGACAGTGGTCTCACCTTCAATAACCACACCGCCACAACAGTCAGAAAATCCTTCTATGTGGCACACCTCATCACTAAGGGCTCTTCATCCAGAAAAAAGGAGGTTATTGTCCCACTGCACTCATCCATCATTAGACCCATTATAAAATACAATGCCCCATTTGGTATGTACCTCTCAAGACATCTGCAACAACTGGAAAGGCTGCAGAAATGCCTCACTAAAAGAATCACAAGCCTAAAGCAGATGCCCTATGCTGACCGCCTTAAAAAAACTCCAGCTATACTCTGTCGCATATCGTCTACTCCGAGGCGATCTCTGCTTAACATACAAGGCCATGTCAAACCCACAGCTGTTGGACATGCTACACTTAAAAAAAATCCCAATCCCTCAGAGCCACATCCTCCAAAGATCTAAATCTTGTCATCACAATAAACAAAATATGCTGGAGGGATAGGTTACTGACCCAGAGACTCTCCAGACTCTGGAATAGACTGCCCATACATGTCAAGCAGAGCACCTCTTTGGCCCTCTTCAAAAGGAACCTTGATGATTGGATGGGAGAAAGGAAATTCACCCCAAGGATCACATCAGTCACCCTGGTAGACAGGGGTCCAGGGAAGTAAATAGTGTGGGAAGAAATAGCCAGGGAATTGTTATGGCTAGGCTTGTATAGACCCTAGGGTCGATAGCCTAGTACCAGCCTATGAACCTATAAACAATATGGCAGATATACTGGTAGGAGTCTGCAAATTACTCATGTACGTAGGTCTATATAGGTGAAAAGCACCCTCTGGACTCACAATTCAAGTTCAAAGTGCTATTCTGTTAAAATGTATTGCTAAGGAAGTGTTTATGAATGTATAGTATATTCACAATTCATCATAACTAGGGAAGTCATACACACAATCCACATATTTAACCTTTCTTCAAAAACTATTATTTCTAAAATGCAACAGTTCCTGTCATATCCATTTGCATATCATTTAACAGTTAGATGATTCCTATTGTATTGCTTTGTCTAGAAGACATTTTAACTTGAAAATATTAGGCATTAATAATGACATACTGTTTATGAAAAAGATAAATAAATGCTACAAAAGTAATACACTCAGACTCTTATAACGTATAATGAGACACTTAAGCAAGAATTTGTGGATATTCTGGCTCTATATCTGTACAGAAGTGGTATCCAATACAAATGTATAAAACTATAAACTGAAGTAATTTCCAAATCAATGCACATGACCTATGTGAAATATTTTAGGAAGTAGAAGGATATGCAGCTCATTATAAAGAATGTGAGAGATTAAATGGATGTACTTTTTAAACACATTGAACAAAATTACTTTTAACTGAGTTTTACTTAAAATGATAAACAACTTACAATTATGGAAAGAAGCAACCAAGCTGGTTGTAAAACTTACTAATGAAAGTAGTGGAGGAAAGCAAAAATGTATAGGGTAAGCACTTACGTGGATATTTAAGGAATTATTTAATTCAAATATAAATCACTATCAAATGATCTGTACAAAATGTGTGACAAGTTAGTTAAAACATGACTTGTGATTGGTTGTGGAGTAAAACTATGACTCATGATTGACTGCGGACCATTTCAGCAAAACTCGGCTATCTGCAAATGATCTGACTGCATTCACATTTCTCTGACATTGCAACATATCATTCCTGGGAGTAGAAGGTGGCACAAATGGTTTCTGCTTGCAAGTGGGTGGAAAGACCACACACAAAAATACTTGTGGATGTTTAACTGTCATTGTCAAATTTGGTCATACCAGCACAGCCTCAGTAAAGCAGGCTATAGTCAAGTTTACATATCTAAAAATAGAGGAATACCAGCACTGCATTATATCTTCCAAGAGACAAGAGACTCTGAAGGCAATTAAGGTGCTTAAAACAGCAAAAGTATAGATTTGGACAATATTTGAGTATCATTTTACTGAATCTTCTGCAGAAAAATCAAACCCATGTACTATTTATTTAACTTTATATTAAGCATTCTTTTTTGTCAATACTGCGGTGGTGCAGCAGTAGCGTTGTTGCCTCAGAGCAAGAGGTTCTCCCGCTCGATTCTCGGCTGGAGTGCGGGGAGTGCCTTCTGTGTGGAGTCTTCATATACTCCCTGCGGTTGGGTGGGAGTTCAAAAGACATGCGTAAATGGGCGTGCCTTCGTTGAAGGTTGAACGTCGAGCTGGCACCTCAGCATTCGTGAAAATCTACTGCCAATCATTAGCGGACCGGAGTTCCGCTGTGGCGACCCCTAACCGGGAAAAGCCGAAAGACAAACTAACAAACATTAAGCATTCTTTTTGGGAATAGTCTACTTTATTGCAACAAGCTAGGAGCAGCTAATAAGATAAAAATTACAAACAAGAAACTAGTAGTGTTTATAGACTAGTAATATAATCTTATTATAAAACATTAATAAATGTGCTAAGAAACCAGCACTAACACTGGAAACTTTCTTATCCAATTTCACTTTAATTTGCTTTGGAAGAAGATTTTCTCCAAACAGCTTGTTTGCAACAAGTAACATTCTTCATCTACAAGACCGTATATTACTATTCTGTTAACCTTGTCTCATGAGCTGCAAGTTTGACATTCAATATTTTAATAAGAGCTTCGTGCTTCTAGCTTGCCGGCCACGCCCATTCTTGCATGACATCAACAAAACCATGAGCTTTTTTATTTCTTTTGTTACTTTGACATGTCTGACTCATATTATAGGGAGTACAGCTAAAGCATCTCTTTATTTTAATGAAGCCTATACCACTTAAATGTTTTAAAAGGTTTTAGTTAATCTTGCAGCATTTCGTGAGAGCTATAAATCCTTCACAAAATATGCACATATCTTGACATGCCATCCACGCAAGCACACATACACACACATTCAGAAATGTGAAGAAATATACATGCACACTTATTATTTTGTTTCTTTTACACTCGCTAAACAGCAAAAGTGCTGTTTAGCGAGTGTAAAATAACAGCTCGACTGATTTCACTCGCACATACACACACATATGCACAGAGTTCTAATTTTTTCTTTATTTTACACTCGCTAAACTGCACCGCTTAGTGACTGTAAAATAATAACGGCAGTTAGAGTTAGTTCAAGTTCCATAGCTCTACTGTAATTCTTTGGTCTCAACTGTCCAAATTTTCGCAGTATATCCAGATTTTTGTCTCATATTACTATTCAGTTCCTGATAAAATTTGTGATTTTCTGGCAAGTCTTTGTGATGAGCTGTTGAGTGACTAAAAATGACAAACTCAAAAGACAGGCACAGCAGATCAGCAAGAGAGGTTTATTTTCACTCCACGAACAAACCTGACAGAACAGAAACTTTTCTGTTCTGTGAGGTTTGTTCGTGGAGTGAAAATAAACATTTCTTGCTGATCTGCTGTGCCTGTCTTTTGAGTTTCCCAGTGTGAGTTTGGGCACATTGACCACTTATTTTTATTGACTAAAAATGACACAAGTTTGAATTTCGGACGTCATATAGTTCAGAAAAAAAGAAGTTATGTACTCACCATAACGTTCCATATGAGTAGGTAAACTTCATTTGTCAGCAACCTGTGGGTTTCGGATCCGACACGGATCCAAGCTGGCAGCATACCAAGCAAAAGATCCGAGCTCCAAGCTCCTCCCCCTACCCATACTACACTGCAACCTCCTTCCAATCCTCAGATCGAGTTTGCCACTCCACATGTGACACCAACAAACTAAAACCTGAGACCCCTGAACCAAGGACAAACCTCAAGCTCGTGAGCTTCGAACATCGAGCTCAGCAAAAATAATCGCTAAGGTAAGGGGGGGAAGGAGGGTGGGACGGTTGCTGACAAATTAAGTTTACCTGCTCAAATGGAACGTTATGGTGAGTACATAATTTCTTTATCTGAAGTACTTAACTTCATTTGATCAGCAACCTGTGGGACAGAGTCCCCAGCTACCCGAAATCTTGGGAGGCCCCTTAAGGAAGGATATTCCGGAGCACTGCAGAGCCAAAGGAAGCCCTTCCTCTAGACACCAAATCCAGTTTATAATGAGTAATAAAGGTGTGAGAGGACGCCCAGGTAGCCGCTGAGCAAATGTCAACCAGGGAAACTGTAGACCAGAATGCTGCAGACGTTGCCATAGAACGTGTAGAATGAACATGAACTCCTACTGGTTCTGGTAAACCAAGCTCTCTATATGCTTGTAGGATACAAAGGGAAATCCACCTAGCGAGAGTCACCTTTGAAACTGGTTTCCCTAAAAAAGGCTTAGCAAAGGAAACAAAAAGTTGATCAGATTTATGAAAGATCGCCATCCTGTGCAAATAAAAACGTAACTGCCTGTGAACATCCAGCAAATGAAGTTTGTATTCCCCTTTGTTCTGAAAATTAGGGAAAAAAGTACAGTTTTGTACCTACCATAAATGTAGATGTCCGAGAGGTATGCATCTGCAGTCCTAACATATGGGTTGTCCTGCCCCAGGCAGCCCTTCGGTCGGCCGGATTCCAAAGTCTGGGTCTGGCCTCGGCTGATGTTGCACTTCACCCGACGTCATAGCTGCTGTCAATTGGGTATAAAGGCATCAGCCGACGCCATTTTCCTCAGTGTTTCTTGCCCCAGATGCCAGGTGCCCTCTAGGAAGGCTAAATTTGGATAAATGCAAATGATTCCAAACAATAGAGAGCAAACAAAAATAAGCATGTATATACATATATACAAACAAATACACCATAATAGATTCCCCCAGCTAGCTACAAGATGGGCAAATACCCTAGGAGTACCACAGAGGGGAAGGAGGGTGGGTAATCCTGACTGCAGATGCATACCTCTCGGACATCTACATTTATGGTAGGTACAAAACTGTACTATGTCCTTCAACGATGCATCTGCAGTCTTAACATATGGGTAGAATACCATAGCCAAACTGGGGGAGGAGGCACTAAGAAGATAATGGTGTAGTTAAGATCCCTTGCAAAACAGCAGTGGCAAAACCTGCTCGGGATCTGGAGTATAAAGGTAGATTATAATGCTTGGCAAATGTATGCACGGAGCTCCAAGTAGCAGCCTCTAAAATGTCTTTGGTAGCCACTCCTCGTAAGAAAGCTGTAGTAGTGGCTGTAGCCCTTGTGGAGTGAGGTCTGATGTTTTTTGGAGTTGTCTTTCCATGAAAAGAGTAACAAAATTTAATGCAATTTCCTATCCATTTTGAGATTGTCTGTTTTGAAATTGCTTTTCCTTCCATTCCTGTTGCATATGCTACCAGAAGCTGGTCAGTTTTTCTATTGTTCTTGGTTCTGTCCAGGTAGTAGTGCAATTGCCTGTGCATATCCAAAGTATGTAGTAGTCTTTCCCCCCTGTTCTGTGGGTTGGGGAAGAATGTTGGTAGGTGGATTGCTTGGTTCAATGATACCCTGGAGACCACCTTTGGCATAAAAGTAGGGTTAGTTCTCAAGGACACTCTATCCTGATGGAAGATAAGGAAGGGCTGTACTGCCATTAACGCCTGTAATTCAGAAACCCTTCTTGCTGAAGTGATTGCAAGCAGGAAAGCAGTTTTCCAAGATAAGAACTGTAATTCAGCTGTTGCTGCTGGTTCAAAAGGGGGGAGTGTTAACTTTTCTAGCACAAAGTTCAGGTCCCATGTAGGCAAAGGTGGCTTCCTTGGAGGCTTTACATTTTTAATTCCTCTCAGAAACTGCCTGGGTAGAGGATGAGAGAAGACTGGAGGATCCATGTTGTATTCTGCTGAAACTGCTGATGCATGAATCTTAATGGAGAAGTAAGACAGGCCATTGTGGAAAAGCTCTGCTAAATATTCCAGGATGTTAGCTATGTTTGCTAAGGATACATTTTCTCCTTTTGCTGCACTCCAAATGAGGTATCTTTTCCATTTGGCTGAATAAGTTTTCCTTGTGGAGGGTCTGCGAGCCTCCAGGATAATGTCTTTAACCCTCTGAGATAAATCTGGGTTACTTTGTTTTATGTAATATTTCAAGCAGCTAGCTGCAGTGTTTTCAAGTTTGGATGCAGGATCTTGAAGTTGTTCTGTGTTAGCAGTAAAGGAACTAGAGGTAGAGGCCATGCGTGTGTCTGAGACATACTCCTCAGTAGCGGGTACCAATGCTGCCTCGGCCAGTCTGGAGCTATCAGGATGATCCTTGGGTGATCTTCTTTGATCTTCAGTAGCACTTTGTGCATCAAAGGAAGAGGTGGGAATGCATATGCTGTCAGGTTTTCCCAACTGAAGGATAGGGAGTCCACCTTCCAAGCAAGTGGGTGGTATGTCCTTGTGCAGAATTTCCTCAATTGGTGGTTGTGTGAGGATGCGAACAGGTCTATTTCTGGTAGCCCCCATTTCTTTGTAATGGTTTTGAAGATGTCTGGATGCAGCATCCATTCGTGGGCATCCGTGGTAGTTCTGCTTAAGGTGTCTGCTAGTATATTCTCTTTTCCTGGCACAAATATGGCCTGGAGCTGAATGTTGAGGTTCAGGGCCACATTCCACAGGTCCATTGCCATCCGGCATAGAGGATATGAATGTGTGCCTCCCTGTTTGTTGATATACCACATGACTGTGGTGTTGTCCGTCCTTATCAGAAAATGACCCTGTTGAAGAAACGGTCTGAATGTCTGAATTGCCTGTTTCACTGCCAGCATCTCTTTTTGATTGATGTGTAGGTTCAGCTGGTCTTGTGTCCATAGGCCTTGTATACACTTGTCCACCATGTGTGCCCCCCAACCGAGATCTGAGGCGTCCGTGGTGATAGTCTGGCTTGGGTGAGGGCTGTGGAAAGGCAGGCCTCTGTTCAACTGACAGGCCTGAGCCCACCACAGGAATTCTTGCTTCAGGCATGGAATTATTGGAATTTGGGTTTCTAGGCTGTGCTTGTGCTGAGACCATAAATTCCTTAGGTACCATTGCAACTTCCTCATATGTAGTCTGGCATGTGGAATCAATATTATGCAGGATGCCATGTAACCCAGGGCTTGCAGGACTTTCCTTGCTGTAAGCTGGTTCTGCGTTGTTAATGCCATGAAATAGAGTGGTAGTTGCTTTTGCTTTTCTGCTGTGAGAAATGCCATTTGATTTGATGTGTCCAGTTCTGCACCCAAGAATGTTATCCTTTGGGATGGTACCAGCCTTGACTTTTTTATGTTGACTGTGTATCCCAGGGCTTGCAGTAGGTGAATAACTTTTTCCAAATCTTTTCTTAATTTGATCTTGTTGTCCGCTTTATCAGGCAGTCGTCCAGGTATGGATAAATTTGAATTCCCTGAAGCCTGCAATGAGCAATTACTGATGCCAGGCATTTCGTGAATACTCTGGGCGCAGTAGATAAGCCAAAGGGCAATGCTGAGAATTGATAATGCTCTGATCCTGCAAGAGAGGTATCTTCTGCAATGTGGTCATATAGGGACGTGCAGGTATGCCTCCTTGAGATCTAGAGTCACCAGCCAAGACTCCTTGCCCAGCATGGGAAGAAGTTGCTGTAGGGTCAGCATTTTGAATTTTGGAACAATGAGATATGTGTTCAAAGTGGACAGGTCGAGAATAGGTCTCCATTGGTTTTCTTTTCTTGGTACCAGGAAAAGTCTGGAGTAAAATCCTTGTCCCATAGACTGTACCTTTTCTATAGCTCTCATCCTTAGTAAGTGGTTGATTTGTCTTAGAGCATTTGTTCTTGGTTTGGTGGTAGGTTTGGCATTCCTCTCTTTCTTGGTAGAGTATGGAAGTGAAACCTGTAGC
This sequence comes from Protopterus annectens, assembly GCF_019279795.1. Classification (NCBI taxonomy): domain Eukaryota; kingdom Metazoa; phylum Chordata; order Ceratodontiformes; family Protopteridae; genus Protopterus; species Protopterus annectens. Next base: position 1,936,742,082 of record NC_056737.1, on the reverse strand, counting down.
CTTTGTCTATTGTCTGTAAAATCCATTTGTCTCCTGTAATGTAATGCCAGTTTACTGAAAATAAGGCTAGCTTTCCGCCTAAGGGTGCTTCCAGTTGTTCCCTGGTAGGCGGTATCAGAGCCAAGTCACTGTGACTGTCCTGTGAAAGTGGTAGTGGCTGGATCTGTGGCAGTACTTCTCTGGTTGTTAGGCTGCCACTGACGCCCCCTGTAGGCACCTCTGGATTGACCTCTGCCTCTTGGGCGCCTATTTCTGCCTCTCTGTGCTCTGGAGGTGTCTGGAAAGGACCAATTCTTCGAAGGCCAATTTCTACTAAACCTCGGAGGCTGGACCTGTAAGAAATCCTTGACTGTTTGGACAGATTTTGCTTTTTCTTCCACCTTCTTTAACACTTGCTGTGCAGGGGAGCCAAACAAACTGTGTTTCTCCATGGGAGCATCTAGGAGCTTTGACTTTACATGGTCTGGTAAGGATTGCTCTTTTAACCATGCATGCCTTCTGATCACTGTACCATAGCTGATCTAAAGGAAGCCTCCAGTGCATCATAGCCGCATTTTAAAGAATGATTACTGACCTGCTGAGTGTTATGTACCAAATCCTGAAGGGACTTACGGTCTATAGGTTCAGTAGAGGACAGTTTTTTATTTAGCTGATCTAACAAAAATTCCTGATATTGAATCATGTGGAATTGACAGTTTAAGGCCCTAGCCGAAAGAGTAGCAGAAGTATAAACTTTTTTACCCCATCTTTCTAATGCTCTAGATTCTCTTTCAGGGGGGAGGGGTTTTTTGGCAGAGGCAGCTGCTACAGCTTTGGGGCCCTGTGAAATAGTTTCAGGATCTGCAATAGGAGCCTTATACAAGTGATAGTGAGTGTCCGGGACCCTGTAGTATCTGTCGGGCTTAGCAGGGGCCGGAGGAAGAGAGTCAGGGGCAGTACAAGCATCATTAAATGCATCATCCACAACTGTTAGTACTGGAGGAATGGCTAAAGGCCTATGCTGTGGTAAATGTAAAAAGGTCCTTAGCCTTTTCCTTGAATCTGAAAAATCCTGGCCCTGCCATTGAAAATGCTCTCTCATAGCATGCAAGGTTTCCCCAAAAGAAAATTCCTCAGGAGGAGAGGCAGAAGGAATGGAGTCTTCTACGTCAGAGTCCTCATATGGAGAATAAGGACCTTCTGGAGGATCTGAATTTTCTGAATCATCCGAGGAATAATCTGTTGAAACTGGCTCAGGGGGCTCTGCTCTAGGCATCTTCTCTGGAGGGGGATGAGAGGTCCTGTCAGGGTGAGGTTGGGATCCCCTGATTAAAGAAATGAGATCCTCAGCCAGGCTGAGCATTTGGGAACTAGAGGTAGGCCTGTGTGAGGGGGTTTTAGCAGGCAAGGCCTTTGTAGATTTAGCTGCTTTAGCCCTAGAAAAGGCCTTGATAGACATAGATGCAGGGGGCCTAGCAGCTCCACGTGCAGGAGTAGATATGTCTAAAGGAATAGTGTCTGATAAATCCTGAGAACCTGCAACAGCAGGTGGAAATTCAGTAGCAGATTCAGCCATGCTGGGTGAGGCCTCGGTTGTAGGAGGCATGCTTTCGGCCGAAGGAAGAACAGAGGACTCGGTTTCAGCCGAAACCGAAACACTCGCGGTTAGCTTAACCGCGGTTTCGGCCGAAACCGCGGACCGCGAGTGTCGGTCCTTTTCCTTACGCTTTTTAGCTAATTGAGAAGTCGGAGTCTCCGACGGCATGTTGTAAGCAAAAGCGGGGCCGAAAAACTCCTCTGCAAACTCCAACCGACGTCTAAGTGTCCGTCGGTTGAAGGAAGCACCGGCTAGACAAGCTGCTACGTCGTGGTCTGGGCCTAAGCAAGGAAGGCAGTAAGAGTGGAAATCCTTATGAGGTATTTGTTTCCCACAAGTTAAACAGTTATTTACTTTTTCTGACATCGGCTGAGGCAAGAAAGAGTCCCCAACGGGGTACTTAGCTTTTTAGAAGTCTTCGGTAGTAGTAATCTCTGGTTCTGACCGACCGGCACTTGCGAACAGCTTCTGCTTCGGGCACCGCACGGCAAGAAAGACTGAGGAAAATGGCGTCGGCTGATGCCTTTATACCCAATTGACAGCAGCTATGACGTCGGGTGAAGTGCGACATCAGCCAAGGCCAGACCCAGACTTTGGAATCCGGCCGACCGAAGGGCTGCCTGGGGCAGGACAACCCATATGTTAGGACTGCAGATGCATCCTTGAAGGACATCAGGCAAATTAACAGACTGATTAATGTCTGTCTCAGAAGCAACTTTAGGGAGAAAAGACGGTTTAGTCCTGAGAGACACCCTGTCCTTATGAAACACAAGATATGGGGGTTTCATACAAAGAGCCTAAAGCTCCGACACACTCCTGGCTGAGGTGACAGCTACCAGAAAAGTCATCTTCCATGACAAGAATTTTAAGTCAACTGATGCAGAGGGCTCGAAGGGAAGTGCAACTAAGGCCTGAAAAACTGCAGTCAGATTCCATGGCGGGGACGGATTCTAAACAGGAGGTCTCAGAAGAAAAGTGCCTTTCAAAAAAGTCTTACAAATTCTAGCAGCAGCGAGATAGCCTAAATTGTCCCCTACATGGAAATGAGAAATAGCCGCCAACTGGACCTTCACTGTGGAAGAGCTGGCTCCTTGCTGGAAGATATGAGACAAAAAGTCTAATATCGCTGGGATCGGAGTGGTAAAAGGATCCAGATTTCTCTGTGAAGCCCAAATGGTGAAACATCTCCATTTCTTACAGTAAATTTTCCTGGTAGAGGATTTATGTGCCGCAACCAAGATAGATTTAACAGGGGAAGAGATAACGGGAGTCCTAGCAACTAGTGGAAATATTGCAGCCAAGCTGTGAGCTTCAGGCTGTTCAGATTTGGAGGAAGCATTCCCGATGGATGACAAATCAGATCCAAGATCCAAGGTGGAGCTATGAGATGAGACAACAGGCAGGGGAACCAGACTTGACGAGGCCAGAATGGGGCTATGAGGATCATTCTGCTCCCTGACCGGTGAGCTTTCTGTATGAATTTTGTCATGAGTGGGAGCGGGGGATACGCATAAAGAAGACCGGGTGGCCAAGCATGAACAAGAGCGTCTCTGGGGGCTTCCCCCATCGGGGGGATTAGAGCGAAAAACTCACTGCACTTCGCATTGGATGGCGATGCGAAGAGATCACAGCAAGGCTGACCCCACTTGAGGAAGATCTGTTCCGCTACACAAGGGTTCAGAGACCATTCGCAGGGGAGAAAAGTACAGTTTTGTACCTACCATAAATGTAGATGTTCGAAGATCCACATTGCTGCAGTCCTTACATATGGGTAGTCCGCTGTCCTCGGTTGGCCCGAATACCAAAGTATTAGGCTGACGTCGGTCAAGGCGCTTAAAACTGACATCAGGACGTCAGGGTACAAAAGCGCATGACCGACGTCATATCCTCAGTCTTTTCTTGCCCCAGATGTCAGAAGGCCCTAACAAGAAAGGCCAAAGCCAAAAAACCAAATAACCAACCACCCCTGCACTAACCATATTTACAATATGTACAACCCAAACCACACCACCACCTCTAACTACAGAGGGGAAGGAGGGAGGGTAGATTGGACTGCAGCAATGTGGATCTTCGAACATCTACATTTATGGTAGGTACAAAACTGTACTATGTTCTTCATCTCACATTGCTGCAGTCCTTACATATGGGTAGAATCCCAAAGCAGAGGTAAGGGAGGATGGCAAAACTATAAAGCATTAGGGGCTGCCAAAATGCCCTGTAAAATTGCAGTGGCAAATCCAGCCCTAGATTTAGAGTAAAGTGGAAGGTGGTAATGCTTAGAGAAAGTATGCACTGAACTCCAAGTAGCTGCTTCCAAAATATCTTTAGTAGCCACCCCTTAAAAAGCTGTAGAAGTGGCAGTAGCCCTAGTGGAATGAGGCCTAATCCCAGCTGGAATCTCCTTACCATGATGGGAATAACAGAAAGCAATACAAAAACCAATCCACTTAGAAATAGTTTGTTTTGCAACAGGTTTGCCCTGAGAACCCAAAGCAAATGAAACAAAAAACTGCTGAGACTGCCTGAACCCTTTAGTTCTGCTCAAATAATATCGCAACTGTCTGTGTATATCCAAAGTGTGCAAAATCCTCTCCCCTTTATTTTGGGGGTTTGCATAAAAAGTAGGCAAATGAATAGTTTGGTTTAAAGCCACACTAGAAACCACTTTAGGCATAAAAGAAGGGTTAGTACGCAAAGACACCCTATCCTTGTGAAAAATTAAGAAAGGCTCAACTGCCATAAGGGCCTGTAACTCAGAAACCCTTCTCGCAGAGGTAATGGCCAACAAAAAAGCAGTCTTCCATGATAAATATTTCAACTCTGCAGTTGCTGCAGGCTCAAAAGGTTGTAGAGTGAGTTTCTCCAACACAAAATTGAGATCCCAAGCAGGAGTAGGAGCTCTACGTGGGGGTCTTATATTCTTTGCCCCTCTAAGGAATTGCTTAAACAAAGGATGAGAAAATAATGGTGGGTCACAGTCATAGTGAGCAGAAATTGCTGCAGCATGAACCTTTATAGAGGAGAAGGACAAACCTTTGTCCAATAACTCAGCAAGGTATTGTAGAGCAACACTTCAATTAGGATTAGAAACATCAAAGTCCTTTGCTGTACTCCAAAATAAAAATCTCCTCCATTTATCTGCGTAAACTTTCCTTGTACTAGGCCTTCTGGTCTCCAAAATAACATTCAAAACTTGTTGTGGAAGCTGAGACCCTCCAGGGTTTAAAACAGAATATGCCAGGCTGTTAGATGTAGAGAGTGAAGTTTGACATTGAGTAAATGAATGTTCTCCTGAGACAGCAGGTGAGGAATCGAAGGCAAAGGCCATGGAGGCTCCCGTACCAGACTTCTCAGTAATGGGTACCAGTGCTGTCGAGGCCAATCCGGAGCTATTAAAATCATGTTTGGCTTGTCCTGTCTGACCTTCAGGATTACCTTTGGGAGGAGAGGCAGAGGTGGAAAGGCATACACGTGAAGATTGCTCCAATTGAATGAAAGAGCATCCACTTTCCAAGCTGTGGGATGAAACCTTTTTGTGCAAAACTTTGGCAGCTGGTAATTTAGTGGAGAAGCGAACAGATCTATGTCTGGAGTTCCCCATAACACTGTCAATCTCTGAAATACATGAGGATCCAATTTCCACTCGTGGGGATCCATAATTTGTCTGCTCAACACATCTGCTAAGGAGTTCTGTGCTCCTGGCAGAAACCTTGCCTGAAGATTTAGCTGTAAACTGAGAGCAGTCTCCCACAAAATCATTGCTTGTCTGCATAGAGGATATGAATCGTCCCCTTGCTTGTTGATGTACCACATGACAGTTGTGTTGTCTGTTTGAATCAACACCTGCCCTGGAAGAAGTAAATCCTTGAAAGCTATCAATGCAAATTGGACTGCTAACATCTCCTTCAAGTTGATATGTAAATGTTGAAGTCTGGCAGGCCACGTGTCTTGTACCCATTTTCCATTTAGATGAGCTCCCCAAGCTTTGTCCGAGGCATCTGTCGTTAGAATCTGACTCGCCTCTGGTCGGGTCACAGAGAGTCCCTTGTTTAGGTGACATTCCTGAGCCCACCACAAAAATTCCTTTTGAATGCAAGGTATTATCTGAATGACAGTGTCCATATCTTGGCAGTGCTGCGTCCATACATTTTGAGATACCATTGTAGCTTCCTCATATGCAGTTTGGCATTGGGAAGTACCAGAATACAAGATGCCATGAACCCCAAGGCTTGAAGGACTGTCCTTGCAGTCAGCCTGGACTGACGAGACAATTGGTGAAAGTAAAGAGAAAGATTCTTTTGTTTGTCCGGGGTCAAAAGGCCATCTGGGATGCTGTATTCAGTCTCACACCCAGAAAGCACATGTCCTGAGAGGGTACTAGACTGGACTTTATTTCGTTCACAGAATACCCCAGGCATCTTAACACTGCCATCACATACTGTAAATGATGAAGAAGTTCGTCCTTTCCTTGGGCCAGAATCAGGCAATCGTCCAAATAAGGATAGATTTGTATTCCTCTTAGCCTGAAGAAAGCTACCACTGGAGCCAGAACCTTCGTGAACACTCTGGGCGCAGTAGATAAGCCAAAGGGCAATGCAGAGAACTGATAATGAGAAGTCCCAGCCCGAAAACGCAGATACTTCCTGCAACTGAGCCTGATAGGAACATGAAGGTAAGCCTCCTTGAGATCCAGAGTCACCATCCAGTGATCTTTGCCCAGCAAAGTTAAAAGCTGTTGTAACGTCAACATTTTGAACTTGGGAATGTCCAGATATGTGTTGAGGATAGATAAATCCAAAATTGGTCTCCACGTGTTCCCTTTCTTTGGTACTAGAAACAGGCGAGAATAAAATCCTAGGCCCCCTTCTGGCAGAGGGACCGGTTGTATGGCCCCTATTTGAAGTAGTAGAGAAATTTGTTTGTGAGCCTCTAGTCTTTGCTGAGGAGGAACGTCTGGCATGCCTTTGAAAGGAGGCAAGGTATGGAAATAAAACTTGTAACCTTGGTGTATGATATCCAATACCCATTTGTCTTGGGTAATCAAAATCCAATTTTCCTTGAAGAGTGCCAACCTTCCTCCCAAAGGTGCTGCCAGGCAAGAAGGATCTGGCAGCTGAAAAGGTAGGTCATTGGGCCTGTTTACGAAAGGACTGGCCCCTGCCCTCACCTGAAGATTGTGCAGGTGAACTCCCTGTTCTAGGTCTGAAAGAACTCTGAGCTCTGGCCCTACCACGTCTAGATCTACCCCTAGACTGAGAATCATAAGAAGGATACGTCCACCCCTTAGCAGGCCAATTCCTACTAAACTTCGGAGGCTGAACTTGCAAAAAATCTTTAACAGCCTGCATAGACTTAGCCTTGTCTTCCATTTTCTTCAAGACTGACTCCACAGGTGAACCAAACAACACATCAGACTGCAAAGGAGCATCCAAAATCCTTGTCTTAACATGGTCAGATAAATTCTGATCCTTCAGCCAGGCGTGCCTGCGAAGAACTGAACCAGTGGCAGCCACCCTAGACGAGGCCTGCACAGCATCAAAACCACATTGTAATGAATGCTTACCCACCTGTTCAGAGACATGCACCAAATCTTGTAATTCTTTACACTCAATGCCTTCCGCTAGAGCATCCACCTTAGACTTCAATTGAGAAAGAAGAAAGTTTTGATATTTCAACATATGAAACTGGCAATTCAAAGCCCTCATAGCTAAGGTAGAAGATGTATAGACCTTCTTTCCCCATCTATCCAAAGCTCTGGCCTCTTTATCTAGAGGAACCGGATTTTTTACAACAGAAGCCTTGACACCCTTAGGTCCCTGACTAATAGTTTCTGGGTCCGCCCTAGGACTCTTATAAAGATATTTATGAGCCTCAGGCACCCTGTAATACCTATCCGGTTTAACAGGCGCAGGAGGCAGAGAATCAGGATTAAGTGAAGCCTCTGAAAACACATCCTCCACAACATCCAGAACAGGGGGTATAGCCAAGGGCCTATGTTGGGGTAAAAGCAAAAATTCCCTAAGCCTTTTCCGAGAATCAGAGAAGTCCTGACCTTCCCACTTAAAATGTTCCCTCATAGAATGAAGGGTCTCTGAAAAAGAAAAATCCTCTGGAGGAGAAGCAGAAGGAGTGGAATCATCTGCTTCAGAATCAGAATAAGGAGAGTACTCCTGCAAGTCTTCAGCCGAAGACTCTGAAACATCCGAAGCCTGCTCAAAACTTCCCAACTCTGGCTCCACCCTAGGCCTCTTATCAGGAGGGGGCAAAGAACCTCTAATCAGAGTAATTAAATCTTCTGCCATTTTAAGCATGTGCTTCTTAGGCACAGACCCTGCTGAACTAGGAGTGACACCAACAGAAGCTAAACCTGGCCTGCCTCTGGGAGAAGCCTTGGGAACAGAAGGAGAGGGCCTAACCACCCTAGGAAGGGAGGGGAGTACAGTAACCTGAGAAGCCCCTTCAGCCTGACCTGCCTCCTGAGAGGCCACATCCTGCAAAATCAAAGTCTCCCCCTGAGACTCCAGAGAAGTCTCCGTCGGAACCACCGGTTCCACTGAAACCTCTAAAGAACCGGCGTCCGGAACGGACGACTCATCTTGCCTGGGTTTAACTGTTTTGTCTTTGCGCTTCTTCGAAGAAGCGGGCGCCGGAGAGTCCGACGGCATATTATAATTGTACCGCTTACAAGACCAGCCTAGCACAATCTAACCTTCGCTAATAGTGCGCTTATTGAACCTAGCACAAAAGCGACACCCAACAACGTCGTGCTCAGGCCCCAAACAAGGAATGCACAAAGAATGATAATCCCTATGCGGTATCTGTTTCCCACAAGAAATACAGTTATTCATTTTTTCTGACATCCGGTAAAACACTGAGGCAAGAAAAAAACAAAATATTCCCCAACGGGGTACTTAGCCAACTTGGATTCGGTCTGAAACTCCGAACTCGAAAAATTTCAGAACGCCGAACGGCACTTGCAACGCTGCTTCTGCATCGGACCATGCGGCAAAAAAGACTGGGGATATGACGTCGGTCATGCGCTTTTGTACCCTGACGTCCTGATGTCAGTTTTAAGCGCCTTGACCGACGTCAGCCTAATACTTTGGTATTCGGGCCGACCGAGGACAGCGGACTACCCATATGTAAGGACTGCAGCAATGTGAGATGAAGAACATGGAAAGTTCTGCTCAATTTGTCTATCAAGATGTTGGACCGACCTGGAATGTGCGTTGCTATCAAAAAGCGGTTGGTGGAGATCGCCCATTCCTAGACACTCATGGCTTCTCGACAAAGGGGATAAGACTTGGTTCCCCCCTGTTTGCTGATGTACCAGACCACTGACATACTGCCTGACTGGATCGCAATAGTTCCCAGAGGAAGATCAGCATGAAAGGCCTGCAATGCAAAAAGGACTGCTCTCATCTCCAGAATATTTATATGCAGAACAGTCTCGCTTTGAGTCCACGTGCCTTGGACAGTCCTGCCAGAACAGTGCCCCCCCCAGGCTTGAGGCGTCTGTGGTCACCATGGCTTGGGGTTAGGGTGCAACAAAAGAACTTCCCTCCTGCAAATTCTGGGATCACAGCCACCACGTGAGAGAATTTCTGCATACTCTGCTCTGAGGGATCAGAAAATCTAAATTTGATGAAGTATCGACCACTGAACTTTCAACATCCACTGTAGAATTCTCATATGCAGACGAGCACAAGGTATCAGGGTGACAGCTGCTGCCATGGACTTTAAGGCTCTCAGGACTAATTCTTCTGGGGGTGCAGGGGACTGCAGAAGCGCTAATACATAAAGCGCCAGACTGTGTAGTCTGTCTGGAGTCAAGAATGCCCTGGCCTGAAGAGAATCTATTCTCGCCCCTATGAAGTCTAACACTTGAGGTTGAAGGGAAGACTTCCTGAGATTTATGGTAATCCCCAGCAGAGGTGATATCCGGAGAAAAAAATCTCTGGCTAGTAAGAGTTGATGCCTGGTGGGGGCAGTGAGGAGCCAGTCGTCCAGGTATGGGAAGAACTGAATGGCCTGAAGTCTCAGGTGGGCCGCTACAACTGCCATGACCTTGGTGGACACCCTGGGGGCTATGGTGAGACCGAAGGGTAGGACCCTGAACTGATAATGACTGGCCCCTAGCCAAAAGCGGAGGAACCTCCTGGATCACCTGTCCATCAGGATATGGTAGTACGCATCCTTGAGGTCTATCAAGCACAACCAGTCTTCCTCCCGCAAAAAGGGCAGGATGGACTGAAACGTGACCATCCGGAACTTTTACTTGGCAATGAACAGGTTCAGGTCGAGAATCAACCTTAGGTCCCCCGTTTTTTTTGGCACCAAAAAGAACCTGGAATAGATGCCTGATCCGGACTGGTCTCGGGGCACCTGCTGGATGGCTCTTTTTTTCTAGCAGCTTTTGTATTTCCAAAGCCGCGGCCTCCCTCTGAGCGGGTGGGACGTCCGGGAGGCACCTTGTGTAAGGGGGTTTGTTTGTGGAGTGAATAGAATAGCCTCTGGATATTATTCAAAGCAACCAGCGATCTGTCGTGATGGACTACCATTGGGCTAGGTGAATCGAAAAATGCCCCCTGGCTGCCTCCAGAAAGGAGCAGTCGGGCAACCCCTCAGGGTTGTTGCGTGTCAATCTGAAAAAGGTTCCCGTGACCCGAAGTTCTTCGCCCCCCCCCTCTGCATCTGGACCAGTGTCCACCTTGTCCCCCTCTGCCTCTGGGGGAGGAGGAGTCCTGAGCATTCTGGGACTGCTGAGTTTTCCGGAACCACAGCTTCTTTTGCCCTCGGTGGTTCCTGGAAAAGGACCTTTGAGGGTTAGAGAACAGATCCCGATGGCTGACCGTGTTTTCCCGTCTTTCTCACTCTGGACAAGCGTATCATGGACAGTCTTCCCGAACAGGGTCAAACCGTCAAAGGGTGGTTAGTGAAGGACGCCTTGAAGGGATCCAAGAAATCACAAAGACGGAGCCAGGCGTGACGCTCTAAGGCGATGCCGGACCTGCTAGCACTAGCGCCTCCCTTGGTGGCGTGAGAGAGTAAACGCATGGACGTACTGGACACAGACTTGAGAGTGGCCATGCGAGCAGAGAAGGTTCGTTTATCCACAGCTGACATGGACTCCGGGGGAGACTCGGCGTACTCTTTCACAAGGTCCCGCTGCAGTCGAATTACGTGGGCCAAGTAATTCAGCGCCCTTATAGTAAAAGTAGCTGAAGCAAAAGTCCACTTTCCAAGATGGTCCATCACCCTTGTCTGGGGGGTGGACCGAGGAACTTTCCTGGGCGAGCTCCTTTTTTGTGGCCGCCGCTACCACCATGGCATCAACCGGGGAACCTTTGCTCCAAGAAGCTCTATCTGCCGAGGGGCTCAATATTTTGTTGGGCCTTTTGGGTATTGGCTCCAGAGTGTCTGGCTACTTCCAAGCTCTGGTGGTGATAAGGTCCACCAGAGGGTTGGCTGGGGGGGGGGGCACCCAAGAGGTAGATGGGCCTGTGTCTAACGCCTCCAAGAATACAGACTTGTCAGAGGAAGGTTTTTGGGCGGACCCCCCCTCTGGCTAAGGATTTCCACAATGCATCCGAAGGAGACGTCTTCGGGGGGGTTTGGGGGAACCTTCCCCTTCCTCCAAGTTAGTATCCTCAGTGAAGGACTCGGGAGAGTCCAAGTGCCTCCTTTTACACTGGCGTTTGTGAGGAACCTCCTCAGGTGGACTCGCCAGGGAGGGCTCACAAATGGTTTTATGTTCCTCCAAGGGAACTGGCTGGGGTGCAACAGAACAGGCTGTCCCTGGGGGAACTGGATGACTGAAGACAAGCCCGACTGCGAGGGAGCAGGGGTGGACCCCGAGGAAAAAGTGAGGGGTCTTGATCCTTCAGAGAAAACCCTCTCCACAACGTCTAACACCGAAGGAGAACCGGCCTCCCTGAAACTGGTGGTGAGGGTAGCCGCGGCCCTCTGATCTGACGAAGGGATCGCAGCCAAAGTTGGAATAGCTGGAACAAAGGGATGGTATGCCCCGACCACAACGGAGCAGATGACACACTCATCCCCTCGGATCCGACGCCCAACTCTTGGCTCTGGGAGCACGGGTCCGAAAGAGGATCGGACAGACTCGATGGCATGGCCGGCGTTGAGGCTGAAGGTACTATCGGAGCTGACCCCCTGGCTCTGAGGCTCCTCGGATCCATAGACTCCGAAATCCGATGGTGGATCGGAGAAGTAGTTATCGGGGTGAAAAACGGAGCCGAACTCCCTGCACTGGAGGGGGGAGCCAGCAACACCTCCATCTGCAGTTGAGTTTGTAGAAATCTGAGCATCATCCGATCCAAGTCTGCTTCAGAGATGCTCCAACTCAATCTCGAGGACGCTGCCGACGCGAAGACGACCTCGAGGATGGTCTAGCCTCCTCCTCTGGCTCCGGAGAAAAATTTGGTGAATGGAGCCGAGGAGAGGATGGCCTGGTAACGTTAACAAGAGACAAAATCACCTTAGCGGGAGGGGCCGTTGGATCTAACTCAGCCTGCTGCTTGCAGCCCCTCTCTCTATCTTTTTCCTTTTCTGAATGTCTCTCTGTTTCCCTGTGTTTTTCTTTCATTCTCTCTTTCTTGGCCTCTCTCTCTCTCCCTGTGGCAAGGTGGGAGGGTGAGTCCCGGACAGGGGAGGAGGGCCGGAAGGCTGGACAGCCACAGCCGTGGCTGGTGAAGAAGCTGTGGAAGTAGAAGAAGCAGAAGTTGATTCTGGGGGTAGAAGACCCACCAAAATTAACTTGTTCCTGCGATCCCGCAGGACTCAGGGGTAGAAGGCCACACAGATTTTGCAGCCAGATGACAAATGAGGCACCCCCAAGCAAGCTACACACAGAGTGTGACCGTTGGCTGGTGACAGCTTGTGGCCACACTTTGTGCACTTAGAAATAGTCACTTTCTGACTTTCCGACATAGTAAATGGACACACAGACACACACACACACACACACACACACACACACACACACACACACACACTCTACGGGCGGGAAGGGGGGCCTATACTGACAGAAAGTTAACTTTCAAACTACAAAACGCAAATATCTAGCGAGGAAGGAAACCTGTAGTGAGAGATAAACTAATAATTATCAATAGAAATATCAGAGAGGCACACACAGAGCAAAAAATTTTGAAAACCCGGACAAACTTGCCTGGAATTCAAAAATCCCATGCTAGCAAAGCCACGGCAAACAAGATCTGAGGATTGGAAGGAGGTTGCAGTGTAGTATGGGTAGGGGCGAGGAGCTTGGAGCTCGGATCTTTTGCTTGGTATGCTGCCGGCTCAGATCCGAAACCCACAGGTTGCTGATCAAATTAAGTTAACTACTTCAGATATGAATGTTAACACTACTTCTGTTATTCTAACAACGCTCCAACTTAATAAAAGCAATATTTATATTTTTGGGCCCTCGTCTCCCACATTTTCTCAGGTGTTGTCTAGACTTCTATTCTTAAGAGGTTGAGAGGTAACCCACAATGGACTTTCCCTATATTTCACGGGACTGTTGTGATGGCAACAGAAAGTAAGACTTACGGTGATGGTGATAGGAACATAAAGTGAGAGTTTCATTGAGGATGGGAACTGAAGAGAGACTGGGGAAGAGGATGTACAAGTAAAATGACACTGGGCAGGAATTCTGTGACGTTTTTTAAAGTGGGTGTTACTTTGGTCGGATTAAAGTTGGACCCGAATTTTAAACATTGGGATTGTCCCTTTAAAGTAAACTAAATTGAAAGATGAGAACCCATGGGAAGATGTAATGAAATGGCCAATAAATGAACCTTGATACAGGAATAAGAAAGGCCATAGAATAATAACTCACATAAATACAGTAACACCTGAGAACTAGTCCTGAATGGGGGAAGGTTACGTCGTTGTCACCAACTAGGAAACCTTTTCTATTTGCTAACGTGATTTTCTAGTAGCGGTCTTTCTTGCCTCCATTAGTATCTGCTGCATGTCCTCAGTAAGCAGGTGCCTAAAAGGACCGACTATACTATCATCCAGGCATTCAACTGAGGTTGATTAATGTCATGGTGTATCAAACACCCCTGTCTTTGTGTGAGTAGATCCAATCTGTGAGGAAGCTCGTGGTAATTGCCCCTGGCCATTTCCAAAAGAAGGGAAAACCATGGATGAGTGGGCCAGAAGGAAGTCACTATGATGATCGATGGGGATTCCTTCTGAATCTTCAGAAGTACCCTGGATATTAGTGGAAAGTGTTAAAAACACACAGGAACATTCCTGTCTAAGTAAAAGGCATGTGTCTTCCAGACCTTCTTGCATGGAGTCCTGGAACAGAATCTTGCCAGTTAATTGCTCAGAGAGGAAGAAAAGCAGTCTATTTCAAAAACTCCCCATAGATGGAACAAATCTTGGAATACCTCGTGGCTCTAGTTTCCATTTGTGTGGGTCTGCCTGGTCCTGCTCAGCTTGCCTGCCACAGTTTTGCTCTGACAAAGTGCAGGATGCCTGCAGAGTGAGATTGTACTGTGTAGCTATATCCCAAGCTAGGGAACCAAAGATAACTCAGAGAGCTGAGTGCCTTGATCAGGGCAAGCATCTCATTTATCCCTTAACATTTGTGTGTTTGTGTCTGTCCCTAGTGCACCACACACCCTTCTCTTTTATACCTCCTGAAACTGCTCCAAAAGCAAAGTTTGAAGCAGCTGGGATGATGGACTGCTTTGGAATGGGGAGAGAGAAGGTGAGACCTGGATTTAAGGATATCTGTTGTCTCCACCAAATGACTTCTCTTCTGACAAACCCCAGCACTGGGATATGAAAAGACAAAGGGTGTTGGAGCTGTACCAAAGACTTCAGACACTACTGTATGTTTCTCATGAGTAGTCTTCCTATGTTCCTCATGTGGAGTCTTCCAGGTGTATCATGAGAATCATAGAAGCCATGAGACAAAAATCCTGAGGTAGTCCCTCACAGTCATCAAGTCTGAGTGTAAAATCTTAGGAATAGATCTAGATATAGATCTATTTCTTCCTGTTGAAAAAAAAGATCTTTGAATTGAGGTGTCTAGTTGACGTCACAGGGACACAATACTGTATGAAAGAGTCAAGAAAGACTTTTGAATGTTCTCTTTGAATTCCAGCTTGTGTAAGATCTCTCACCAAAGAAAAGATACCTGTCTCTCTGAAAAAGTCTCTGCAAACATCAGCAAGTCGTCTAAATATGGAAAATGTGGATATACTTTACACTGCAATTAATTTTAACTTGAACTAGACACTCTGTAAACACTCTTAGCAGTGGAAAGTACAAGGGTTTAGACAGATAAATGACAATGTGATCCAGAAACACAAAACCTTATGAAATATCTGAAGTCTGGATGAATAGGGAAAGGATGATAAGGATCTTTTAAGTCTAGTGTCACCATGGAAAAGAAAGAAGTAACACGTTATGAAGTGACATCACACTGAATTTACCCACTACCACAAACAGGTTTAGGAAAGAATGATCCAGTACTGGTGTCCCAAGCATTTTATTTCTTGGGCACTAGAAAGTACAGTTGTGTACACTTACCATAAATGTAGATGTACAAGTGTATTCACTGTTGCAGTCATCACATCTGGGTTATCCCTGCCAGGGTAGCACTCGGACGGCCCAAATACCAGAGGCCAAGTATTTCCGCGTCGGTTGCTGTTGCTTGAGGACAGATGTCAGGTTGTCAGTAGCATAAAGTAAGGCAGCCAATGTCATTAAATCAGTTTTTCTTGCCCTACCCTGTCAGGAGCCTCCAAAGTAGGAGGCCAGGTTTTGATGGAAGAACCCCACCAGTGGAAAATAAATACCAATATGTCCCTTGTAATGAAAGAAAGAGAATAAAGGGGGATGGCGGGAGGGAAAAGTACAGTTGTGCACACTTACCATAAATGTAGATGTTCGAGTGTATTTACTGTTGCAGTCATCACACTTGAGTCATCTGCCGGCAGTTAGCCCTTAGTCGGCCCGAATACCAGAGACTTAGTATTTCTGCATCGATTGCTGTCGCTCCAGTACTGACGTCAGATCGTCAGGGGGTATAAAAACAGGCAGCCAACACTATTACATCAGTTTTTCTTGCCCCAAATGTCAGGAGCCCCCAAACAGAGAGCTAAGTTATGGCGGAGAAAAAAAAACACCAGTAAAGTAAATACCAATACCAAAACCCCAGAAAGGGGTGAGAAAAGGACATAGAAAGGTAAGAGAGATAGAGAGAGACAAAGGGGTTGGAGGGAGGGAAACCAGGACTGCAAAAGTGAATACACTGGAACATCTACATTTATGGTAAGTGTACACGACTGTAATATGTTTTTCGTGTTTTACTGTTGCAGTCATCACACCTGGGTTGATTCCCAAAGCTGAAGAAGGGTGGAGGCAGTCAAGAAGAATTGGGGCTGGCTAATATGCCCTGCAGGACTGCAGTTGCAAAACCGTCCCTGGATTTGGAAAAGATAGGCAGGTGGTAATGTTTGGTAAAGGTGTGTACAGAACTCCAGGTATCAGCTTCCAGGATGTCCCTGGTAGGGACTCCCCTGTGGAATGCTGTAGAGGTAGAAGTTGCCCTTGTGGAATGTGTTCTGACCCCATGAGGGGTTGGTTTCCCATGGTGCTTGTAGCAGAAATGGATGAAGTGTGCTATCCATTTGGAAATTGTTTTGAAATGGCCTTGCCTTCTCCCCCTGGCACAAATCTCCTGAAGGGCTTAGTCCTATCAAGGTAGAATCTGAGCTGTCTGTGCAAGTCCAAGGAATGCAAGATCCTTTCCCCTTTATTTTGAGGATTAGGGAAGAAAGTTGGCAAATGGATAGATTGGTTTAGAGCCACACTGGACACCACTTTAGGCATAAAGGAAGGGTTAGCCCTGAGAGAAACCTTGTCAGCATGGAAAATAATGAAGGGTTCCACAGCCATAAGTGCTTGTAGCTCAGACACTCTTCTAGCTGAAGTGATGGCCAGAAGCAAGGCTGTTTTCCAAGAGAGGAATTTTAACTCTGCTGACGCTGCAGGCTCAAAAGGCGGTAGCGTGAGCTTTTCTAGTACAAAGTTAAGGTCCCAAGCAGGGGTGGGTGCTTTCCTTGGTGGCCTTAAGTTGTTAGCCCCTCTCAGGAATTGTTTGATAAAAGGGTGAGAGAAAAGAGTTGGCTCAGTGCTGTAATGAGCCGAAATGGCAGAGGCATGGATCTCATTACAGCCGAGTGACGCCTCCAGGTGCATCTGCAGTTAGCGCCTACTGCTCCTCTAGGCGTCAAATATTTCTTGTTCATATTTGCATTAATAATTCCAAAACCATGCCCTATACGAGGTATCAGAATATTTTATCTTGAAGCATACATGATGGCAAACACAATTGTATTGATATCTGACCTATGTCAATGAGTATTTGTTAGAATTGTAAGGTGATAACTTTATTTTTTAAAGACTCAAGCCACGCCCACTAGGAGTTAAAGGTGCACAATCAAAAGAGCTGTACTGGAGTGGAGAAGGACAGGCTTCTGTGGAGTAGATCTGCTAAGTAATCCAGGATCAGAGGCAGGGAGGGCAGAGTTGTCTCCTCCCCTTTGGACAGAACCCAGGAGCAGTACCTTTTCCACTTATCAGCATAGGATTTCCTTGTACTGGGTCTTCTGGCTTCAAGGATGACGTCCAGCAGCTGCTTGCTTAGGCTGGTTACTGGGGAAGAATTCAAAGAATAAGCCAGGCTGCAAGATTTAGGGTTTCCAGTTGCAGATGCAAGATCTGTCCCCCCTGCTGAAAGAGCAGGGTTGGGTTTTGGCATAGGTGCCAGGATGGCACCGGTGACAGGCTGTGCAGGAGTGGGTACCAGTCCTTGGTCTGTCCTGTCTTATCTTGAGCAACACTCTTGAGAGAAGGGGCAGAAGGGGAAAGGCATAGACTGAGAGAGATTCACCGACTGGAAGGATAAGGCATCCACTTTCCAAGCCCTGCTATGAGGTGTCCTGATGCAGAAATTTGCTGAGTTGGTGACTACAAGGGGAGGCAAAGAGATCCACCTCTGGGGTCCTCCATTTCTGGATTAGAAGGTCGAAGGTGCTGGGCTCTAATTGCCACTCTTGTGGGTCTAGGACATTTCTGCTTAAGTCATCTGCCAGTGAGTTTTGTTTGCCTGGCAGGAATTGAGCTTGCAGATGGACCTGCATGTCCAAGGCTGTGAGCCACAGGGCCATGGCTAGCCTGCAGAGTGGGTAAGAATGGGTTCCCCTTGTTTGTTGATGTACCACATAACTGTGGTGTTGTCTGTTTTTATTAGCAGATGTCATGGAGAGAGTAGGGTTCGGAAAGCATGCCCCACTAGCATCTCTTTTTGGTTGATGTGCAGATTAACTTGACTTGGGCTCCAGTGGCCCTGAATGCACTTGCCGTCCTTGTGTGCCCCCCCAGGCATAGTCTGTGGTCAGGGTCTGGACGGCATGGGGTTGAGTAAAGGGCAGTCCCTTGTTGTGGTTGCATGCATCTGCCCACCAAAGAAACTCTGTCCTTAGGCTATGATAGGAATGACTGTTTTTAGATCCTGAGAAGGAATTTTGGTACCAAAGACTTTTTACGTACCACTGAAGTTTACTCATATGCAATCTTGCATATGGAATTAGCAGTATACATGAGGCCATGAAGCCTAGAGCCTGCAGATTTTTTCTTGCGGATAGCTGGGTTCTTGTGGCCATTTGTTTGAAGTAGGCTGTCAGATAAACTTGTTTTTCTGAAGTGAGGAATACCATCTGGGATGTTGTGTCCAAGCTTGCTCCCAGGAATACAATCTTTTGACTGGGTACCAGTTTTGACTTCTTTTCGTTGATGGTGTACCCCAGGGAAGTAAGAAAGTTTTTCACAAATGTCAGGTGCTACAACAGCAATTCTTGACTGTCTGCCTGAGTCAGGCAGTTGTCCAAGTACGGATATTTCTCTGCCTACAATATGCAATGGCTGGAGCCAAGCATTTTGTGAATACTCTGGGCGCAGTGGATAAGCCAAAGGGAAGTGCAGAGAACTGATAGTGCATTGATTCGGCCCTGAAACGAAAATACTTCTGAAAAGACTCCCTTATAGGGATGTGCAGAAAGGCTTCCTTTAAGTCTAGGGTGACTAACCAGGCATCCTTGGCTAGCATGGGTAAGAGCTGTTACAGGGTAAGCATTCTGAATTTTGGTCCTGCCAGGAAGGTGTTGAGAACTGAAAGATCTAGGATTGGGTGCCAACAGTCGTCTTTTCTGGGTACCAGGAAGAGTCTGGAATAGAATCCTTGACCTAACTCTTCCACTGGAACCGGCTGAATATCTTTGATGGATAGCAGGGATGGAGCTTGGTTTTGAGCCTCTGCCCACTGGTTTGGAGGAAGATCTGGGAACCCTCTTGGGGTTGGCAGTGAGTGGAAGTAAAATCTGTACCACTGGGATACAATGTTGAGGACCCATCTGTCTTGCGTGATGGCCATCCAGTTCTTTGCATGAAAGGCAAGTTTTCCTCCTAGAGGCCACAAGCAATTGGGCAGAGGTGGGGAGTGGAGTGAGGAAGTCATTGTGATTTTTTCCATAGGGAGGTGGCTTACCACTACCTGCTTTGGGGGTAGTGGCAATCCATTGCTTAGATCTCTGCACACCCTGAGACTGTAATCCGGGTGGTCCGTTTCGCCTGGGTCTGGTTTGAGATGGCCTGGAAGGGGCTGGAAAGGACCAGTGTTTGGAAGGGCAATGCCAACTGAATCTAGGGGGTTGTACTTGTCAGCATTCTTTAACAGTCTGCATAGACTTAGCTTTTTCTTCCATCTTTTTAAGAACCTCTTCTGCTTTGGTGCCAAAAAAACTGTCCTTGTTCAAAGGAGCATCTAGTAACTTTGATTTGACATGGTCTGGCAAGGTCTGCTCCTTGAGCCAAGCATGTCTTCTCGGTACAGAACCAGTGACTGCTGCCCGGCAAGATGCCTCTAGGGCATCAAAGCCACACTGCATAGTAAGCTTGCTGACCTGTCTTGCAGAGTGCTTAAGCTCCTGCAATTCCTTATTTTCTGCACAGTCTGTAAAGGTAGTCATTTTTTGTTTAATAAGTTCCATAATATGTTGCTGGTACTTCAGCATGTGAAACTGGCAGTTTAATGCCCTAATAGCAAGAGTAGCAGAGGTATATACCTTCTTACCCCATCTGTCCAAAGCTCTGGAATCCCTCTCCGAAGGGGTGGGATTCTTGGCTGTAGTTGCCTTGATACCTTTAGGCCCCTGGGAAATTATCTCTGGGTCAGCAGTAGGATTCTTGAAAAGAAATTTGTGAGTGTCTGTAGTACCTGTCTGGAATCCTAGGGGCAGGAGGTAAAGTATCAGCAGTAAGAGTGGATTCCATGAAAACATCATCAACAACCTCCAGGACAGGGGGGGGGGGCATAGCCAAAGGCCTGTGCTGTGGCAAATCTAGGAATTCTGAGTCTCTTTTTGGACTGGGAATAGTCTTGGCGTTCCCAGTGGAAATGCTCTCAAGGTATGTAAGGTTTCACCAAAAGAAAAATCCTCTGGAGGGGAGGCAGAGGGAATGGATTCCTCTGTATCTGAACCCTCATAAGCAGAAAAGGGCATGTCTTCATAATCAGATACCTCAGAGTCATCGGACTCCTGGTCTGTTGAAGTTGCAAGAGACTGGTCTCTTTTCCTCTTAGCAGGGGAAGGCTGACTTCCTCTAATTAGCATATTAAGGTCTTCAGCCATTCTAAACATTTGTCTTTGAGGCATCGGAGGATGTGCATGCGCTTTGCTCGTCAGTTTTCACGGCGTAGCACATACTTAAGGCCTAAGAAATTAGTTTTAGATAAAAAAGTCGGTTTGAGTCAAACATCAGTGGTGCAAAGAACTGCCTCAGAAGCCGGTGCCTGTAGAGTGGTTCTGGACCGATCCAAGGTAGAGACATCAGCAGGTTCCATAGTCGAAGAAGAGTCTTGTGGCATACCAGACTTCCAAATGCGAATCCACAGAAGTGGGCATCAGGGGCTGCGAAAGCTCCTCACTGAGTACTGGCAACTAGCTTAGCGGAAGAGTCGTCGGCAGCTTTGGACCTATGTGGTCTTGTCTCTGTATTTATCCTTACGTTTTTTCGGAATACCGGTAGTCGGATGGCTTACCGAAGCCATTTCTGAATACAGAGATGGAGAGGGAAAGAATTTAGCAACAAACCGGGCCTGACAACAGATGGTTCAGGCGTTAAACAAAGCACAAAACCAACAGTGAGGTATGTCATGGTCTGGGCCTAAATAAGTGACGCAGTAAGAATGAAAATCTCTGTGTGGCATTTGTTTTCCCCAGGCAAGACAATTGTTAACTTTTTCTGACATTGGTTAGAGCAAGAAAAAAGGATCCCCAACGGGGTACTTAGCTTTAGAAGCTTTCAGGATTATTCAATTTGTAAATGAAAATTCAGGTAGTGGCCGACCAGCACTTGCGAACTTCTGCTTCAGGCTCCTTGGCAAGAAAGAATGATGTAATGGCGTTGGCTGCCTGTTTTTATACCCCTGACGACCTGATATCAGTACTGGAGCGACAGCAACTGACGCAGAAATACTAAGTCTCTGGTATTCGGGCTGACTGAGGGCTACCTGCAGGCAGATAACCCAAGTGTGATGACTGCAACAGTGAAACACGAAGAACATCGAGGACTGCAACAGTGAATACACTTGAACATCAACATTTATGGTAAGTGTACAAAACTGTACTATGTTCTTCGTGTTTCAATGCTGCAGCCATCACATTTGGATAGATTCCCAAAGCTGAGGAAAAGGGTGGAGGCAGCCAAGGAAACTAGGCGCTGGCTAGGATGTCGTGCAAGACTGCAGAGGCAAAGACTGCAGAGGCAAACCCTGCCCTGGATATGGAGAAGAGAGGCGGGTGGTAATGCTTGGTAAAAGTGTGAACAGATGTCCAGGTGGCAGCCTCAAGGATGTCCCTGGTGGGGATTCCTTTTAGGAAAGCTGCAGAGGTGGAGGCTGCTCTGGTGGAGTGTGTCCTAACCCCCTTAGGGGGAGGCTTTCCAAGCTCTTTGTAGGAGAAATGGATGCAGTTTGCTATTCATTTGGAAATAGTCTGCTTGGAGATGGCTTTGCCTTCTGCCCCTATAGCAAAGCTAACCAGCAATTGATCAGACTTTCTGAAGGATTTAGTCCTGTCTAGATAGAATCTGAGCTGTGTGTGCACATCTAGAGAGTGAAGAATCCCTTCCCCCTTGTTCCGGGGATTAGGAAAGAAGGTGGGCAGATGAATGGATTGATTGAGAATGATAATGGACACAACCTTGGGCATGAAAGATAAGTTAGTTCTGAGGAATACTCTGTCTGCATGGAAAATGATGAAGGGTACCACAGCCATGAATGCTTGCAGCTCAGAGACTCTTCTGGCTGAAATGATGGCCAGAAGGAAAGCTGTCTTCCAGGAAAGAAATTTTAGCTCTGCAGAAGAAGCTGGCTCAAAAGGGGGCAGGGTGAGCTTTTCCAAGACAAAGTTAAGGTCCCAAGCTGGCGTTGGTGCCCTTCTGGGAACCTCAAACTGCTTGCCCCTCTGAGGAACTGTTTGATCAAAGGGTGTGAGAAAAGGGACTGCTCAGTGGGAAAATGAGCAGAAATAGCAGAGGCATGAATTTTTATAGAGGAGAAAGAGAAACAACTGTGTAATAGGTCAGCTAAGTAATCCAGGATGAAAGGGAGGGAGGGCTGCGTCGTGTTGGCTCCCTTAGTCTGGATCCAGGTGCAGAACCTTTTCCATTTATCTGCATCAGACATTCTGGTGCTAGGATGCCTGGCCTCACGGATAACATCCAGAACCTGTTTACTTAGAATGGCAGATTGGTTGGGGATTATGAAATAAGCCAAGCTGCCAAATTGAGTTGTCTACCGTTTGGCATGGATGAGTTGCTCTTCCCTCTGGGTCAGGAGGTTTGGAATCTGAGGAAGATGCCATGGAGGCAGTGGGGACAGGCTGCACAGCAAGGGATACACCAGTGTTGCTGGGGCCAGTCTGGAGGTATAGGAATGTCCCTTGGTTTTTCCTCCCTTATTTTGAGCAGTACCCTGGGGATGAGAGGTAGAGGAGGAAAGGCACAGACCGATAGAGTGACCTAAGGGAAGGACAGGGCATCCCATTGGAAGGATAGAGGATCCACTTTCCAAGCCACGCAGTGATTCTCCCTGGTACAGAATTTTCTGAGCTGATGATTGGAGTGGGAGGCAAAGAGGTCCACCTTTGGGATGCCCCATTTCTGAGTTACAAGGGTGAAGGTTCTGCGGTCTAGCTGCCACTCGTATGGGTCCAGAAGGTGTCTGCTTAATTGGTCTGCCAGAGAGTTGAAAGAGCCTGGTAGGAATTGTGCTAACAGATGTAGTTGGATGGAAGTGGCTGCGAGCCAAAGGGTCATGGCCATCCTGCATAGAGGGTAGGAGTGAGTTCCTCCCTGCTTGTTGATGTACCACATCACACTGGTGCTGTCTGTTTTGATCAGAAGAACCCCGGAGAGAGTTGGGGTCTGAAAACTATCAAGGCATGCTGAACAGCTAGCATTTCTTTTTGGCTGATGTGCAGATGTATTTGATTTGGGCTCCATTAGCCCTGTATGCACCTGCCGTCCAGGTGCACACCCCAGGCATAGTCGGATGCGTCTGTGGTGAGGGTCTGGGTGGCGGGGGGTGGGGAGAAGGGCAGTTCCTTGTTGTGGTTACATGCTGCTGCCCACTAAAGAAAATCTTTCCTTAGATAGGATATCATTGGAATGATAGTTTCCAGGCCTTGAGAGTGTTGCCACCAAAGGCTTTTTAGGTACCATTGTAGTTTCCTCATATGCAGTCTGGCATATGGAATGAGTAGAATGCAGGAGGCCATAAACCCTAGAGCTTGCAGGATTTTCCTTGTGGATAACTGGGTTCTGGTGGCTAGTTGAGAGAAGTAGCTTGTCAGGTAGGCTTGTTTTTCTGGAGTAAGGAATGCCATTTGGGATGCTGTGTCCAGGCTTGCTCCCAGGAATACAATTTTTTGTGTGGGGACTAGTTTTGATTTCTTTTCGTTGACAGTATACCCCAGGGAGGTCAGTAGGTCCTTTACAAAGGTCAGGTGCTGTAACAGCCTTTCCTGTCTGCCTGAATCAAGCAATCATTTAAGTAGGGGGTAAATTTGAATATTTCTTTGTCTGCAAAAAGTAATGGCTGGAGCCAGGCATTTTGTGAAAACTCTAGGAGCAGTGGCTAATCCAAAGGTAAGCGCAAAGAATGTGAAAGTGCATAGATCCTGCCCTGAAATGCAGACATTTCCTGCAAGATTCCCTGATTAGGATGTGTAGGCAGGCCTCTTTTAGGTCTAGGGTGGCTAACTAAGCATCCTTGGAAAGCAGAGTAAGAAGCTGCTGGAAGGTTAGCATTTTGAGTTTTGGTATCACCAGAAAGGTGTTTAGAATGGATAGATCGAGGACTGGGCGACAGGTGCCCTCTTTTCTGGGTACCAGGAAGAGTCTGGAATAGAAACCTTGGCCTACCTGGTCTGCAGGAACATGCTGTATTGCCCTCATGGAGAGCAGGAAAAGGACTTCCATTCTGGCCTCTGCCCACTGGTTTGGAGGAAGATTTGGGAACCCATCTGGGGTTGGCAGAGCTTGGAAATAAAATTTGTATCCCTGGGACACTATGTTGAGGACCCATCGGTCGTTGGTAATATAGGCCCAGTTGTTTGCACGGAAGAACAGTTTTCCTCCTAGGGGCACAAGCAGATGGGCAGAGGTAAAGGGTGGAGGTGTAAAGTCATTGTGAGCTATTACCATAAGGGGGTGGCTTAGTACTCCCTGTTTTTGAAGAGGAGGAACTCCGTTGCTTAGATCTCTGCATTCCCTGAGACTGCTGTCGGGGGGGGGGGGGTTGCTTCCCCTGGGTGTGGGCTGAGCTGGCCTGGAGGGGGCCGGAAAGAACCAGTGCTGGGTGGGTCAATGCCTACTGAACCTCAGAGGCTGGACCTGTAAAAAGCCTGCCTGCATAGATTTAGCTTTTTCTTCCATCTTTAAGACTTATTCTGCCTTGGTGCCAAAAAAATTGTCTTCAATGGTGCGTCCAATAATTTTGATTTGACATGGTCCAGCAAGGTCTGTTCCTTAAGCCAAGCATGCCTACTAAGGACAGAAAGTACAGTTGTGTACACTTACCATAAATGTAGATGTTCGAGTGTATTCACTGTTGGTCAATACATTTGGGTAATCTGCTGGCAGATTGCCCTCAGTCGGCCTGATTAACAAAGTCTTGGGTCCTGCATCGGTTGCTGTCCCTTCTTCCATGACGTCAGGTCGTCAGGGGTGTAAAACATGCATCCGACGCCATTTTCATCAGTTTTTCTTGCCCCAGATGTCAGGTGCCCCCAAATGGGGAGCAATATATATATATATATATATATATATATATATATATATATATATATATATATATGTGTATATAATTTAGAACACAAACAATATACCTCCAATTAAAAGCAAATACACCAAAAAGGCTTTTAAGCATATTAAAAGAAAGAAGAGGTATAGTACGAGAAAAAACAGGGGGCTGGAGGGTGGGTAACCAGGACTGCAACAGTGAATACACTTGAAAATCTGCATTTATGGTAAGTGTAAACTACTGTACTATGTTCTTCGTGTTTCACTGTTGCAGTCATCATATTTGGGTAGACAGCCAAAGCTATGGTTGGGAGGATGGATTTATACAGAATTAGGACCAGCTAGAAGTCCCTGCAGGACAGCAGTGGCAAAGCCAGCTCTGGATTTAAAGAAGAGAGATAAATGGTAATGTTTGGTGAACGTATGAACAATTCCAGGTAGCAGCTTCTAGAATGTCTCTGGTAGGAACCCCTCTGAGAAAGGCTGCAGAAGTAGATGCAGCCCTGGTGGAATGAGATCTGATCCCCTTGGGGAATAGGTGTACCATGGTGCACATAGCAGAAACTAATACAATGGCTTATCCATTTAGAAATGATTTGCTTTGAAACAGGTTTTCCTTCTGCCCCTGTAGCAAAAGTCACCAACAGTTGATCAGATTTTCTTAGAGGTTTTGTCCTGTTTAAGTAGAATCTAAGTTGTCTGTGCACATTCAATGAATGCAGAATCCGCTCACCCTTGTTCTGTGGACTGGGAAAGAAAGTTGGCAGATGAATGGTCTGATTAAGAGCCACACTGGATACCACCTTAGGTATGAAAGATGGATTGGGTCCTGAGAGCCACCCTGTCTGGAGGAAAAATAATGAAAGGCTCCACTGCCATAAGAGCCTGTAATTCTGAAACCCGTGTAGCTGAAGTAACTGCTAAAAGAAAAGCCGTTTTCCAGGAGAGAAATTTTAAATCTGCAGTCGCAGCTGGCTCAAAAGGAGGCAAAGTGAGTTTTTCCAAAACAAAATTGAGGTCCCATGCAGGAGCTGGTGCTCTCCTGGGAGATCTTAAATATTTGGCCCCTCTGAGGTATTGCTTTAACAGAGGATGAGAAAAGAGGGGAGGGCTCTGTGTTGTAATGAGCTGAAATGGCAGAGGGCATGGATTTTTATAGAAAAAAAGATAGGCCCTTGTGAAGCATCTCAGTTAAATATTGCAGAATCTGAGGAATATTGGGCATGGCTGTGCTTATTCCTTGTGCTTAGTTCCAGGCACAGAATCTTTTCCATTTGTCCGCATAAGATTTTCTAGTACTAGGCCTTCTGGCCTCCAAAATGACATCCATCACAGGTTTGCTGAGATGTAACTGGTGAAATTAGTTGATTAGCCATGCTGCAAGATTCAGAGTTTGGAGCAGTGTGTGCAGAATTTGATAGTTCTGCTGAGACAGTAGGTAAGGTGTCAGAGGTAGGTACCACGGAAGAAGGTGTGACATATTGCATAGGAGCAGGTACCAGTGTTGGCTAGGCTAGTCTGGAGCAATCAGTATCATTTTTGGTTTTTCCTGTCTGACTTTTAGTAAGACCTTGGAGAGCAGAGGCAGAGGAGGAAAGGCATAGACTGATAGGTTTTTCCAGCTGAAGGACAGAGCATCCACTTTCCAAGCTTTTCTGTGATGAATTCTTGTGCAGAATTTGTCCAACTAATAATTCTGGGGTGAGGCAAAAAGATCCATGTCTGGGCTCCCCCATTTTTGTGTCAACATGCTGAAGATTTGCGGATCCAGTTTCAATTCGTGTGAGTCCATAAGATTTCTGCTTAGAGTGTCTGCCAGAGTATTTTGCTTTCCTGGCAGGAACTGAGCTTGTAGATCTATTTGGTAAGTCAAGGCCGTGCTCCACAATGCCATGGTTAGTCTGCAAAGGGGGTAGAAATGGATACACCCCTGCTTGTTTACGTACCACATGACTGTGGTGTTGTCTGATTTCATCAGTAGTTGCCCTGGATGAACATATTCTTTGAACCGTCAGAGCATTCTGTACAGCTAGCCTTTCTTTCTGGTTGAAATGTAGGTGCATTTGATTTGGGCTCCATTGACCCTGAATGCATCTCCCTGCCAGATGCACCCGCCAAGCATAATCTGATGCATCTGTAGTCAGGGTCTGGGTGGCAGGGAGTGGAGTGAATGACAGTCCCTTGTTTTGGTGGCAATCTTCTGCCCACCACAGGAACTCTAGCTGCAGGCAAGGAATGATAAGAATCATTGTTTCCAGCCTGTGACCATGTTAACTCCATAAGCTTTTTAGGTACCACTGAAGTTTCCTCATATGCAGTCTTGCATATGAATTATTAGGATGCAGGAGGCCATGAACCCCAAGGCCTGCAGAATTTGTCTTGCAGATAGCTGGGGTTTTGCGGCCACCTGTTTGAAGCATGTCATCAACTGAATTTGCTTTTCTGGCATAAGGTAGGTCATCTGGGCAGTTGTATTCAAGCTTGCACCCAGGAATGTAATTATTTGAGAGGGTACCAGTTCTGATTTCTTTTCGTTTATGGTGTACCCTAGACAAGTTAGAAGTCTTTTTACAAATGCCAGATGTTTTAGAAGAGTGTCCTTGTTTTCTGCCTGAATTAGACAATCGTCCAGGTAGGGATAAATTTGAATGTTTCTTTGTCTGCAAAATGCAATTACTGGTGCCAGGCACTTTGTGAAGACCCTGGGCACAGAAGATAAGCCAAAGGGAAGTGCAGAGAACTGGTAATGCAAATAGCCTGCTTTGAAGCGGAGGTATCTTCTGCAAGACCCCTGATTGGGATATGCAGGTAAGCCTCTTTTAAGTCTAGAGTTACCAACCAGGCATCCTTGCCTAGCATAGGCAGTAACTGTTGTAGAGTCAGCATCTTGAATTTTGGAATGTCCAGAACTGTATTTAGAATGGATAAGTCCAGAATTGGACGCCATGATTTGTCTTTTCTGGGTACCAGGAAGTCTTGAATAAAAACCTTGTCCGTTTTCCTTTTTTGGCACTGGTTGAATAGCCCCCATATTCATGAGGGACATAACTTGTTTCTGGGCCTCTGCCCACAGATATGGAGGCAGAACTGGCCATCCGTTTGGGATTGGCAACGTGTGGAAATGAAATCTGTATCCCTGGGATACTATATTTAAAACCCACTTGTCCTGGGTAATTAGTTGCCAGTTTTGTGCATGAAGTGCCAGTTTTCCCCCCAAAGGGGCGGCCAAAAGATAAATGGGTAACCATTTGCCAATTTAATGAAAAAAGTGCTAGTTTTCCCAATAAGGGGGCTGCCAAAAGGAAAGTGCTTGAATCTGGTAGAGGAAAGTCACTGGGACTGTTTCCTGTAAGGTTGTGATTGGTCTTCTCCGCTTTTGGAGGTAGGAACACCCCATTGTTTAGGCCTGTATGAGCCTTGGGGCTGAGATCTGCCTCTGGGACACCTGTATCTGCCTCTTTGTGGTCTGTCTGACACTGGAAAGGACCAATTTTTAGAGGGCCAGTTCCTGCTAAACCTGGGTGGTTGCACCTGTAAGAAATCCTTGACTGTCTGCATGGATTTTGCTTTCTCCATTTTTTTTCAACACCTCTTCTGCTTTAGTACCAAACAAAGTATCATGCTGTAATGGTGCATCTAATAATTTTGCTTTAACATGATCAGGCAGATTCTGTTCCTTTAACCAAGCATGCCTTCTAATAACAGAACCTGTAACAGTGGCCCTGCAAGAGGCCTCCAGCGAATCATAACCACATTGCAAAGTATGCTTTCCCACTTGTTCAGCTGCATGCAATAAATCCTGCAATTCCTTGTTCTCTGAACCTTCAGTATTTGTCAACATTTCTGTTTAAGCAGTGACATTAAATATTGCTGAAATTTAAGCATATGAAACTGACAATTTAAAGCCCTTACAGCCAGGGTAGCAGAAGTGTAGACTTTTTTCCCCCCATCTGTCTAGAGCCCTAGAATTCCTATCAGAGGGGACAGGGTTTTTTGCAGTGGAAGCTTCAACTCCTTTGGGACACTGAGATATAGTTTCTGGGTCAGCAGCTGGGTTTTTATATAGGAATTTATGAGAATCCGGGACCCTGTAGTACCTGTCTGGCTTAGCAGGTGCAGGGGGTAAAGAGTCAGGGGACAGGCCGGACTCTGAAAATACATAATCTACAATATCCAGCATAGGTGGAATAGCAAGGGGTCTGTGTTGAGGAAGTAGCAGAAAGTCTCTGAGCCTTTTCTTAGATTCAGAATAATCTTGGCTCTCCCAGTGGAAATGCTCCCTCATGGTATGCAGGGTTTCCCCAAAAGAATAATCCTCAGGAGGAGAGGCTGAAGGAATGGATTCTTCAGCATCAGAATCCTCATAGGGAAGCATGGAGTTATCCTGTTCAAAAGGGGAATCAGAGGAAATAGAAACCTGATCAGAAGAATCATACTCTGTCTCTTGCCTAGGCCTCTTATCAGGAGGGGGATGGGAGCCCCTGATCAAACTAATTAGGTCTTCGGCCATTTTGAGCATCTATTTTTTAGGCATGGAAGTCTAAGAAGGACAATGCTGTACATGTTTCTTTGTCTTGAGAGCTGCTTTAGTCTTTGAAGCTGAAGATGGCTTAATATATAGTTGTGTAGGTCTAAAGACACCCTCAGAAGCCGATTCCTGCTCAGCAGCTCCGGACCCATCTGAGGGAATGATTTCCGAGTGTCCAATACCTTGAGTTTCCAGAGGCCCAGTCGGCTCCACGTGGGAGTCGGAAGCTGCCTGTGGCTCTGAGGTAGCAGGTGCCAGTGGCTGCGAAAGCGCCTCAATGAGAACCGGCGACTGGCCTAGCAGAGGCTTCGTCGTCGGTTTTGGACCTTGGATGCCTATCCTTTTTCCTTGTCCTTGCGTTTTTTGTAAACTCCGGTTGTCGGCTGGTCCGATGGCAGTATATAATTAAATCTTCGGCCAAAGTAATGAAATGCAAAATTGAACCGATGCTTGATAGTGCGTTGGTTAAATCTACCACAAAACCGACAGCTAGCAACGTTGTGAACAGGACCTAGGCAAGGAATACAGTAAGCGTGAAAATCCTTATGAGGTATTTGCTTCCCACAAGAAATACAATTGTTAACTTTTTCTGATCTCGGTCTGGAGCAAGAAGTTTTCCCAATGGGGTATTTAGCTTTAATGAAGACTTCGGTTCTGAAATTCGGATTTGAAAATCTCAGGAGTCTGCTTACCGGCACTTGCAAACTGCTTTTGCTTCGGGCACCGCATAGCAATAAAGACTGAAGAAAATGGCGTCGGCTGCATCTTTTATACCCCTGGCGCACAGACGTCAGAGAAGAGGCGACAGCAACCGACACCGGACCTAGACTTTGGAATTCTGCCTGACTGAGGGTAGCCTGCCAGCAGGATAACCCAAGAGTAATGACTGCAACAGTGAAACACGATGAACATTGTGTGGAAGTGAAATATGTATCCCTGGGACACTACACTTAAAACCCACTTGTCCTGGGTAATGAGTTCCCAGTTCTTTGCATGACGAGCAATCTTTCCCACCAAAGGGGCAGTCAGTTGAGAAGTGCTTGGAAGTTTTAAAAATAAATCATTGAGACAGTTTACCATAGGGGGGAGTTTTATTACTCCCAGATTTGGAAGTGGAGGCCCCCCCCACTGCTTAGTCCTGTGCGTACCCTGGGACTGAAGCCTGGGAGCTCTGCTGGATCTGGGTCTGGACTGAGAAGGTCTGGAAGAGGCAGGAAAAGACCAATTCTTGGAAGGTCAATGCCTACTAAACCTTGGAGGTTGCACTTGTAAAAAAAATCTTTAACAGTTTGCATAGATTTAGCTTTTTCCTCCATCTTTTTAAGAACAACTTCTGCCTTGTTGCCTAACAGGCAGCCCTGGTTTAAGGGAGCATCCACTAATTTCGCTTTAACATGATCTGGCAAGGATTGCTCCTTAAGCCAAGCATGCCTTCCAAGTACAGACCCAGTTACAGCAGCCCTGAAAGATGCCTCTAGTGAATCAAAACCACACTGCAATGTATGTTTTCCAACTTGTTCAGCTGAATGCAGTAAATCCTGTAAATCCTTACTTTCAGCACAATCAGGAATCAACATAATTTTCTGTTTAAGCAATCCAATAATATGCTGTGGATACTTCAACATATGAAACTGGCAGTTTAAGGCCCTAATGGCCAAAGCTGCAGAAGTGTATACCTTCTTACCCCATCTATCCAGGTGAGTCTCTATCAGAGGGAGTAGGATTTTTGGTAATAGTAGCTTTATTGCCCTTGGGTCCCTGTGAAATGGTCTCAGGATCCGCAGTAGGATTTTTAAAAAATAACTTGTGAGAGTCAGGGACCCTGTAATATCTATCAGGTTTTCTGGAAGCAGGAGGTAAAGAGTCAGGGGCCAAGCTAGATTCCAAAAAGCCATCATCAACAATGTCTAGTACAGGAGGTATGGCTAAAGGCCTGTGCTGGGGCAGGAGTAAGAAATCCCTAAGCCTCTTTTCAGAATCAGAGAAATCCTGACTTTCCCAATGAAAATGCTCCCTGAGAATATTCAAGGTTTCGGCAAAAGAGAAATCCTCTGGGGGGAAGCAGAGGGAATAGAGTCTTCAGCATCAGAATCTTCACAGGTAGATAAAGGGTAAATCCTGGTCATCAGAGGAAACAGAAAATTCAGAATTCCGGTCAGAAGTATCATAAGTAAACTCAGTCCTAGGTCTCTTAGAGGCCGAAGGCTGGCCTCCCCTGATTAAAGTAATAAGGTTTTCAGCCATTCTTAACATTTGTTTTTTTAGGCACAGAGGCCTGACTATGCGGTCTGGACATCAGTTTTCTAGGCATGGTTCGAGTTTTAGGCCTTGAAGAAGAAGAAGATGGCGTTGGTTTAATACACAAGTCAGTAGGCCTGAATACACCCTCAGAAGCCAGTGCTTGCACAGCGGCTCCGGACCCATCCAAGGTAGAGACATCCGCAGGTGCCACAGTTGAAGCATCTCGTGGCATACCGGACTCCGAATGGGTCTCAGTAGAGGCCTGCAAATCTGAAGTAGTGGGTATCAGGGGCTGCGAAAGCGCCTCACCGAGTACCGGCGAACTGGCGACTGGCTTAGGAGAAGCTTCATCGGCAGCTTTGGACCTAGGCGGCCTGTCTCTGTCTTTACCTTTGTGTTTTTTCGGAATGTCAGTAGTTGGATGGCTTACCGAAGATGTATCAGGATAATTGAACCGAGCACCAAAATATTTAGAAGTGAAAATATACAGACGACTGATAGTTCGAGGTTTAATAAGGCACAAAACCGACAGCGAGGTACGTCGTGGTCAGGGCCTAGGCAAGCAACACAGTACGAATGAAAGTCTTTGAGGTATTTGCTTTCCACAAGTAATGGAATTATTTACTTTTACTGACATCGGTTTAGAGCAAGAAAAAATTTCCCCAACGGGGTACTTAGCTTTTAGTTGAAGACTTTGGTTCTGAAACTCGAAAATGAAAATTTCAGGAGTCGGCCAACCGGCACTTGCGAACTGCTTCTGCTTCGAGCACCACACAGCAAAAAAAACTGATGTAGTGGCGTCGGCTGCATGTTTTACACCCCTGACAACCTGACGTCATGGAAGAAGGGACAGCAACCGACGCAGGACCCAAGACTTTGTTAATCAGGCCGACTGAGGGCTACTGCAAGCAGATAATCCAAATGTGATGACTGCATCACTGAAACATGAAGAACATCTTGGTAGTTTTAGAAAGAACTGAAGACGCTAAAGAAGTAGTTGGTTTGTGTCAAATATCGGTAGTGCAAAGAACTTCCTTGGAAGCTGGTGCCTGCTCAGTGGCTCCGGACCCATCCAAGGTAGAGACATTTGCAGGATCCTTAGTCGAAGAAGAGTCTGGCAGCATACCGGACTCCGAAAGTGTCTCGGTAGTGGCCTGCAAATCCACAGACGCGGGCATCAGGGGCTGCGAAAGGGCCTCACTGAGGACCGGAGAACTGATGACTAGTTTAACGGAAGCGTTGTCGGCAGTTTGGGACCTGTGCGGTCTGTCTCTGTCTTTATCCTTGCATTTTTTCAGAAGATTGGTAGTCAGATGGTTTACCGAAGCCATATCGGAATTCGAAGACGGAGGGCAAAAATATCTAGCTACAATAAGGGCCCGATGATGTATAGTTCTGGCAGTGAACAAAACACAAAAGTGACAGCGAGGGATGTCATGGCCTGGGCCTAAACAGGTGACGCAGTAAGAAAGTAAGTCTCAGTGTGGTATTTGCTTTCCACAGGCGAGACAATTGTTAACTTTTTCTGACATTGGTTAGAACAAGAAAAAAAAGATCACCAACAGGGTACTTAGCTTAAGAAGACTTCAACTTCAATTCTGAAATGAAAACACAGGTAGCGGCCAACTGGCACTTGTGCAAACTGCTTCTGCTTTGGGCTCCTCGGCAAGAAAGACTGATGTAATGACGTCGGCTGCCGGATTTTATACCACTAACGACCTGATGTCAGTCCTGGAGCAACAGCAACCGATGCAGAAATACTAAGCCTCTCTGGTATTTGGGCAGACTGAGGGCTACCTCT
This sequence comes from Protopterus annectens, assembly GCF_019279795.1. Taxonomy (NCBI): domain Eukaryota; kingdom Metazoa; phylum Chordata; order Ceratodontiformes; family Protopteridae; genus Protopterus; species Protopterus annectens. The sequence goes on along the minus strand of NC_056737.1, from coordinate 1,936,708,524 downwards.
GGCAGAATAACCCAAGTGTGATGACTGCAACAGTGAAACACGAAGAACATTTGTGGGAAGGGGTAGTAGTCCAGGAGAAATTCAGATGTCAAGCTGCACAATACCTAATAGCATCAGTACTATCGACAAGGATGGACTTCCAATTACCAGATCCATTGTTTTGTTTTAAAACTATATAGCTTGAACAGCATGTGAAGGAGGCTACCCCAGGCTGTGGCTTTCTTACAATCCTGTGCACTATGCCACCTGTGATGTTCATATTCTCTTGGGGAGTGGGCTTAGATGCAATAAAAATTTAATTTTTATTCAGTCCTCCAAGCTTTTACCAAAAAATTATTTCATCAAATCCTACTAAAGCAGGGCGTCCTTTCTTGCCCAGTTCAATACATCACACAAGTGGTTCTACAGAAACTGGATTTCTTTCTCCATAAAGAAGATTCTTTCAAAATAATCTATGAAATGATGATCTGTGCATTTTATCCATTTTCTATGGCATGATCTTTCCACCCTTTCAGCTGGCATTGCTACCCTGCAAGTATTGTTTTATAGAATGTGACACTCTCAGCCATTCCACTTAAATGGATTTATTTTTCACTGAGGGAAATTCAGTTATACTCTTAGCCATTTCTTCCATGGTTCTTTCAGAAGAGGTTGGAAGTTGTTCCTGTGTATATTTTATCCGTTTTCTGTATTTTATCAACTCAACTTCCAGCCTTTCCAGTAGTTTGTTAAGCACTGCATTCTCAACATTTCTTGAGAACATTAATTCACTGAAATGGAAGGTAGATGATCTGGGTCCTGAGACCATTTTCAGGAATGACCTTGGGAAAGGCAATATACAAGGAGTAAGCAGTATAAACACTTAACAAATGAGTAAGAAATTGCTATACATGGTAAATCTGCAGAGCTCCATCAGGTTCCCTCCAACATTTTTCATTTCTTTAAGCCTAGAAATTGCATAGGTTATTCTCAAATTCCACCGTTCTTTTTTTTTCATATTCAAATATGGGTTAGGATCTTATGCCTCTGCAACTATCTCAAATCTAGTAGCCATACTGTTGACGTCTGGCCACTCTCCTCTCCCACACATTTCTCTTCTGACTCTTGAACAAGGAGACCCTCCATTAATGTTGCTTCTTTACGTAGAGTAATAAAGTCCGGTCATTCTCTATCTTCTCCAGCTGATGCCTAACCACACTAACAGGGCCAGTGAGGTGTTATATAAGCATGTAAAATCTGACCGATGGTATGGGCCACGGCAAATTCAAATAAAGTGCTTACAAAGAAATGCAACATACCAACAACCACATTTTCTAAATAAAAAAGACATTCTTCAATTAAGAATCAGATAATAATTAAAAAAAGGCTTAGGCTACAGGCAATTTAAGAACAATGAAACAATTGTTCATCTAAAAAACAGATAAAAACACTGGCTCAAAAGTGAGTAGCAAAAAAGAACCATTTTACAGGTCAGGACAGGACTCCTTTTTACACTCCATCTCCAACAATGCTGTTCATATGAAAACAGTACTGATGAAAAGGACTTATGAAGGAAAACCAGACTAGCACATTCACAGGTAGAAGGCTACAAAGAAGTCATCAACAGGAATGGGAGACTAATCACTCCTCACCCAAGACTGTGCACTAGCTCCGATTTATCCTGCATGTATAACAAAAATCTTGAGCTTGTGAAGGTGCAGTTGATTTTGTATATAAAATATAATTAACGAAATTAACAGCCAATAAATACAGTATACAAATTACACTGTAAGCAGACATATTTAATAAACTTTTTTCAACACAAAATTTGGTATAAACAAACATTCTAGACCATAGCTACATACTTGCAAATCAAACTATGCCCTCAAAAGCAACACAATGCAAAATTCTAATATAAACTGTTTTCACTATGAAGTATGAAAACATTGCATGACACCACTTAATAATAATAATAACAGAAAAGAAATGATATTGGGTAATGTGAATGCATACTGTATGGAAAGGAAAAAAATGACAATAACTTAAAAAAATGGAAATCACTTGTGTTATCCTGTTACCACTTAAAATTCTCCTTTATTGCAACATACCTCTTCTGGGCAAAGCTCATGTGTGCAGCTCATAAAGTGAGTGCACAGCAGTGGAAAAGCAATCGAGTATCTTGACTGAGACGGGAGCTCCAAACATTGCTGAAACATCTTCTCAAACGCTCGACTATAAAAACTGCAAAACAATATAAAAGTAATATGAAGATGCCAGAACATGTGAACTTCAGGTTTAATTTCAGACCTTAGTTGCAATCTTCTCCATCGAACTAACACTAGTACTATTACTAATACTGTTAATACTGAGAGAACAAATATAATTGTGCATAATGACACACAAACTGTTACGTATGTTATTGCAAATATGCTTTCATGTAATTGCCAACACTTCGAGCTAAAACTAAATAAATGTGGGGATAACTATAAAGAAAAATATTTGCAGCAGGTTTTCTGGGTATATCGCCAGAGATAAACTGTAAAGCACAGAATTAGCTGCAAGACAAACTCAGATATGTAGTCAACTTATCACAACTGTTGATCCTTAAGTGTGGTCACTGCTACATTAAGTACATTGGGGAACTATGTCATAGGTTGAGATCTGTGCCCAGACAGACTTGCACAGCTAAGCATCCTTATCCCCTATATTGGCTGACCTCACCTTTAACATAGATGATTACACGCATCTGGTACAAAGGTGGATATTTGGCCAGTAATCTTCAGTGTCTTCTTGCTCTGACTGCACAGGTTGGAAATGCACAACTAGAAAGAATGTTGTGCTTCCAAGAAGGCCCAGCTTGCAAGGACTGCTTAGATGAAAACATATCCATCTATGGTACCTAAACAAAAGGTTGAAAAGGGAACAACATAAAAATATTGTGTAAATAAAAGGAAAAGGGAGTGATATCTGCCCACCCTCAACCTTAACGGTTCCTGATTTAAGAAGGGATGAGTCATTATGTATGGGAAAAATACGACAGCCTGAAGTTAGAGTGGGCTGGACAAACCACAGCACAAACATACCTCTTAGTGCAAGATATCTGGACAAAGTTTGACAAAATGGGGGGCAAAGGCCCTGAAATAGGGACATATTTTAAATATTGCTCTTATAAACATAGAAAGTTGCTTAACAGGGTTTAACATATATCTTCTGAAGGATATGAAGTCTGAAACTCAAATGCATCTCCTTAGTGACTTCAATCATCAGATCATCTCAGTAAGTTACCAGAAAACCACAAACTTTATGAGGAACAGAACAAAAATATGACACAAAAATCTGGACATTCTGCAAAAATCTGAAGAGTTGAGTGGTATGGCAGAAAAGGAATGCACAATTTTCAGAAAGTCAGAAGTGAACCTTATTGTAACCCCAGAGATCATGTCCAATCTTTAATGCTTAGAAAAAGTGTGGAAAGAAGACCATGCAGCTCCTTCTATGAAAACATTTTAGGAATGTTACACTAGTACCTGTGGTCCTACTATGAGACTTGACCTGCAGGCTTTTCCGGGAGTTAATGGCAAAAATAGAGTGCTGACCACACACAGATAACCTGTTTGGACACGGGCAGCCATTTCTTCTTTTCAGCAATAGCCACAAAAAAAGATGCTCAGATTTCCTAAGGTACATGGTTAATTCCAAAAAGAATCTCAATTGCCTGTTCCTACTTGCCTTTGAACATCCAAGGAATGTAACACTCTCTCCCACTTACTTTGGGGAGAAGAAAACACAGTGGCAATAAACAGATGAATTACGTTCTGCCTTTGTAATTACTTTAACCACAACAGATTAGTGTGTAAACTGACCCTGTCTTCAGGAAGATCATTAAAAAAATCTTTACATGACAACCTGAAGATCCGTGACTTTCCAAGTAGAGGTAACCAACCGTAAAAGGAAAGGAATGTAAAATCTGCCAATGCGGCTAGTTTAAAGGGAGTTCAAGTTAGCTTTTCCAGATTGAAGTCAACGTTCCAAGTTGGAGCAAGACTCCACATGAGTGGCCTGAATTGTGGGATGCCCTTCAAAAATTGTTTAACAGGTGGTCTGAATGCCAATGGGGGATCCAAGGATAAGATGAATGAGATGTCTCACAGATGCATTTTAATGGGAAAATGTGTCAAGCAAGCAAGAAGAGACACTTAAAGGGCATACCCCCCTCATTACGGTGGAGGGCCCTCCTTTAGTACCAGACAGAAAGCCTTTTCCACCAGCAAGGTATGATTTTCTGCTACTTTCCTAGCTTCCCTCACAATATTAAGCACATCTCTGGAATACATGTACAAAAAGCCATTAGGTTCAGGGTGGGCAGGTTGGGATGCAAGAATGACCCCTCAAACATTCAAAAGGTCCAGGAAGTAGATCAAGTACTTCCATGCCCAGCTGGATCAGATAAGAAAACCTATGCTGTCTTGACTTGAAAAAGGCAATAAGTATTGCTTCTTGCCTCCACTCCCTTATTTTTTTTGGTTACCCTGTGAAGCAAGGCAAGGGGAGTAAAAGTAGAGAGAGAGAGAGACCTTTCTAAATCAGGAAGTGCAAGATGTCCTGGAAGGTGATCTGAAGCAGAATATGGGAAAAGCTAAGTTGCCTTTATCTGGAATACTCTATCCACTCACCAGTGAGAAACATTCCTGTGGAGCACCCAATTGTGTGGATCTACTGAAGTCCTGCTCAGCTGGTCTGCAATGGAGGTGTCTCCTAACAGGAAACAGGCAGCTGTCAGCAAGAAAATGGATTTCAGAACCAGTTCTCAAGCCTGCACCACCATTCTGCACAGATGATACGAATGAGTCCTTGCAAGTAAGTGCCATATCATCAAGGCATTGCCTACATCCACTTTCAAGGTTCCTAATCTCCAAACTGCTCTGAACATCTGCAGCACATTGTAAACTGCAATTACTTCTTTCAAATAAAAATAGAGCTTGCTCACATTTGCTCCTCTGCCTCCCAGTTTAACTATGCTCTTCAGTAATAGGGTATTGGCTTCCAGTCCTGATCTGAGGCACTCATGACGACAGACATACCACTCCAAACTAGACATGAGGGCATACTATCCCAAGTCTTGATTTAATTATCCACCACAGCAACTCTTTTCTGATACAGGGAAAGAATGGTTGATGCAATTTGACCCAGAATGCTGAAGACCCGCCTAGGGTTTGCTCTTTTAACCAGGCATGTCTACGAATGACTGAGCCAGTAACAGCTGCTCTACAGGAAGCTTCCAGTGAATCAAAACTGCATTGTAAAGTATGCTTGCCCACCTGTTCAGCTGCATGAAACAGATCCTGCATTTCCTTGAACTCAGGCTGTTCTGAGTGTGTGCTCATTTTTTGTTTTAACTGAGACATCAGGAATTGTTGATATTTCAGCATGTGAAACTGGCAATTTAATGCTCTCATAGCCAGAGTTGCAGAGGTGTATATTTTCTTTCCCCATCTATCTAGGGCTCTGGAATCCCTTTCAGAGGGCACAGGATTTTTAGCCATAGAAGCCTTTGCTCCCTTAGGACCCTGGGATATGGTTTCTGGGTCAGCTACAGGGCTTTTATAAAGGAGTTTGTGTGAGTCAGGTACTCTGTAGTATCTGTCTGGTTTGGCAGGAGCAGGAGGTAGAGAGTCTGGATTTAAACTAGACTCCAAGTAGACATCATCCACAATATCTAAAACAGGAGGAATAGAAAGAGGTCTGTGCTGGGGTAATAGAAGGAACTCTCGGAGCCTTTTCTTAGAATCTGAGTATTCCTGGCCTTTCCAGTGGAAATGTTCCCTCATGGTATGTAATGTTTCCCCAAAGGAGTAGTCTTCAGGGGGAGACGCTGAGGGAATAGAGTCTTCAGCATAAGAATTCTCATAAGGTGGAAAAGTGTAATCCTGTTCCTCTGAAGAATCTGAGGAGAGAGAAACCTGGTCAGTGGATGCATAATCCTCCTCTTGTCTTGGTCTTTTATCAAGAGGGGGATGGGAACCCCTGATAAGGGTAATTAAATCTTCAGCCATCTTAAGCATCTGTTTCTTAGGCATGGGGCCTTGACCTGTAGACTGATGAACAGTTTTCTTAGGTTTTAAAGGAGTTTTAAGTTTAGCATAAGATTTAATGGCGAGTGTAGTCGGTCTGAAGACACGAAGACACCTTCTGCAACTGAAGGGGTTTCCTCTGCACCGGTGTCTAAATCTGCTCCGGTGTTGGTAGATGGCTGCGTCGGCCTAGTGGACTCCGCGTGGGAGTCGGCAGCTGACTGGGGTTCCAGTTCTGCAGTCATCAGGGGCTGCGTAGGCACCTGACTGAAAACCGGAGAACCGGCGACAGGCCCAGCTGAGGCCTCGTGGTCTGGCTTATTCCTAGGCTGCCTGTCCTTATCCTTGCGTTTTTTAAGAATACCGGTCGTCGGTTGCTCCAACGGCATGATATAATTGAATTTCCTATCAAAATAATGCAGTGCGAAGTCAAAACGGCGTTTGATAGTGCATTTATTAAACCTAGCACAAAACCGACAACCTGTGACGTTGTGGTCTGGGCCTAGGCAAGGAATACAATAGGAATGGAAGTCCTTATGAGGTATTTGCTTCCCACAAGAAATGCAATTGTTAACATTTTCTGACATCGGACTGAGGCAAGAAAATGTTCCCCAATGGGGTACTTAGCTTTATTGAAGACTTCGGACTGAAATTCATATCGAAAATCTCAGGTGTCGGCCGACCGGCACTTGCGAACTGCTTCTGCTTCGGGCACCGCGCAGCAAGAAAGACTGGAGAAAATGGCGTTGGATGCCTCTTATATACCCCTAACGCACTGATGTCAGGGAAGAAGCGACAGCAACCGACGCCGGACCAAGACTTTGGAATTCGGGCCGACTGCGGGACCGCCTGACGACAGGATAACCCAAGTGTGATGACTGCAGCAGGGTAACACGATGAACATCTTTGTGTTCAACTGTATAATTCTCTCCAAATACTCTTTAAACAGAATACACTCAACCTCTCACTTAGAAGGCAACATTTTTTATACATCACTGCTGCCTGTACAATTCACCAAGTTGTACGTGGACTTTCTCTTTAGTAACTTCCACCTCTGTAAAATCTTAGAATATATAAATGTAACTACTGTTTGTGTATAAATTTACATAGAAATGTAACTACTCTGTGTTTTACTGGAACTTCGTATAATGCGATGTAAGCAAATGGAAATTTTTCTCCCCAGGCCTCCGCTGAAAATAGGTATTACCCAGTCGGACTTTCCTGGTAAACAAAGACAAATAAATACCTGGTCTTGCACTGATCGCATAAACGCTCTCTCTCTCTGAATTCAATCTCCTACAAGCTGCTAAGAGAGGATCTTTGTCTGGCTTACAGGATTTCCTCAGATCCAGCCCTAATCGATCTGTTGCACATGTGCCAAGCAAACAGCACCAGAAACATAAGGGATATGAACTTTGTTTGTGACAAACAGAAGGAACTGGAGAGACAGATGTGTCCCAAAGGATCCCTGCAATATAGAAGAGGCTCCCCAAACATGTCAAACATAGTTCATCCCTAACCTCATTTGAGTGAAACCTTGAAAAATGGATGGAAAATTGGGTCTATATTAAAAGACCAAATGTTTAGATGATCGGACATCTAAACATCGATCTTATAATGTCAAAAGCAAACAATGGTGAATGGCCTATTTAACGCAGGGAAAGATTTCCCTTGGCTGTTCGCTGGAGTTTGCTATTTCCCTACTGTTGAGCGATCTCGGAGTTGGTATAGTTAGTTGGGGGTGTGTGGGGGGGAACAGCCTCTCACTTAATTTACACGTAAAGTAATATTTTTTGTGTTGGGGCCGAGGGACGTGTTTCCCTGGGACATTCAACATTGTGCGGTTTGATATTAGAAGATTGATGTTTAGGTGTTCGATCACCTAAGCATTTGGTCTTCTAATATAGACCCTGGAAAATCTTATAAATTTAACCTGGTCTGTCCCCTAAGTTCATTGTGGACAAAGGATAATACTTTTCTCATTGACAGTCTAATGGCCCCCTACAAATCTTTTGTTACCTTCCTATTAACATGCTCCCCCAATACAGATTCCCATGATACTTGTGATCCAAATGGTTTGGGGTACACAGCTTGGCTTTTAAAGATCCTAATGGTTGTAAGCCTAGTAACAACCTCTTAATCTATGACCATGGCATTTGAAAATGCCAATCAAAAAGTGAGAGCCCTATAAACCAGGTTTGCTGATGTGCAAGTCTTTTTGCCATACCTTTCAAGTAACCAGAAAAAAATAAAAATAAGAAAAAATGTATGTATGATGATGGAAACAAAATATACACTTAAATTTCAACTGATTTAAAATGGTATTTAAAACCAATTTGTAGAATAAAATAAAATACAATTAGTCATGTAAACAATGTGGCAATTTTCTAAGCTCCAGTGCACTTTTAAGTGAACAGTAGTAGTTTAGTCCAGGCTTCCTAAAAGAGTTCAGCTTTAATTGCCACGAGTTCATGTTTCTCCAGAATATTCGGGATGTCTCCTTCAAGATCACCCATGTCTATGTGATCCAGGATCTGGAACTTAAAACCTGTGCGTCTTTTATGAAGAGAAAGATGTTTGGCTAGCGCATTATTTTTACAGCCTGAGCGGATTTCTGACAGATGACATGAAATACTACGCTTGAGTTTATTTACAGTCTTGCCCACATAGAATGCACCACATTCATTGCACTGTGCCCTGTAAATTACCTTTTTAGTGTTACCAGCCATGTAGTATATTGTCTTGGATAAAATCACAGACTTAATAATCTACTTAATAATTTGGTTAAATAAGAGGTACCACATCATTATATAATTTTATTTAAAGTACATAAGGGTTCTATATTATTATGACAGCTACTAAGTAGGGCAGGACCAGCTCGAATGTCACACTGATGGGGGAAGGGATGTGAATTTAACATGTGTACTAATAACACTTTGTTTTACAGCACAATAAACCACTCCCATGCCTGATAAAAAGTATATATATATATATATATATATATATATATTTTTTTTTTAGAAAGCTTGTAAGGAAATTATTACTCTATTTTTGTTTTACTTGGATTGCTTGTCTGTGGACTTAATAAAGGACTTTTGACTGGAAACTGACTGCCTGCCTTGCTTGGATTACTTTCGAATACTTAGTTGTTGTTGTTCGTCTTTCGGCTTTTTCCCGGTAAGGGGTTACCACAGCGGAACTCTGGTCTGCTAATGATCAGCAGTACATTTTTACGCAACGCCAAGGTGCCAGCTTGACGCCCAACCTTCAATGAAGGCATACCCATTTACACACGCATGTCTTTCGAATGCTATCCAACCATGGGGAGGACATGCAGACTACACACAGAAGGCACTCCCAAGCTAAGCCGAGAATTGAACGGGAGAATCTCTTGCTGTGAGTTAACAACGCTACCGCTGTACCACCGCGGAATATCCTACTTTCGAATACTTAGTAATGCTGTACAATTATATATTTTCTATTATTACTTTTTGTTTTGACTTAAGATGTGTTCACATTCGCTACTTCTACTACTATTGTCTGATCTGGGTAATATACAGTGATTAACTAGAAATACATGGACTGTAAATCTTCCACACAGAGAAGTTTCTTACACTGTTTTGTTTTTGGATGCACTACACTTTAGTGGGTTGTTTTGAGACTTCAGGGATACCACGGAGATTACTTGTTTTTTGTGAGAACTAGAATCTACCAACACTATTATGACATTGGTAGGAATGAAACAAAAAATGCCCTAACTGCACATATTGGCTTGCATCCAGGACACAGTTTCAGGTTCACCGTCACTGGGCAAGTCACTGGGGGGGCTCCTTAATGAATATATAGAACTGAAGGAGTTCAAATGGCAAATAAGAACTAATGCCTCTGAGGCACCATGACTAAACAGTGCAGTTTCTATTAATTCGATTTTAAAACTTAAAGCAGAATTTTATATGCAAGTGTTTTACATAGGATGATGTCATGTAATAATTTTAAGTAGTTATTTGTATTTATGTATGAATTCACTTTATGTATATAGGAAGTTATGTCAATTTATCTGATTAAGACAATGTATAAAAAGTGAGGTTTTTGTTACAATGGTATTCTGATGAAGTTTCTATTGTGAGACGAAAGCGCTCAATCAGTAAATCGGTTGTGGATCTTACTGGCTTCTATCTGGCTTTTTATATCGGTTTGTGGTTGGTGTGTGCTCTTCAAAAACAGAGGAGTCATATCCCTCCGAGTCTAAATCCGATTGGATGTCTGGAGAAGGTTCCCTTCTCCTTTTGTCAGGAGTGGCCTGCTTACCCCGGATGAAAGTGATGAGATCCTCTGCCATTTTAAGCATTCTAGTTTGAGGAGGAGTGGAATGGAGACTTTTTGCTGTTTTCTTAAGAGTGGATCTAAGTCTGGCCAGAAGGGTATCCCTCGGTGCCATCGGTGTGTTAGTCGTAAGAGAGGGCGAAGGCCTTTAAGTGAAATCCGAAGTGTAAGCGGTATCCTCGAACGCTAGTGCCTGCTTACCAGCTCTGGACCCAAAAGAGGACGAGACAGCCGAAGGCTCGTTAGACAATGCAGACATCTGCGGCATACAGGACTCCGAAAGGGTCTCAGTAGAGGTCTGCAAAGTAATTTCAGGCATCAGGGGCTGTGAAAGCGCCTCACTGAATTCCGAAGAACTGACAACCCGTTTAGCGGTGGTGTCGTCAGAAGGCTTGGCCTTATGGGGTCTGCCTCTATTCTTATCTTTATGCTTTTTCGGAAGACTTGCGGTTTGCCAACTGATGAATGACATATTGGTAATCGGAGACGGAAATAACTGGCTACAAACAGAGCTCTACAATGAATAGTTCCAGTATTAAAAAGGGCAGAGAACCAACAGTGGAGTGGGGTACGGTGTGATCTGGGCCTAAGCAAGAGACGTAGTAAGAATGGAAGTCACAGTATGGCATTTGCTTTCCACAAGCGAGAAAGTAATTGACTTTTTCACACATCAGTTAGTGCAAGAAAAAGGAAGGATCCCCAACGGGGTACTTAGCTTTAGGCATTTTAAGCTGAAGTTCGAAATCTGGAAACAGCCGACTGGCACTGTTGCGAATTGCTTCTGTTGTGGACTCCACGCCAAGAAAGACTGAGGTAATGGCGTCACCTGCTCTCATTTATAGCTCGGACGACCTGACATCACCCAGCAAGCGACAGCAGTCTAAACACAAAACCTTGACTCTGGTATTTGGACCGACTGAAGGCTACCACAGCATGGACAACCCAATGGTGAAGACTGTGGCAGTGAGAAACGAAGAACATCTTCCATATCCACCACTGCAGCCTGAATTTCAGAAAAGGAAGCAGAGAAACTGTGAACTCTTTAAAAGGGGGCAATTTGAAGCCACACATATTTGAGGTACCACACTGGAGCTTCCTCATTTGAAGTCTGGAGAGAGGAAGTATGGGAATGGCGAAGGTCAAACTCCAGAAGCTTGAGAAATTCCCAAGCCATGAGAGAGAACAAAGGAAGAAGAGACTAAAAAAGTTGTCAGAGACATAACCTTGGGAGCAAGTAGAAAAGCCAGCATGGAAATAGTGAGAATCCTGCAAACAAGGAAAAATATGATCCTGGGAGGGAGTAAGAACAGACTTCCTGCATTTGACAACAAACCCAAGACTTTGGAAAAGACAAGTGGTAAAGTGGAGACCTTGCAGGAGAATGCTAGGAGGAGGAGCCTGAATAAGCAGGTTGTCTAGATATGGAAATATCTGCATCTTGCAAAAGGCAATGACAGTAGTGAGGCAGTTGGGGCAATAGAGAGGCCAAAGGGCAAAACAGAGAAACTTGAACATTTCCTGAACACAGGATTAATGGAGATATGAAGACAGGTACCTTTGAGATCTAGAGAGACCAAGAAGGCCTGGGAAAGGAGGACACAAAGTCTAAAGAGACAGCATTATGAAAGAAAAGACCTTGAAAAAGTACTGGGGGGGAGGCAGAGGCATCCAAAACTGGTCTCCAAGTCTTCTCCCTCCGAGCAAACAAAAACATCATAGAGTAAAAACCTCTACCCACTTGACTGGGTGGAACAAGTTAAATGGTGCCCTGATCTAAAAGGAACTGGAAAATCTCTAGGAAAAACAGAGCTGGCCTAGAGGTTGCAGAATGCCTGAAGGGGGATTTCCACACCATGAAAAAGCCCTGATGAATGATAAACAGCATCCAAGAGTCAGAGGTGACCTTTCGCCAATTTGGAAAAGACAGGGAAAGGTGACAAAACAAGGGGACTTGGCTGATGGAAAAATGTCAGAGACAGGCTTGTCATAAAAGGAAGACTTCTGAGATGTTGGAGTCTGAGTGAACTTTGAAGGAGGAATATATCTAGAACCCTTCCTACTTTTGGGAGGCTGATGAGTCTGTCTACAGACAAAGGCAGATTTAGAAGGGTAATTGTTCTGAAATTTGGGCATGGGGAGACAAAAATATGATTCAGTTCCTGCATGGCCTTACACTTACCCTGGAGGGATTTGAACAGGTCAGTTGCAGCTGTCTTAAAAAGATTTTTATTATCCAGAGAAGCATACAAAAGTTCAGCTTTAATATCACAAGCCAAAGCCTGAAGATGGCGCCAAGAAAAACACCTCACCACAGACCAAAGGCAACAGCCCTGGAAGAGGTTTCAGCTGCAACAAAACTGTATTTATGCATGACAAGTGACCTGGAAAGTGGACCCAAACAGAGAAAAAGCCAAAGCTTTCCCTTCAGAATCAGGAAGATCAGACACAACCTTAACTTTTTCAGAAAGGAGAGCCAAGATATACCTGGTCATGGGGGGTTGGTATACAACAGCTCAAAATGACAAGGTTGCAGCAGTATACACTTTTTTACCCAACCTTTCTATAGCTCTACTATCCTTATTTGAAGGAAGAAGCTTAGAGGAGAGCCAAAGTTAGAAGGCTTACCCACTGAGATTGAAACCACAGAAGGGTGAAGCAGGAGGACACTTAAAAAATTGCAGTCCTCAGTCACCTTATAGAAAGTACAGTTGTGTACATTTACCATAAATGTAGATGTTAGAATGTATTCACTGTTGTAGTCATTACATTTGGGTTATCTGCTTGCAGTAGCCCTCATTCGGCCTGAATAACAAAGTCTTGGGTCCTATGTCAGTTGCTGTCTCTTCCATGACGTCAGGTCGTCAGGGGTATAAAAACATGCAGCCGACGTCATTACATCAGTATTTCTTGCCCCAGATGTCAGGTGCCCCCTAATGGGAAGCAATTAAATCAATAAATATACAAGGTTATACCTCAAACAAAAAAGCAAATATACCAAAAAGCTTTTAAGCATTGAAAAGGAGAGACGAGGTATAGCCAAAAAAAGTCAGGAGGCTGGAGCGAGGGTAATCAGGACTGCAACAGTGAATACACTCGACCATCTACATTTATGTTAAGTGTACACAACTGTACTATGTTCTTCGTGTTTCACTGTTGCAGTCATTACATTTGGGTAGATTCCCAAAGCTATGGTTGGGAGGAGGAATTTATATAGCATTAGGGCCAGCTATATAAGGCCCTGCAAGACTGCAGTGGCAAAGCCAGCTCTGGATTTAGAGAAAATTGGCAAATGGTAATGTTTGGTGAAAGTATGTACAGAACTCCAGGTAGCAGCTTCTAGGACGTCCCTGGTAGGTACACCTCCGAGAAAGGCTGTAGGGGTAGATGCAGCCCTGGTTGAGTGGGGTGTGATCCCCTGTGGGATAGGTTTTCCATGGTGCTTATAGCAGAAATGAATGCAATGGCCTATCCATTTGGAAATGTTTTGCTTTGAAATACCCTTCCCCTCTGTCCCTGCAGCAACTGCCACCAGTAGTTGTTCAAATTTCCTTTGAGGTTTAGTTCTGTCCAAGTAGAATCTAAGTTGTCTGTGAACATCTAAGGAGTGCAGTATCTGTTCCCCTTTGTTCTGTGGATTAGGAAAGAAGATTGGCAAATGAATGGACTGATTAAAGGCCACACTGGATACCACCTTTGGCAAGAAAGAGGGATTGTCCTGAGGGACACCCTGTCCACATGAAAGATGATGAAGGGATCCACTGCCATAAGGGCCTGTAATTCAGATACCCTTCTTGTGGAAGTGATGGCTAAAAGGGAAGCTGTTTTCCAAGAAAATAATTTTAAATTTGCAGTAGCAGCTGGCTCGAAAAGAGAAAGGGTGAGTTTCGCCAATACAAAGTTAAGGTCCCAGGCTGGAGTTGGAGCGCTCGTGGGTGGTCTTAAAATTTTGGCCCCTCTGAGGAACTGCTTGAGCAGTGGGTGAGAGAAGAGGAGAGGTTCTGTGTTATAATCAGCTGAAATAGCTGAGGCATGAATTTTTATTGAGGAAGAAGACAGGCCCTTGTGAAGCATCCCAGTTAAGTATTGTAAAATCTGAGATATTGGGCACTGCTGTGCTCATTCCTTGAAATTGGTTCCAGGCACAGAATCTTTTCCAATTTTCAGAATAAGATTTTCTTGAACTAGGCCCCCTTGCTTCTAAAATGACATCCATCCAACTTGGTTGACTTCTTCGAAACGGTCTCCAAGGCCATTGATGAGGGCAAGGCAGTCCATACAGCTTACCTTGACCTCGCAGAAGCTTTCGACACAATACCCCACTCGGGTATCATTGAAAAACTCACCACCTTAAATGTAAACCCATACGTCACTAGATGGGTTTCAAACTGGCTAAGTGACAGAACCCACAGGGTCAGAGTTGCAGGCGTTATGTCAGATTCCAAGCCGGTCACAAGTGGGGTCCCACAGGGCTCAGTCCTGGGTCCCCTATTGTTCTGCATCTATTTTTCAGAAGTACAAGCAAACACAAGAGGATTATGGCTGACAAAGTTTACAGATGACTGCAAACTGGGCGTCATAGCTGAAAACACTTCAGACACAGATATCCTTCAGAAGGGTCTTATAGAAATGGAAAACTGGTGCCAGAGCCATGGCCTAAAGTTAAACGCCAAAAAATGCATAGTCATACCCTTTGGGAAAAACAAGGTAACCCCCAGCTACCATATAGGTGGCAACCCGCTGAGCACAGAAGAGGTCATGAGGGATCTGCGGACCCAGGTTGACAGTAGCCTCTCCTTCGACACTCACAATGCTAAGGTAGTTAGGAAGACCTTCTACATTGCCCACCTGATCATGAAGGGATTCACATCCAGATCAAGGGAGGTCATTGTTCCCCTGTACTCATCACTCATCAGACCAATGGATTGAGTACAATGCCCCATTCGGAATGTATCTTACCCGACACCTGCAGCAATTGGAAAGACCCCAAAAGTTCCTCACCAAAAGGATAATGGGTCTCAAAAATATGTCTTAAGCTGCCCGACTGAAGGAACTCCAGCTCTATTTAGTAGCATACCGTGTGCTCAGAGGTGACCTGTGCCTGACATACAAGGCCATGTCCAACCCGGAATTAATGGACATGCTCCACCTCAAAAAATCTAAATCCACCAGAACTACAAGAGCAAGAGACTTAAACCTCAACACGGTCATAAATAAGATGTGCTGGAGGGACAGATTCATCACCCAGAGACTCCCTATGCTGGGGAACAAGATCCCGGTACATGTGAGGCATAGCACCTCACTGGCCTTGTTCAAGAGGAATCTTGACAAATGGATGGGAGATTGCAGGTTTACCCCGGGGATCACTTCTGTGTCACTACTGGACAGAGGTACGGCAAAATAATGGGCATAGTATCCTTCAAACTTAAGGGGTGGCGATAGCCACAAAACTTTGGGCTAGGCTTATAAATGCCCTAGGGCAGATAGCCTAGTATGAACCTATAAACCTATGAATCACTGGTTTACTCAGAGATGGTAAAGGCGAGCTTAGGTAATTAGGCAGGCTGCTAGGTTCAGTGTTTGACGCTGAGGGTGCAGAATCTGGTTCTCCTGCTGAAACAGCAGGGTAGGAGTCTGAGGCAGGTGCCATGGGGCCAACAGTGACACACTGCACAGGAGGGGGTACCAGTGTTGGTGTGGCCAGGCTGGTGCAATCAAAATCATCCTTGGTTTGTCTTGTTAATCCTTAGTAGTACTCTGGAGAGCAGAGGAGGAAAGACATAAACTGATAGTTTTTTTCCAGCTGAAGGACAGAGCATCCCCTTTCCAAGCTCGTCTGTGGGAAGTCCTTGTGCAACATTTTTCCAATTGATAGTTCTGGGGGGAGGCAAACAGGTCTATATCTGGGCCCCCCCATTTGCTTGTCAACATGTTGGAAATCCTTGGTTCCGGTTTCCACTTGTGTGGGTCCATGAGGTTTCTGCTTAGTCCGTCTGCCAGTGTATTTAGTTTTCATGGCAGGAATTGAGCTTGTAGATGCACTTGGTAGCTCAAGGCTGTGTTCCACAATGCCATGGCTAGTCTGCAGAGGGGGTAAGAATGTGTACCCCCCTGCTTGTTTATGTACAACTTAACAGTGGTGTTGTCCATCTTTACCATTAATTGTCCTGGAAGAATGTGGTCCTTGAAGGCTGTCAGCGCATTCTGTACAGCTAACATTTCTTTATGATTGATGTGAAGGTGCATTTGAAATGGGTTCCATTTGCCCTGAATGCACTTCCCTGCCAGGTGCGGCCCCCATGCATAGTCTGATGCGTCTGTTGTTAGGGTTTGGGCGGCAGGAGTTAGTGTGAATGGTAGTCCCTTGTTTTGGTGGCAGGCCTCTGCCCACCAAAGGAACTCTAGGCGTAGACAAGGAATGATAAGAATCATTGCTTCTAGATCCTGAGAATGTTGACACACCATAGGGTTTTAGATACCACTGTAGTTTCCTCATATGCAGTCTTGCATATGGAATTAGAAGAATGCAGGAGGCCATGAACCCCAAGGCTTGTAGTATTTGCCTTGCAGATAGCAGGGTTTTAGTGGCCACTTGTTTGAAGTAGGTTGTCAAGTGAATTTGTTCCTCTGGCGTGAGGAAAGCCATCTGGGAAGTTGTATTCAAGCTTGCTTCCAGGAATATAATTTGACAGGGTACCAGGTGTGATTTCTTTTCGTTTATGGTGTACCCCAGACAAGTTAGCACCCTTTGTACAAAAGCCAGATGATTCAAAAGTATGTCCTGGTTTTCTGCCTGAATTAGACAATCGTCCAGGTATTGGTATATTTGAATATTTCTTTGCCTGCAAAATGCAATGAATGGAGCTAGGCACTTTGTGGGTACCCTGGGCACAGTAGATAAGCCAAAGGGCAGTGTAGCCTGCTTTGAAGTGTAAGTATCTTCTGCAAGATTCCCTGATTGGGATGTGCAGGTATGCTTTCTTTAAATTTAGTGTTGCCAACCAGGCATCTTTGTTTAGTGTAGGAAGCAACTGGTGAAGAGTCAGCAATTTGAATTTTGGAATCGCCAAAAAGGTATTTAGAGTAGGGCAGGTCCAGGATAGGAAGTCATGAATTGTCTTTTCTGGGTACCAGGAAAAATCTCGAGTAGAAACCTTGTCCCTTTTCTTCTTCTGATACCAACTGAATACACCTATGCTTAAGAGAGAGCGTGCTTGCTTTTGGGCCTCTGCCCACTGATTTGGAGGTAGATCCGGGCCAACAGTTCAGAGTTGGTAACGTGTGGAAGTGAAATCTGTATCCTTGGGACACTACATTTAAAACCCATTTGTCCTGGGTAAAGAGTCCCCAGTTCTTTGCATGAAGTTCAATCTTCCACCCCCAAAGGGGCAATCAGTTGAGAAGTGCTTGGAAGTTTTAAAAAGAAGTCACAGAGACAGTTTACCATAGGGGGAAGTTTTATTACTCCCAGATTTGGAAGAGGAGGCCCCCCCCCACTGCTTAGTCCTGTGCGTGCCCTGGGACTGAAGCCTGGGTGCTCTGCTGGATTTGGATTTGGACTGAGAAGGTCTGGAAGAGGCAGGAAAAAAACAAGTCTTTGAAGGTCAATGCCTACTAAACCTTGGAGGTTGTACTTGTAAAAAATCTTTAACAGTTTGCATAGATTAAGCTTTTTCCTCCATCTTTTTAAGAACAACTTCTGCCCTGTTGCCAAACAGGCGGTCTTGATTTAAGGAAGCATCCAGTAATTTTGCTTTAACATGTTCTGGCAAGGATTGCTCCTTAAGCCAAGCATGCCTTCTAAGTACAGACCCAGTTACCGCAGCCCTGCAAGATGCCTCTAGTGAATCAAAACCACATTGCAGTGTATGTTTACCATCTTGTTCAGCAGAATGCATTAAATCCTGTAAATCCTTATTTTTAGCACAATCAGGAAACAACATAATTTTCTGTTTAAGCAATCCAGTAATATGCAGCTGATACTTAAACATATGAAACTGCCAATTCAAGGCCCTAATGGCCAAAGTTGCAAAAGTGTATACCTTCTTACCCCATCTATCCAGCGCCTTGGAGTCTCTATCAGAGGGGGTAGGATTTTTGGCAGTAGTAGCTTTAAAGCCCTTGGGTCCCTGTGAAACGGTTTCAGGATCCACAGTAGGATTTTTGAAAAGGAACTTGTGAGAGTCAGGAAAGTACAGTTTTGTACCTACCATAAATGTAGATGTCCGAGAGGTATGCATCTGCAGTCCTAACAAATGGGTTGTCCTGCCTCAGGCAGCCCTTCGGTCGGCCGGATTCCAAAGTCTGGGTCTGGCCTCGGCTGATGTCGCACTTCACCCGACGTCATAGCTGCTGTCAATTGGGTATAAAGGCATCAGCCGACGCCATTTTCCTCAGTGTTTCTTGCCCCAGATGCCAGGTGCCCTCTAGGAAGGTTAAATTTGGATAAATGCAAATGATTCCAAACAGTAGAGAGCAAATAAAAATAAACAGGTGTATACATATATATATATACAAACAAATACACCATAATAGATTCCCCCAGCTAGCTACAAGATGGGCAAATACCCTAGGAGTACCACAGAGGGGAAGGAGGGAGGGTAATCCTGACTGCAGATGCATACCTCTCGGACATCTACATTTATGGTAGGTACAAAACTGTACTATGTCCTTCAAGGATGCCTCTGCAGTCCTAACAAATGGGTAGAATACCATAGCCAAACTGGGGGAGGAGGTACTAAGAAGATTATGGTGTAGTTAAGATCCCTTGCAAAACAGCAGTGGCAAAACCTGCTCGGGATCTGGAGTATAAAGGTAGATTATAATGCTTGGCAAATGTATGCACGGGGCTCCAAGTAGCAGCCTCTAAAATGTCTTTGGTAGCCACTCCTCGTAAAAAAGCTGTAGTAGTGGCTGTAGCCCTTGTGGAGTGAGGTCTGATGTTTTCTGGAGTTGTCTTTCCATGAAAAGAGTAACAAAATCTAATGCAATTTCCTATCCATTTTGAGATTGTCTGTTTTGAAATTGCTTTTCCTTCCATTCCTGTTGCATATGCTACCAGAAGCTGGTCAGTTTTTCTATTGTTCTTGGTTCTGTCCAGGTAGTAGCGCAATTGCCTATGCACATCCAAGGTATGTAGTAGTCTTTCCCCCCTGTTCTGTGGGTTGGGGAAGAATGTAGGTAGGTGAATTGCTTGGTTTAATGATACCCTGGAGACCACCTTTGGCATAAAAGTAGGATTAGTTCTCATGGACACTCTATCCTGATGGAAGATAAGGAAGGGCTGTACTGCCATTAATGCCTGTAGTTCAGAAACCCTTCTTGCTGAAGTGATTGCAAGCAGGAAAGCAGTTTTCCAAGATAAGTACTGTAATTCTGCTGTTGCTGCTGGTTCAAAAGGGGGAAGTGTCAACTTTTCTAACACAAAGTTCAAGTCCTATGTAGGCAATGGTGGCTTCCTTGGTGGCTTTACATTTTTAATTCCTCTCAGAAACTGCCTGAGTAGAGGATGAGAAAAGACTGGAGGATCCATGTTGTATTCTGCTGAAATTGCTGATGCATGAATCTTAATGGAGGAGTAAGACAGGCCATTGTGGAAAAGCTCTGCTAAATATTCCAGGATGTTAGCTATGTTTGCCAGTGATACATTTTCTCCTTTTGCTGCACTCCAAATGAGATATCTTTTCCATTTTGCTGAATAAGTTTTTCTTGTTGAGGGTCTGCGAGCCTCCAAGATAATGTCTTTAACCCTTTGAGATAAATCTGGGTTATTTTGTCTTATGTAATGTTCCAAGCAGCTAGCTGCAGTGTTTTCAAGTTTGGATGCAGGATTTTGAAGTTGTTCTATGTTAGCAGTAAAGGAACTAGGGGTAGAGGCCATGCGTGTTCCCGAGACATACTCCTCAGTAGCGGGTACCAATGCTGCCTCGGCCAGTCTGGAGCTATCAGGATGATCCTTGGGTGATCTTCTTTGATCTTCAGTAGCACTTTGTGCATCAAAGGAAGAGGTGGGAATGCATATGCTGTCAGGTTTTCCCAACTGAAAGATAGGGAGTCCACCTTCCAAGCAAGTGGGTGGTATGTCCTTGTGCAGAATTTTTTCAATTGGTGGTTGTGTGGGGATGCGAATAGGTCTATTTGTGGTAGTCCCTATTTCCTTGTAATGGATTTGAAGATGTCTGGATGCAGCATCCATTCGTGGGCATCCGTGGTAGTTCTGCTTAAGATGTCTGCTAGTATATTTTCTTTTCCTGGCACAAATATTGCTTGGAGCTGAATGTTGAGGTTCAGGGCCACATTCCAGAGGTCCACTGCCATCCGGCATAGAGGATATGAATGTGTGCCTCCCTGTTTGTTGATATACCACATAACTGTGGTGTTGTCCGTCCTTATCAGCAAATGACCCTGTTGAAGAAACGGTCTGAATGTCTGAATTGCCTGTTTTACTGCCAGCATCTCTTTTTGATTTATGTGAAGGTTCAGCTGGTCTTGAGTCCATAAGCCTTGTATGCACTTGTCCACCATGTGTGCCCCCCAACCGAGGTCTGAGGCGTCCGTGGTGATAGTCTGGTTTGGGTGAGGGTTGTGGAAGGGCAGTCCTTTGTTCAATTGACAGGCCTGAGCCCACCACCGGAATTCTTGCTTCAGGCATGGAATTATTGGAATTTGGGTTTCTAGGCTGTGCTTGTGCTGAGACCATAAATTCCTTAGGTACCATTGCAACTTCCTCATATGTAGTCTGGCATGTGGAATCAATATTATGCAGGATGCCATGTAACCCAGGGCTTACAGGACTTTCCTTGCTGTAAGCTGGTTCTGCGTTGTTAATGCCATGAAATAGAGTGGTAGGTGCTTCTGCTTTTCTGCTGTGAGGAATGCCATTTGGTTTGATGTGTCCAGTTCTGCACCCAAGAAAGTTATCCTTTGGGATGGTATCAGCCTTGACTTTTTTATGTTGACTGTGTATCCCCAGGGCTTGCAATAGGTGAATAACCTTTCTCAAATCTTTTGTTAATTTGTTTTTGTTGTCCGCTTGTAACAGGCAGTCGTCCAGGTATGGATAAATTTGAATTCCCTGAAGCCTGCAAAGAGCAATTACTGATGCCAGGCATTTCGTGAATACTCTGGGCGCAGTAGATAAGCCAAAAGGCAATGCTGAGAATTGGTAATGCTCTGATCCTGCAAGAAATCTGAGGTATCTTCTGCAATTTGGTCTTATGGGGACGTGCAGGTATGTCTCCTTGAGATCTAGAGTTACCAGCCAAGACTCCTTGCCCAGCATGGGAAGAAGTTGCTGTAGGGTCAGCATCTTGAATTTTGGAACAATGAGATATGTGTTCAGAGCGGACAGGTCGAGAATAGGTCTCCATTGGTTTTCCTTTCTTGGTACCAGGAAAAGTCTGGAGTAAAATCCTTGTCCTTGTTCCATAGACGGTACCTTTTCTATAGCTCTCATCCTTAGTAAGTGGTCTATTTGTTGTAGAGCGTTTGTCTTTTGGTTTGGAGGTAGGTTTGGCATTCCTCTCTTCCTTGGTAGAGTATGGAAGTGAAACCTGTAACCTTTGTCTATTGTCTGTAAAATCCATTTGTCTCCTGTAATGTAATGCCAGTTTACTGAAAATAAGGCTAGCTTTCCGCCTAAGGGTGCTTCTAGTTGTTCTCTGGTAGGCGGTTTCAGAGCCAAGTCACTGTGATTGTCCTGTGGAAGTGGTAGTGGCTGGGTCTGTGGCAGTACTTCTCTGGTTGTTAGGCTGCCACTGACGTCCCCTGTAGGCACCTCTGGATTGACCTCTGCCTCTTGGGCGCCTATTCCTGCCTCTCTGTGCTCTGGTGGTGTCTGGAAAGGACCAATTCTTGGAAGGCCAGTTCCTACTAAACCTCGGAGGCTGGACCTGTAAGAAATCCTTGACTGTCTGGACAGATTTTGCTTTTTCTTCCACCTTCTTCAACACTTGCTGTGCAGGGGAGCCAAACAAACTGTGTTTTTCCATGGGAGCATCTAGGAGCTTTGACTTTACATGGTCTGGTAAGGATTGCTCTTTTAACCATGCATGCCTTCTGATCACTGTACCAGTCATAGCTGATCTAAAGGAAGCCTCCAGTGCATCATAGCCGCATTTTAAGGAATGATTACTGACCTGCTGAGTGTTATGTACCAATTCCTGAAGGGACTTACGGTCTAAAGGTTCAGGCGAAGACAGTTTTTTAGTTAGCTGATCTAACAAAAATTCCTGATACTGAATCATGTGGAATTGACAGTTTAAGGCCCTAGCTGAAAGAGTAGCAGAAGTATAAACGTTTTTACCCCATCTCTCTAATGCCCTAGATTCTCTTTCAGAGGGGAGGGTTTTTTTGGCAGAGGCAGCTGCTACAGCTTTGGGGCCCTGTGAAATAGTTTCAGGATCTGCAATAGGAGCCTTATACAAGTGATAATGTGTCTCCGGAACCCTGTAGTATCTGTCGGGCTTAGCAGGGGACGGAGGAAGAGAGTCAGGGGCAGTACAAGCATCATTAAATGCATCATCCACAACTGTAAGTACTGGAGGAATGGCTAAAGGCCTATGCTGTAGCAAATGTAAAAAGGTCCTAAGACTTTTCCTAGAGTCTGAAAAGTCCTGGCCCTGCCATTGAAATTGTTCTCTCATAGCATGCAAGGTTTCCCCAAAAGAAAATTCCTCAGGAGGAGAGGCAGAAGGAATGGAGTCTTCTGCATCAGAGTCCTCAAATGGAGAATAAGGGCCTTCTGGAGGATTAGTATTTTCTGAATCATCAGAGGAATAATCTGTAGAAACTGGCTCAGGGGGCTCTGCTCTAGGCCTCTTCTCTGGAGGGGGTAGAGAGGCCCTGTCAGGGTGAGGCTGGGATCCCCTGATCAAAGAAATGAGATCCTCTGCTAGACTAAGCATTTGAGTACTAGAGCTAGGCCTGTGAGGGGGTTTTAGCAGGCACGGTCTTTGAAGATTTAGCTGCTTTAGATCTGGAAAAAGCCTTAATTGACATGGATGCAGGGGGCCTAGCAGCTCCACGTGCAGGAGTAGATATATCTAAAGGGATAGTATCTGACAAATCCTGACAACCTGTAAGAGCAGGTGGAATTTCAGTAGCAGATTGAGCCATGCTGGATGAGGCCTCGGTTGTAGGAGGCATGCTTTCGGCCGAAGGAAGAACCGAGGACTCTGTTTCAGCCGAAACCAAGACACTCGCGGTTGGCTTAACCGCGGTTTCGGCCGAAACCGCGGACCGCGAGTGTCGGTCCTTTTCCTTACGCTTTTTAGCTAATTGTGAAGTCGGAGTCTCCGACGGCATGTTGTAAGCAAAAGCGGGCCCGAAAAACTCCTCTGCAAACTCCGACCGACGTCTAAGTGTCCGTCGGTTGAAGGAAGCACAGGCTAGACAAGCTGCTACGTCGTGGTCTGGGCCTAAACAAGGTAGGCAGTAAGAGTGGAAATCTTTATGAGGTATTTGTTTCCCACAAGTTAAACAGTTATTCACTTTTTCTGACATCGGCTGAGGCAAGAAAGAGTCCCCAACGGGGTACTTAGCTTTTTAGAAGTCTTCGGTAGTAGTAATCTCTGGTTCTGACCGACCGGCACTTGCGAACAGCTTCTGCTTCGGGCGCCACGCGGCAAGAAAGACTGAGGAAAATGGCGTCGGCTGATGCCTTTATACCCAATTGACAGCAGCTATGACGTCGGGTGAAGTGCAACATCAGCCGAGGCCAGACCCAGACTCTGGAATCTGGCCGACCGAAGGGCTGCCTGACGCAGGACAACCCATTTGTTAGGACTGCAGATGCATCCTTGAAGGACATCCCTGTAATATCTATAAGATTTTCTGGAAGCAGGAGGTGAAGAGTCAGGGGCCATGCTAGATTTCAAAAAGGCATCATCAACAATGTCCAGTACAGGAGGTATACCTGCGCTGGGGCAGGAGTAAGAAATCCCTATGCCTCTTTTTAGAAACAGAGAAATCCTGACTTTCCCAACGAAAACGCTCCTCGAGAGTATGCAAGGTTTCACCAAAAGAGAAATCCTCTGGGGGGGGGGGGGGACAGAGGGAATACAGTACTCCACATCAGAACCCTCATAGGCAGATAAAGGTAAATCCTGGTCATCAGAGGAAATACAAATTTCAGAATCCTGATCAGAAGTATCAGAAGCAAACTCAGTCCTAGGTCTCTTGGAGCGGAAAGGTTGGCTTCCCCGTTTAAAGTAATAAGATCTTCAGTCATTTTTATCATTCGTTTTTTAGTAAAAGAGGCCTGACCATGTGGTCTGGGCGTCAGTTTTCTAGGCATAGTTTGAGTTTTAGGCCTTGAAGAAGAAGATAGCGTTGGTTTAATAGGCAAATCAGTAGGCCTGAATACATCCTCAGAAGCCAGTGCCTGCACAGCGTCTCCGGACCCATCCAAGGTAGACACATCTGCAGGTTCCACAGCTGAAGCATCTCGCAGCATATCGGACTCCAAATGGGTCTCAGTAGAGGCCTGCGAATCTGAAGTAGTGGGTATCAGGGGCTGCAAAAGCACCTCAATGAGTACCGGCGAAATGGGCGGCCTGTCTCTGTGTTTATCTTTGCATTTTTTCGGAATGTCGGTAGTCGAATGGCTTACCGAAGACATATCAGGATAACTGAACAGAGCACCAAAATAAAGGAATAGACCATAAAGCTTTTCTTTCTACCTCAGGAACTTAGGCCTTTCATCTATTTGGTTATGAGCCTTTGAAGTCTCTCTAACTGACTGATGTGTTTAATGATATAGATCCAAAGGGAGTATTGCACTTTATAATTAGCCTGATCGATGTAAACTATATGGGAGTTACTACCTCTTTAGAACTTGAAAATATTCCTTTGCCAATTAGCCAAGCTAAAAAAATTATTTTCTGACATCTGCTGTCACATAGGTTCATAGGTTTATACTAAGCTATCTGCCCTAAGGCATTTATAAGCCTAGCCCAAAGTTTTGTGGCTTACACCACCCCTTATATGGAAAAATACTGTGCCCATTAGTTTGTTGTGCCTCTGTCCAG
Organism: Protopterus annectens; assembly: GCF_019279795.1. Taxonomy (NCBI): domain Eukaryota; kingdom Metazoa; phylum Chordata; order Ceratodontiformes; family Protopteridae; genus Protopterus; species Protopterus annectens. The sequence goes on along the minus strand of NC_056737.1, from coordinate 1,936,683,125 downwards.
CAGTGACACAGAGATGATTCCCGGGGTAAACCTACGATCTCCCATCCACAGGGTCAAGATTTCTCTTGAAGAGAGCCAGCGAGGTGCTCTGCCTCACATGGACCGGGATTTTATTCCACAGCATAGGGAGTCTCTGAGTGGTAAATCTATCCCTCCAGCACGTCCTATTTATATTCGTGCTAAGGTTTAAGTCGCTTGCTCTAGTGGTTTTGTATTGACAGTCACATGATAGTCAAAAGAGAGGGAGCTATCAACCCAATTACCTAGGTCCCCGACAACACTGATGAGGGGAGGGGTGCTGTCTACTAAATGCAATGATTCTACACTTTAACACTTAGTTTGAGCCCATTTTAGTTTAACAAGAGTTTACTAGAGAGAGTTCATTCTTGAGGGTGTGTGTGTGTCACAGGGAGTCCTAACCTGCAGCTTGCAATTATCAGCAAACTTGGTCAGCCAGAGATCTTGGCACTCTGCTTAGAGATCTGAGAATTAAGTATCAAAAAGGAAAGAGAAGCCCCAGCATCAAGCCCCGAGAAACAATACTGGCCAATTTTGTACTTTCTGATGAGATGCCTGCAACTTGCACTGTGTATGTTCTTTCAGCCAGTTTGCTGTCCATCTCACCACATATTCACCACATACAAGTCATTTTTTAAGTGTTTAGCTTATGTGTGATATCAGCATGGAGAACAGTATTACAGGTCTTGGCCAGGTCAAGTATGCCCAGTGTACTGCACTGTCACCATCTACAGCCTGCGTAACAAAGATGCAGATGGGGCTTAAGTCTATAATTACCCACATTTGTTGGGAGGCAACAATTGAGAGGCATCACTGCTGCAGTGTGCCAATCATCAGGGAGTATATGTCTGTAAGGGCGTGCTAAACAGCATTAATTAAGCAACCGGGTATACTGCCAAGCCCCATGGAGAAAGTATTTTTGGCCCTGGCTGGCACTTTAAGTGAGTGATCGTTATAGATAATTAGGGTAGTAAGTGGATGAAGTTGGCATTAAATTTGTTTTTTTTAACAATACTGGCAGTCTGTTGGGTTGAAAAGAAAGCATTGTTAAGAATACATTCTGTGCAATGCAGGCTATAGTTTTAGTAGTTTTCAAACATGGCTAAAGAAGGACTTACAATTATCACTCTGAGGCTAGCCTAAATGGGCTACTGTAAATGACCCTAATAAAAAGTACTTTTTTTTTTAATGGTTTTAATATTATCCTTAAGAAGTGGGTGTTGTGGGACTTCCAAAATAGTTGCACACCAATCAACAGGTCAATTTGGGCTCTCCCAATGTGGAAACAGAAACTTTGAAAAGCAACCAGATAAAAAAAGTACATTTATTTGGGTAAAACTCAGTTCCTGGTTAGACAATATACTGCCTGCATGTCAGTATCTAAGAAATCTGGAGAAAGTAAGAGAAAACTAACTATTAAAAAAAAAAATTGGTGGAGAAGACCCCTGCAGCTCTTTAGCAAAACACAAATCAGGCTTCAGTCTCAGTACCAGCAATTTAGAGGAAAAAATAAATCAAATGCATTTCAATGTGTATAAAATAACTGAGACATTGAAGAAATATATGCAGTCAAATGAAGAAAGGCTAGAAAGAATAGAGGCTTTGAGGTAAGATAAAACTGTAGAAATCAGAGGCTGGAATGAAGGAAAGACTGGCTGAATATGATGTTTCTTAAAAAGAACAATTAAAAAACAAAAACAAAAAAAAAACAGTAGTGCTAAAAGACAGAGGCCGCAAAGACAGCTCGAGATTTTCTGCAGTACCACAGAAAATGTAAAAGAACAGATTGCATTAATTTTATGAAAGTACAACTCAGCAGTTGGACTGGTATTCCACAACAGGACTTGTTAACAGCAGGGGCAACATAGTGTCTATGCCCCAAATTTGACCAAGAAAAACACAACAAACCTACAGTAGGAAAGATGCAGTCATATCAGCAGGAGGAGGTGCTCCTGACAAAAATGTGAGAGAACAGTCAAGCATCAACAAATGGGGACACCACAGTGTTCGTGGAAAATGAACAGTTTTTCTTGTACAGCAGAAAAAAAATCTCTTTTTAATTGATAAGTAGGAAAGTACCAATGTCTTATTTTTTCTCGATTACCCTGCATTTTTTTTACCTTAGCCTTTATTGGCACATAGTCAGTTACTGGATGTGTTGCAAAATATTCATGCTCTTGTGAAATATAGTTTACACTGAAAATGATTCAGGAGTGGATAGGTAATATGCACATTTCTTTAGAACAGACAGTTGAGCAATGGGATAAAATGAAAATGAAATTTAAAAATGCTGTAGAAAAGAGAAAATATATTTGAAAGAGGTAATGTGAATTTATCGAAGTGAAGTAATGCAGATGAAGGGGTATTGTACAAATCAAGAGGAGGCGCAAATTTTGAGAGCTAAAGGATACATACAGAAGTATTTGCATCATATGCACGAGTTTATAAAGTTAGACAAAGTACTTTTTATAATAACCCCAGCACACAAAAACTGTCAGCACAACTTAGCCAAAAGAAAACTGAAAGGAGTGCTGCCAAACAAAGGGGTCTATGACTTAAAACAACCACAGATCCTGTATAGGTATTAGAAGTATTCCAGAAATTCTAACAAGATCTGTATACAGTAAACAAATGTCAGAAACAAGAAAAGGCACAAACTGAAACATTTATGGAAGACAAACATGTCAAGGTTAAAGGAAGATGAGGCTCATGAATTAATTAATAGTGAAGATGGGAGAGGATAAGATAAAAACAGTGACGTATAATCACAAGCTGGAGGTTATGAGGGAAAAAGTGATAAAAAAATCAGGAAGGTTTTGTTTAACAACATTGTAAAACAAGGGATAGTACCAGCATCTTGGAATAAAGCTGTGGTGGTTCTACTACTCAAAGAGGGTAAAGACCCTTTTAAAGCCATCGTCATGCAGACCTGTTTCATTTCTGAACCATAACTACAAAGAGTTTATGTGTATACTAACAGAATGGCTAAGGTATTGCCAAAATTGAAAGATATGGGTCAAACATGGCTTCCTGTAGGGGAGGCAAACATTTGGCAACATTAACAGAATGATGATGCACATCCAAGACCACCCCATTTATTGTTGGTGGGTGTTGATGCATAAAACACATTCAAGAGAGTAAGCTTGAATTTTAAGAGCAGGGTAATGGCAGGATTTGTATTTCCTGATGGAATAATGGCCTTGCTTAGGAAGATATAAGAAAGATCAGAGACAAGAAACAAGGTGTGAGCATTCCACTCTATCAAGCTGGGTTTGAATAGATCAACCAAGTGGGGTGCCATTTTCCCTCACTTATTTGCCTTGCACTTTGTAACCACTAGCAAAGAAAAAAGGGACTCAAACTTACAGTTATAGCGGATATGGTACTCATAAAAGTTATCTTTACTTGCAGATATTTTAAATTTGATAAATCAAGAGAAGGATATTTCAGTGCTGTAGAACATTTTGAAACAGTTTCAAAGGTTTTTTTTTTTTACAAGATATAAAATAAACGAAGATAAAACAAAGGATACAACACTAAACTATGTTCCCAAACATTCAGCAATACTCGTAATTATAAGGACATAAGACATAAAATGAAGTATTTGACTGTCTGGATTAAAAAGGATTCCATTATGGCAACAGGCTAAAAAGATAATACAAAAAGTGAGAAGTTGTAAGCTCCTGACAATGAATATGGATAGTAAGGTAAAGCAGTAAACTTGTTTTTAGTCCCTTTAGTACTGTATACAGTCAGGCATCTTTTTTAACACCCAGAGGAAAATCTGTGGACCATAAGAACTGAAGGAATTGCTTTTGGAGGGAACTTGAGCAGACATTAAGTGGGATATGTTGTTTTTCCCCCATAGAACAAGACAGTTTAGGATTAACAGACTGAAGGGACAATGTATACCACCAGCAGAAGACTAGAAATCAAAGAGGTAAAAAATGATGTTGAAACAAGTTGGGGGGGGGTCAGGAAATAAGAAGAGAATAGGATTTTAGATGCAGGGACTTAAGGAGAACAGTAGCAAACATGCAGAACATTACATGCACAAAATAGCCTAAAATATTTTAAGAACTAAGTCAATGTAGGAATGGAGAAAGTACAGTTTTGTACCTACCATAAATGTAGATGTCTGATAGATATGCAACTGCAGTCATAACATATGGGTTGTCCTGCCTCAGGCAGCCCTCGGTCGGCCGAATTCCAAAGTCTGGGTCCGGCATCGGTTGGTGTCACCTCCTCTCCGATGTCACAACGGCTGGAGTATAAAGGCATCGGCCGACGCCATCTTCTTCAGTGTTTCTTGCCCCAGGTGCCAGGTGCCCTCCTAGGAAGGCTAATTTTGGTAAATGGATAAAAATAATCCAAACATGCACAACAGTAATAAACAGATACACCATAGGAAATACCCCCAGCTAGTGGGATAAGGGGTAGGGACCCAAAAAAGAAGGATACAGAGGGGTAGGAGGGTGGGAAAATCCGACTGCAGTTGCATATTTATCGGACATCTACATTTATGGTAGGTACAAAACTGTACTATGTCCTTCAAGAATGCAACTGCAGTCATAACATATGGGTTGAATACCATAGCCAAGCTGGGGGTGGATGGATCTATGATAAGGATGGTGTAGCTAAAATCCCCTGCAGGACTGCTGAAGCAAAGCCTGCTCGGGATCTGGAGTATAAAGGCAGGTTGTAGTGCTTGGCAAATGTATGCACGGAGCTCCATGTAGCAGCCTCTAGAATGTCCTTTGTTGCCACTCCTCTTAGGAAAGCTGTGGAAGTGGCTAAAGCTCTGGTGGAATGTGGCCTAATATTGGCAGGCACACCTTTTTCATGGAATGAATAGCAGAATCTGATGCAATGTCCGATCCATTTTGAAATTGTTTGTTTGGAGATTGCCTTTCCTTGTATGCCAGCAGCATAGGCTACAAACAGTTGGTCAGACTTTCTGGTGGCCTTAGTTCTGTCCAAGTAGTAGCGTAGTTGTCTGTGTATGTCCAAAGTATGCAGTAGTTTTTCCCCCCTGTTTTGAGGATTGGGGAAGAATGTAGGCAGGTGAATAGCTTGATTTAGAGACACCCTGGAAATAACTTTTGGCATGAATGTAGGATTTGTTCTTAGAGAAACTCTGTCTTGATGAAAAATGATGAAGGGAGGCACTGCCACGAGTGCCTGAATCTCCGAAACTCTTCTTGCAGATGTGACTGCCAATAAGAAGACCATCTTCCATGAAAGAAATTGAATTTCTGAAGTTGCTGCTGGTTCAAATGGAGGAAGAGTTAGTTTTTCCAACACATAATTGAGGTCCCATGCAGGTACTGGCTGTCTTCTGGGAGGTTTGATATTCTTTATTCCTCTTAGAAACTGTCGTAGCAAAGGATGTGAAAACACTGGAGGGTCACAGTTGTATCTTGCAGAGATTGCTGAGGCATGAATCTTTACTGAAGAGTATGAGAGCCCAGTATGAAATAGTTCTGCCAAGTATTCTAATATCTGAGGTATACTTGGTAATGTTGTGTCCTGACCCCTGTTGGCATTCCAGATGCTGAATCTCTTCCACTTGGCCGAATAGGTTTTTCTGGTGGAAGGTCTGCGTGCTTCCAGCAAGATCTTTTGAACTGATTTGGAAAGAGCTAGGAGGAGAAATCATGTTAGCCTCCAGGCTGTCAGGTGTAATGTTTTCAGGTCTTGATGTACAGTCCTGTAATTGTGTTGTGTTAAGAGCAGGGGCCATAGGGTCAGAAGCCATGGGTTGGTCCGAGTTATGGTCAATAGCAATGGGTACCAGTGTTGCCTTGGCCAGTCCAGAGCTATTAAGATGCCTGTTGGTTGTTCTGCTTTGATCTTCAGTATCACCTTGGTCAGCAGAGGGAGAGGAGGGAATGCATAGATTTTCAGAGAATTCCAGCTGAAGGAGAGAGCATCCGTTTTCCAGGCTAGAGGATGGCGAGTCCTTGTGCAGAACTTTTCCAGGTGATGATTTAAGTGGGAAGCAAAGAGATCTACGTCCGGTTTTCCCCATGTCTTCGTCAGTTGAGAGAAAATGTGAGGGTGCAGCATCCATTCTTGTGGATCCATGAAATTTCTGCTCAGCTGGTCCGCCAGTACATTGTCCTTGCCTGGTACAAACTGGGATTGTAAATGTATCTTCAGGCTCAGAGATTTTTCCCAGAGAAGCATTGTTAGTCTGCAGAGGGGATAAGAATGTGTTCCTCCCTGCTTGTTTATGTACCACATGACAGTGGTGTTGTCTGTCCTTATTAGCAAATGCCCTTGTTGTAGTGATTTTTCGAAAGTTTCGATTGCATGTATCACTGCCAACATCTCCTTTTGGTTTATGTGCAGATGCCTTTCCTTTGGTGTCCAAAAACCTTGAATGCATCTGCCCTCCATGTGCGCCCCCCATCCGTGGTCTGAGGCGTCTGTTGTAATCATTTGGCCTGCTTGAGGTCTGTTGAAAGACATGCCTTTGTTTTGCTGACTGGCTTGAGCCCACCATAGGAATTCCTTTTGCAAACATGGAATAAGTGGGATTATGTCCTCTAGGTTTTGGTTGTGTTGAGACCATAAGCTTTTTAAATACCATTGCAGCTTTCTCATATGAAGTCTTGCCAAAGGTATCAGAAGGATGCAAGACGCCATGAACCCCAGGACCTGCAGGATTTTCCTTGCAGTGAGCTGGGAGAGTTTTGCTAGGCCTTTGAAGTACTCTGGTAAATGCTGCTGCTTTTCCTCTGTGAGGTAGGCCATTTGGTTTTCTGTGTCCAGTTTGGCTCCAAGGAAAATAATCTGTTGGGATGGCAGTAGTTTTGACTTTTGAAAGTTGACTGTGTATCCCAAGGCCTGCAGTAGATGCATGACACAGTCCAAATTTTCTTTTAAGGCTTGTTTGTTGTCTGCTTGTATGAGGCAGTCGTACAGGAATCCCCTGCAGTCTGCAGTGTGCCACTACTGATGCCAGGCATTTCGTGAACACTCTGGGCGCAGTAGATAAGCCAAACGGCAATGCTGAGAATTGATAATGCTCTGTCCCTGCAAGAAATCTGAGGTATCTCCTGCAGCTGTGTCTGACTGGGACATGCAGGTATGCCTCCTTGAGGTCCAGAGTGGCCAGCCAAGACCCCTTGCCCAGCATGGGAAGGAGTTGCTGCAACATCAGCATTTTGAACTTTGGCACCATGAGAAAAGTGTTTAGAGTTGACAAGTCCAGTATGGGTCTCCATTTGTTTTCTTTTCTTGGAACAAGGAACAGCCTTGAATAAAATCCCTGGCCTTGCTCCTGAGGAGGAACCTTTTCTATTGCTTTTATACTTAACAGCTTGGAAACTTGAGTGAGCGCCTCTGCCCTCTGATGATGTGGCAGGTTTGGCATGCCTTGTCTTGTTGGTAATGTGTGGAAGTGGAATCTGTAACCTCTGTCTATCAAATCCAAAATCCAGCTGTCCTTGGTTAAGATATGCCAATTTTGAGAGAATAAGGATAATTTTCCGCCCAAAGGTGCTTCTCTTTGAACCTTTGTAGGCGGTACGAAAGTCAAGTCATTGTGATTGCCCTTGTGGTGCAGCTGAACTGTCTGCGCCACTTCTTTGATTTGGAGGTTGCCATTGGCGGCCCCTGTAAGATCCTCTGTATTGCCCTCTACCTCGGCCACGCCTGCTTTTTCCCCTTTGAAACTTGTCTGAGCCGGGGAAGGACCAATTCTTAGAGGGCCAGTTTCTGCTGAATCTGGGTGGCTGAACCTAAAGGAAATCCTTGACTGTCTGTACTGACTTTGCTTTTTCCTCTCTGGATTTCAGTACATCTTGTGCATTAGCACCGAACAGCTTCTGTTTTTCCAAAGGTGCATCAAGTAACTTTACTTTAACATGGTCAGGCAAAGACTGACCCTTTAACCAAGCATGTCTACGTATCACAGTTCCAGTCATAGCTGCCCTACATGAAGCTTCCAATGCATCATAACCACACTGAAGAAAATGGTTATTAACCTGCTGAGTGTTATGTATATGATCCTGCAATGCCCTTTTATCAAAAGGCTCAGGAGAGGCTAACTTTTTCTGTAAATCATCCAGGAGAAAATCCTGGTACTGAAACATGTGGAAAAGGCAGTTAAGTGACCTCATAGCTAGGGTAGTAGAGGTATATACTTTTTTACCCCATCTCTCCAGGGACCTTGCTTCTCTGTCTGCCGGCAGAGTGTTTTTGGCAGAGGAGGTAGCCACCCCCTTCGTGCATACAGCTGAAGTCATAACAGATGGGTAGAATCCCAAAGCTAAAAAAGGGGTGGTAGGCACTAGGTGGAACTAGGAGGAGCCAGGATGCCCTGCAAGACTGCAGTGGCAAAGCCTGCTCTAGTTTTGGAATATAATGGTAGATGGTAGTGCTTGGAGAAGGTATGCACAGAACTCCAAGTGGCTGCTTCCAAAATATCTTTGGTAGGAACTCCTCTGAGGAAAGCTGCAGAGGTAGCTGTGGCCCTTGTGGAGTGAGATCTGATGCCTGCAGGCACAGTTTTACCATGAAAAGAGTAACAAAAGCGTATGCAGTGGGCTATCCATTTTGAGATTGTCTGTTTGGAAATTGGCTTCCCTTGAGCTCCTATAGCATAGGACACAAAGAGTTGTTCTGATTTTCTGAAAGGCTTTGTTCTGTCCAAGTAATAACGTAGCTGTCTGTGGATGTGCAAGGAATGTAGTAGTCTCTCCCTTTTGTTTTGAGGATTAGGGTAAAAGGTAGGTAAGTGAATAACCTGATTCAAAGCTACCCTGGATACCACCTTTGGCATAAAGGACGGATTGGTTCCTAAGGAAACTCTGTACTGATGGAAAATGATGAAAGGCTGCACAGACATGAGGGCTTGTAGTTCCGATACCCTGCGAGCTGAGGTAATAGCCAGAAGGAAGGCTGTTTTCCAGAACAAATATTGCAAATCTGTTGAGGCAGCTGGCTCAAAAGGAGGCAAGGTCAGCTTTTCTAGAATGAAATTGAGGCCTGTGGATGAAAAGTCCTTGAGCAGAATTTTGTCAATTGGTGATTTTTGTGGGAGGCAAAGAGATCTATGTCTGGCCTTCCCCATGCTTGAATTATTTCTGTAAAAACTTGAGGGTGCAATTTCCATTCGTGTGGGTCTGTCATATTTCTGCTTAGGTTGTCTGCCAGTGTGTTTTCCTTGCCTGGCAAGTACTGTGCTTGAAGTTCGATTTGTAATTCCAGAGCCATGTTCCAAAGTGACATGGCCAGCCTGCATAGGGGGTATGAATGGGTTCCTCCCTGTTTGTTTATATACCACATAACTGTGGTGTTGTCTGTCCTTATCAATAATTGGCCTGGATGCAGAAGGTCTTTGAAAGCTATAATAGCATTTATTACTGCTAGCATTTCCTTTTGATTGATGTGTAGGTGCTTTTCTTTTTGGGACCATTTGCCCTGAATGCACCGATCTGTCATGTGCGCCCCCCAGGCTTAGTCAGAGGCGTCTGTTGTGATGACTTGATTTGCTTGAGGCTTGCAGAATGGGAGACCTGTGTTTCTTTGGCATGCTTGAGCCCACCACAGAAATTCCTTTTGAAGACATGGAATCAGTGGTATTATTGTTTCCAAACTGTGGCTGTGTTGAGACCATAGGTTTTTCAGGTACCATTGAAGTTTCCTCATATGCAGCTTTGCACATGGGATTAGTAGGATGCAAGATGCAATGAATCCCAGAGCCTGCAGGATTTTCCTTGCAGTCAGCCTGGTGAAATTTGCTAGTTTTCTGAAGTATTGAGTTAGACGCCCCTGTTTCTCTGGCGTGAGGTAGGCCATCTGGGTGTTTGTGTCCAAGTTGGCACCCAGGAAAATTATTTTTTGCGAGGGTATTAGCCTTGATTTCTTTTTGTTGACTGTGTACCCCAGAGAATTCAACAACATTATTACAAAAGCCAGATGTTTCAGAAGTATGTGCTTGCTGTCCGCTTGGATCAGGCAGTCGTCCAAATATGGGTATATTTGTATCCCCTGAAGTCTGCGGTAGGCAATTACTGATGCCAGGCATTTCGTGAATACTCTGGGCGCAGTAGATAAGCCAAAGGGCAATGCAGAGAATTGATAATGGGTTGAACCTGCAAGAAATCTGAGGTATCTTCTGCAATTTTGTCTGATTAGGACATGCAGGTATGCCTCCTTGAGGTCCAATGTTACCAGCCAAGACTCCTTGCCCAGCATGGGAAGAAGCTGCTGTAATGTGAGCATCTTGAATTTTGGCACGAGTAAAAATGTGTTTAGGATGGATAGGTCCAAAATAGGTCTCCAATCTTTTCCCTTCCTTGGTACCAGGAATAGTCTGGAATAAAAACCTTGACCTTGTTCTTGAGTAGGTACCTCCTGAATAGCTTTCATGTCCATGAGATCTGAAATTTGTCTTTGTGCCTCTGCCCTTTGATTGTGTGGCAGGTTTGGCATGCCTCTCTTTTGTGGAAGGGTGTGAGAGTGGAATCTGTAGCCTCTGTTTATAATGTCCAGGATCCATTTGTCTTTTGTGACAATATGCCAATTTTTCAAAAATAATGCCAATTTTCCACCTAAGGGTGTTGCCATTTGAGCCTTGCTTGGCATGCAAAGGGGAAAGTCATTGGGTTTGCTTTCTGAATGGCTGTGAACTATCCTCACCACCTCTTTGTGTAGGAGCTTGCCATTGTCTGCCTCTAAACGATCCTTGAGATTGACCTCTGCCCCTCGGGCGCCTGTATCTACCTCTTTGGGGTCTGTCCGTGGCTGGAAAGGACCAATTTTTGGAAGACCAATTTCTACTGAAACGTGGAGGTTGTACCTGTAGAAAATCTTTCACTGTTTGCATTGATTTAGCCTTTTCCTCCATTTTCTTTAATACCTCCTCAGCTTTAACACCAAATAATACATCTTTTTGTAGAGGGGCATCTAGTAATTTAACTTTGACATGATCTGGTAAGGTTTGCTCCTTGAGCCAGGCATGTCTACGTATGACTGATCCTGTAACAGCAGCTCTACATGAGGCCTCTAGAGCATCAAAACCACATTGCAAGGTATGTTTACCCACTTGTTCTGCACTATGCATCAAATCCTGCAACTCCAAGTCTAGTTGTTCAGGTTATGACATTTTGCTTCTCAACTGTGATAACAGAAACTGTTGGTACTTTAACATATGGAACTGGCAGTTTAATGCCCTCAAGGTTAAGGTGGCCGAGGTGTATACCTTTTTTCCCCACCTTTCTAAAGCTCTGGAATCGCTCTCTGAAGGTAATGGATTTTTAGCAGTGGAGGCCTTAATTCCCTTGGGGCCCTGTGAGATAGTTTCTGGGTCAGCCGCATGGCTTTTGTATAAGAATTGGTGCGAGTCAGGAACCCGGTAATACCTGTCAGGCTTGACTGGGGCTGGAGGTAAAGAGTCTGGGTTAAGGCAGGCCTCCGAATACACATCATCTAGTATGTCTAAGACAGGAGGTATAGCCAGAGGCCTGTGCTGAGGGAGCAAGAGAAAATCCCTAAGCCTTTTCTTGGAGTCTGAGTACTCTTGGCCTTCCCAGTGGAAGTGTTCCCTCAAGGTATGCAAGGTTTCCCCAAAAGAGTAATCCTCAGGGGGGGAGACAGAGGGAATGGACTCCTCTGCATCAGAATCTTCAAAAGGGGAGTATGAATGTTCCTGTTCATCAGAGTGCTCTGAAATAATGGAGGCCTGGTCCGAGGATGGGGATTCTTCCTCCACTCTGGGCCTTTTGTCCAGGGGGGGGGGGGAGTTGAGAACCCCTGATAAGAGTAATTAAATCCTCAGCCATTTTAAGCATCTGTTTTTTAGGCATGGGGCCTGGAGAAGGGCCCTGTGCAGCTTCTCTCTTAGAATGCATGGCTGCTTTAGACTTACTGAAAGCCTTGAAAGAAAAAGAAGAGGAAGGCCTGAAGACAACTTGGGAGGAGGCAGACCTGTCTACATTCTGAGTTTCACCGCCTAGAGTGGCTTCGGTATCTGTAGTCGGGGTGTGGGCCGAGGAGCCTGCGACCTCTGGCACAGTAGACACTGCCAATGAAGTGTCGTCGGTAGGCAGGGGCTGCGTAGGCGCCTCGCTGAGAAACGGAGCACCTGTAGTCGGCTTTGGCGTGCTGTCGGTAGAGGCCACGGACCTCGTGTGTCGGTCCTTATCTTTGCGTCTTTTAGTCAAAACTGGAGTCGGAATATCCGACGACATAATGTAGTTAAATTTTTTGCCAAAATAGTGCTGGGCGAACTCCGCCCAACGCTTAATGGTGCGTTTGTTGAATGTAGCACAAAAACGACAAACCGAGACGTCGTGGTCTGGGCCTAAGCAAGGAATGCAGAGGGAATGAAAATCCTTATGTGGTATTTGCTTCCCACATGAAATACAATTATTAACTTTGTCTGGCATCGGTCTGAGGCAAGAAAAGTATCCCCAATGGGGTACTTAGCTTTTAAGAAGACTTCGGTTGCAAAATTTTCGTAATTTCAGGAGCTGGCCGACCGGCACTCGCGAACTGCTACTGCTTCAGGCACCGCGCGGCAAGAAAAACTGAAGAAAATGGCGTCGGCTGGTTCTTTTATACCCCTGTCGCACTGATGTCAGGGAAGAAGCGACGACAACCGACGCCGGACCTAGACTTTGGAATTCGTCCGACCGAGGATCCGCCTGACGGCAGGAGAACCCATCTGTTATGACTGCAGCTGTATGCACGATGAACATCTACATAAAAATAAACTGAATTTGAAGGAACATATACACTGAATAACTGTCAAGGTAAACATCATATCTGAATAATGTGTACAAAGAAAATACATATGCAATGGTTTGTTTCCTCTTATAACTGAATGTGTACTCATGTCACTATGCAATGCGAGATGTTAATAAAATGTTTAAAGAAAAGAAGTGGACAATTTGGATCTTCAAAATAGTTTAAGGAGTTTCCTTCTTTTCTTGTATAGTTTACTTATGATGGTGAACCACTTGGGTGGTTTGTTTTGCAATATCAAAGTCCTAGTAGAGACTGCTAGCACTATGCACTTTTTTTCTAAATGGGTGTAGAATTCTTAAATGACACTGCTATATTTACAGTCCTTAACTTCAGTGGGGCTTTGATACAGAAGTTTTTGGGAGTTTAAAGGAGGAGCTCACATGTTTATGGTCAGACTTCACTGTGAAAAAAGGTACCAGGATAGCATAGCAAGATTCAGGTTATGAATGCTGAGTCTTCTAGTAGGTTTATTTACTAACTGTTTACAGAAAATTTTTGCCAAGTCTAGGAATTCTGCAGCATATCCTGCACTGGATGTGTATTTGTCCCAGTTTATTTAAGAGTAGCTTAAGTCACCCAAACTGATGGCATTTTTGCTAAAAGTGACATCATTTAAAATACAGAGGAATCTTACAAAGCATCCCTAGGGATCTGCTAGGAGGTAATATGTTCCTTGACAAACTTGGAGAATCTACCACAGTTGCCATTGGTTTGAAGGCATAAGAAGTGCAATTACATTTAAACAAATTTTCAGTGACAATGCAGAAATGGATGTTTTCTAAATGCAGGGGTGTCTCAAGAACAGGCAATTTTTGGTTTAGACTTATGGCACTGAGGAAAGCAGCAATCTTGACATTATCCAGTTCTGGGACTAATATTACTTACACTGGAATGCTCACCAGCTCAACTCAGCCTAAGAAAAGGCACTGGGAGCAGCAAATGATTTAGCCAGTACATGAAAGCCTTGAAATAAGAAGTGCAGGCCATCCTTGGAGAAGCAAGCTGGACTGCTATGCATCTCGTCTCATGCTGACACATACCGAATCCCCCTGGAATGACAACAGCTATCAAATGAACTACTGTAGCTAATTTTTTTCCTTTACATTTAGGCATTATTTGAGGGGAAGGAAGAATTCTACTTGCAAGCAATGACTTACCAGCATTTATAACATGCAAGAGAGGTTCAGGCATGTCTCTCTGCACATCCCTCAGAGTTTTAAATCTCCAGTCATTCAACACCCTCAAACACTTACCACTTTCATACCATATCCATATCTACCAGAAAGACAACTCACTGTAACCCTTTTCTTGTCCAACCTTATGAGTGACAAGTCAGTATGCCTGACAACACAAACATTTCTATTGTTGCTGTGCCTCAAAGTGATAGAGTTGTGCTATGCGTGCTCTGGGTGACTCTGCATGCATAATGTGGGTGAGTGGTCTGATTTTTGCTGAGACAAGCTTTTTTCTAAGAGTCTGGGAGTGATTGTCTTAAAGCTTCAGCATAAAACATTAAAGTGTAATTAGAGAAGGATCATGGTGGAGGTATATGAAGATCACAGGGAAAGTTTATAGGTGAGAGGGAAGCCTCCAGATTAACTAGGTATTTATAACGCTCACAGATGGAATTAGTGTCGAGTGTAAATCCATCATCTGCGAGCATATGGCAGTTTGATGCCAGACTTCCTGCTGATAGCAAAAAAAAAAAAAAAAAAAACGAAAGAATAAAAAAATGGTATGTAACTAATTATGCACCTCTCTATGGATGTCTTGACGAACCTTGCCAGAAAAATATCTGCAGCTAAACTTTGTTTTAAGATACACAAGTGATTATCCTTACAATAAACAGCTACACTGTTCATCACATTTCCGTGACACACAGATGAAATATGCAATTTTCCCTTCTGTTTCACAGCCACAATATAAAATGGTAAGAATAATAAGTTTATTATTATACCATGACCCCCCCAAAACGTGCACGCTGATTGGCCAGCGTGCCCGTTGTAAATCGAGTTATACTAATGGAAAAAGGTCCGTCGCCGGACTTTTTCCATTAGTATAACTTCGTTTAAAACACTGTCTCGCTATGTTAAATGGGTTTAACATGGCGAGACAGCTTTAAAAGCAACGGAGATCTCCGTTGCTTATTTTAAAGCTGTCTCGCTATGTTAAACCCATTTAACATAGTGAGACAGTGTTTTAAAGCAACGGAGAAAGCAAGATCTCCGTTGCTTTTTAAGCTATGTTAAATGAGTTTAACATAGCGAGACAGTTTAAAATAAGCAACGGACATCCCCGTTGCTTATTCTAAAACTGTCTCGCTATGTTAAACTCATTTAACATAGCGAAACACTAAAAAGCAACGGAGATCTTGCTTTCTCCGTTGCTTTTGCACAACTCTGATGTACCGCGGGTGCGCAGTACATCAGAACTGCCGCGGATGCTAGACCTCTGCGGAAGGGCAGTAAACAGGCATTATACTATGCCATTATTTAAGAAAAGTAATAGTTTCTTTTCTTAAATAATGTCATATATAGCAATAACCCACTTCTGGGTGTGGTAATGCTAAATTTACCACGGTTGGGTTTGTTTGGTCCCTCGGGCTTCGCCCTCGGGACCAAACCACGCCAACCGTGGGTAAATTTAGCATTACCCACACCCAGGCGTGGGTTATTGCTATAATGAGGAGTTCATAAAACATTCACTTTTTTAACTGTTACTTTAAAAAATAATTTTATTTCTTTATGGTCTTCAGTAACATGACAGATTTGGGTGGCAGAAGGAACAAGTTTGAAATACGTCTTAGCAGCTGTTTTGACTTTTTCAAAGGTGAAACTAACTAGATCTTTAGCATCAATTTCTTTATACAAACATGTCTTCAGACTTTTGCTATCCCCCATCCAGATGCATTTTCATTTCACACCACCTCCAAGCCCTTTGTTAACCTCTGCCAGTAAACACAAGGCAAGTGGATAAGAAGCCTTCCATCACAAGATCAGTTATTAAAATGGTAGTCTGCTTTCCTGTTTAAATCTCGTTTATGCAGTGCTGCAGATGAGGCCTTTCAACCATGCAACCTAACATACTGGGAATGCTCAAGCTACACAACCCTAGTCTTCTCATGCACATCTTCAATCTGCTGTACCCCAGGCCACTAAATAAATCAAGCACTGCAAATATAATCTCTCTGGCTTTCCTAGGGTTAGAAGAGACAGCCATCAGTTGCTCAATCCCAATCCTTTTAACCGGTCCTCAAACACAGGGCTAACTCATTTAATATCAGTCAACAAAGACATATGCTGGAAAAAAAAACTGTCAGATAATTAAATAGAACACAAAGATAGTTAGCTTAAAGAAAATCTTGATACGTTTCATTTGTTACTGACTGAATATACAAGCGATCTGTAGTGTAAAAAAAAAAAAAAACTCTTATTCCAAAAGCTACCGCTGTACCTCTCATAACTGTAGTTTTGGTTGCACCCACAATTACTTTTTAACACCTTCCCAAAAAGGCTGTAGATATTAAATGAAGCATGTACAACTGTACAATAAATTGGTAAAGTAATATTTCTACAGCAGTGCAGCATTCAAAAGTAAATAGGGATTGCACAAAATGCAGAGGACAAAGAGATTGTGATACTATTTAGTTAAAAATGGGGACAGGGCTAGTCAATACGGCTAGAAGTCAGAATCAGTATTAGACAGTAAGACGTACTTTTACTGGATGTATCACTCTAAGGGTCAAATCTGGTTAAGGGAGGGGTGATTAAGGAGTACTTTAGTAAACTGTCAAATATAGAAGGTAGAAGTATAAAATAATAGTAGATGAATTTAATATAGAAATAAATCCAGTGTTATACAGGATGGGGGGGGGGGGGGCCAGTAATTCCAGAAAGACTGCCAACAAAAAATGTAGAAAAGGGAATAGAAGAGAAAGCTCTGGAGAACGTTTGCAGTCTAGTGTAGATTGAGGAGAAAAAAAAATGAAAAAATGACCGTGTTCAATAACATCAGCTTGGTTGGTTCTTGGTATATTAAAAAAAAAAAAAAAAAAAACAGGAAAAAGCTGCAAGTCCTAGAGTGCTACGGGAGAAGCTATACCTAAAGTAACACCAACGAAATGTGTGAAGTGATTGAACCTTTATGAAGCATGAACACCCAATGCACAAGTACAGGGAAATCAATAGATGTAATTTGTATAAACCTGATGCACAAAACAGCTTAAAAATTAGAACTCAGCACTGATAAATAATCAACTTGCTTGCAATGTATGCATTATTTCTTCCTTAGGTTTGATTCCCACTTGGTCAACTAACCTTGGCAGGTTTGAAGGTGGCATAAGTAAGGCGTTTACCCGAAAGACACAAGGTACAGGGTTTGATTCTCTCCTTTGAGGGAAATTGGCTATGCTTAAAATGGCCCAAAAGGCAGTTAGCCTAGTAGTTACCTATGAACAAATTATTTGACATTTGTTGACCAGGAAAGTCAGTAAAATAAAGTTGTGTACACTTACCATAAATGTAGATGTTCAGGTGTATTCACTGTTGCAGTCATTACATTTGGGTGATCTGCTTGCAGGTAGCCCTCAGTAAACCTGATTAACAAAGTCTTGGGTCCTGCGTCGGTTGCTGTCACATCTTCCATGACATCAGGTTGTCAGGGGGTATAAAACATGCAGCCAACGCCATTACATCAGTTTTTCTTGCTCCAGATGTCAGGTGCCCCCCTAATGGGAAGCAATTAAATATAAAAGTACAAAGATATACCTCCAACAAAAAAGCAAATACACCAAAAAGGCTTTTAAGCATAGTAAAGGAAAGTAGAAATATAGTCAAAAGAAGTTAGGGGGCTGGAGGGAGGGTAACCAGGACTGCAACAGTGAATACACTCAAACATCTAAATTTATGCTAAGTGCACACAACTGTACTATGTTCTTTGTGTTTCACTGTTGCGGTCATTACATTTGGGTAGATTCCCAAAGCTATGGTTGGGAGGAGGAATTTAGATTAGGGCCAGCTATAAGGCTCTGCAAGACTGCAGTGGCAGAGAAAATTGGCAAATGATAATGCTTGGTGAAAGTATGTACAGAACTCCAGGTAGCAGCTTCTAGGATGTCCCTGGTAGGGACGCCTCTGAGAAAGGCTGTAGAGGTAGATGCAGCCCTGGTGGAGTGAGGTCTGATCCCCTGGGGGATAGGTTTTCCATGGTGCTTACAGCAGAAATGAATGCAATGGCTTATCCATTTAGAAATAGTTTGCTTTGAAACAGCCTTCCCCTCTGCCCCTGCAGCAAATGCCACCAGCAGTTACTCAGATTTCCTTTGAGGTTTAGTCCTGTCCAAGTAGAATCTATGTTATCTGTGCACATCTAAGGAATGCAGTATCCGTTCCCCTTTATTCCGTGGATTGGGAAAGAAGGCTGACAAATGAATGGACTGATGAAGAGCCACACTGGATACTACCTTGGGCATGAAAGATGGACTGGTTCTGAGGGACACCCTGTCCGCATGAAATATGATGAAAGGCTCCACTGCCATAAGGGTCTGTATTTCAGACACCCATCTAGCTGAAGTGATTGCTAAAAGGAAAGCTGTTTTCCAAGAAAGAAAATTTAAGTCTGCAGTAGCAGCTGACCCGAAATGAGGTAGAGTGAGTTTCTCCACGACAAAGTTAAGGTCCCAGGCTGGGGTTGGAGCTCTTCTGGGTGGCCTCAAATTTTTGGCCCCTCTGAGGAACTGCTTGAGTAGTGGATGAGAGAAGAGGGGAGGTTGTGTATTATAATGAGCTGGAATGGCTTAGGCATGGATTTTAATGGAGGAAAAAGACAGGCCCTTGTGAAGCATCTCAGTTAAGTATTGTAAAATCTTAGGTAAATTGGGTGCTGATGTGCTCATCCCTTGAGACTGGTTCCAGGCACAGAATCTTTTCCATTTTTCAGCATAAGATTTTCTAGAACTAGGCCTCCTTGCCTCTAAAATGATACCCATCACAGGTTTGCTGAGGGATGGTAAAGGAGAGATTAAGTAATTAGCCTAGCTGCAAGGTTCAGTGTTAGAAGCTGAGGGTGCAGAATCTGGTTCTCCTGCTGAGACAGCAGGGAAGGAGTCTGAGGCAGGTGCCATGGAGATAACCGTGACACTGCGCAGGAGGGGGTACCAGTGTTGGCGCGACCAGTCTGGAGCAATCAAAATCATCCTTGGTTTGTCCTGTTTGATTTTTAGTACTACTTTGAAGAGCAGAGGCAGGGGGGGAAGGCATAGACTGATGGATTTTTCCAGCTGAAGGACAGAGCATCCACTTTCCAGGCTTTATTTGTGGGAAGTCCTTGTGCAAAATTTGTCCAATTGGTAGTTCTTGAGGGAGACAAACATGTCTATATCTGGGCTCCCCCATTTGCTTGTCAACATGCTGAAAATCCTTGGTTCCAGTTTCCACTCGTGTGGGTCCATGAGGTTCATGCTTAGTCCGTCTGCCAGTGTATTTAATTTTTCCTGGCAGGAACTGAGCTTGTAGGTGCACTTGGTAGCTCAAGGCTTTGTTCCACAATGCCACGGCTAGTCTGCAGAGGGGGTAGGAATGAGTACCCCCCCTGCTTGTTTATGTACCACATAACACTGGTGTTGTCTGTCCGTACCATTAGTTGTCCTGGAAGAAAGTGGTCCTTGAAGGCTGACAGAGCATTCTGTAAAGCTAACATTTCTTTTTGATTGATATGCAGGTGCATTTGACTTGGGTTCCATTTGCCCTGAATGCACTTCCCTGCCAGGTGAGCCCCCCATGCATAGTCTGATGCATCTGTTGTTAGGGTTTGGCGGCAGGGGGTGGTGTGAAAGGTAGTCCCTTGTTTTGGTGGCAGGCCTCTGCCCACCAAAGGAACTCTAGGGGTAGGCAAGCTATGATAGGAATCATTGTTTCTAGGTCTTGAGAATGTTGACACCATAGCTTTTTTTTAGATATCACTGTAGTTTCCTCATATGCAGTCTTGCATATGGAATTAGAAAAATGCAGGAGGCCATGAACCCCAAGGCTTGCAGTATTTGTCTTGCAGATAGCAGGGTTTTTGTGGCCACTTGTTTGAAGTAGGTTGTCAAATGAATTTGTTTCTCTGGCGTGAGGTAAGCCATCTGGAAAGTTGTATTCAAGCTTACTCCCAGGAATATAATTTGTTGACAAGGTACCAGGTGTGATTTCTTTTCGTTTATGGTGGACCCCAGACAAGTTAGAATCCTCTGTACAAAGGTTAGATGATTCAAAAGTATGTCCTGGCTTTCTGCCTGAATTAGACAATCGTCCAGGTATGGGTAAATTTGAATATTTCTTTGCCTGCAAAATGCAATAACTGGAGCTAGGCACTTTGTGAATACCCTGGGCGCAGTAGATAAGCCAAAGTGAAGTGCAGAGAACTGATAGAGTGTGTAGCCTGTTTTGAAGCGTAGGTATCTTCTGCAAGATTCCCTGATTGGGATGTGCAGGTTTGCTTCTTTTAAATCTAGTGTTGCCAACCAGGCATCCTTGCCTAGCATAGGAAGTAATTGGTGAAGTCAGCATCTTGAATTTTGGAATCTCCAAAAAGGTGTTTAGAGTAGTCAGGTCCAGGACAGGACGCCATGAATTGTCTTTTCTGGGTACCAGGAAAAGTCTCGAGTAGAAACCTTGCCCCTTTTCCTCTTCTGGTACCAGTTGAATAGCCCCCATGCTTGAGAGAGAAAGTACTTGTTTTAGGGCCTCTGCCCACTGATTTGGGGATAGGTCCGGCTACCCACTTGGTGTTGGCAATTTGTGGAAGTGAAATCTGTATCCCTGGAACACTATATTTAAAACCCATTTGTCCTGGGTAATGAGTTCCCAATTCTTTGCATGAAGAGCAATCTTTCCCCCCAAAGGGGCAGTCAGTTGATAACTGCTTGCAAATTTTAAAAGGATGTAATTGAGACAGTTTACCATAGGGGAAGTCTTATTATTCCCAGATTTGGAAGTGGAGGCCCCCCACTGCTTAGTTCTGTGTGTCCCCTGGGACTGAAACCTGAGGTTTTTGCTGTGTTTAGGTTTGGCTTGAGAAGACCTGGAAGGGGCTGGAAAGGACCAATCTTAGAGGGCCAGGTCTACTAATTCTAGGAGGCTGAACTTGTAAAAAATCTTTAACAGTTTGCATAGATTTAGCTTTATCTTCCATCTTTTTAAGGACTTCCTCAGCCTTGTTGCCAAACAGGCGGTCCTGATTTAAAGGAGCATCCAACAATTTAGCTTTAACATGATCAGGCAAAGATTGCTCCTTAAGCCAAGCATGCCTTCTGAGCACAGACCCAGTAACAGCAGCCCTGCAAGAGGCCTCTAATGAACCAAAACCACATTGCAAAGTATGTTTTCCAACTTTTTCAGCAGAATGCATTGTTTTCCAACTTTTTCAGCAGAATGCATTAAATCCTGTAATTCTTTATTTTCCACACAGTCAGGAATCAACATCATTTTCTGTTTAAGCAGTCGAATAACATGTTGCTGATACTTTAACATATGAAACTGAAAGTTTAAAGCCCTAATAACCAATGTTGCAGAAATGTAAACCTCCTTACCGCATCTATACAGCGCCCTGGAGTCTCTATCGGAAGGGGTAGGATTTTTAGCAGTAGAAGCCTTAATGCCCTTGGGTCCCTGTGAAATAGTCTCTGGATATGCAATAGGATTTTTAAAAAGGAACTTGTGGGACTCAGGGACCCTGTAGTATGTCAGGTTTTATGGGAGCAGGAGGCAGGGAATCAGGGGACAAACTAGATTCCGAAAAAGCATCATCAACAATGCCTAGTACAGGAGGAACAGCTGAAGGCCTATGCTGAGGCAGAAGGAAATCCCTAAGCCTCTTTTTTGAATCAGAAAAATTCTGGCTTTCCCAGTGGAAATGCTCCCTTAGAGTATGTAAGTTTGCCCCAAAAGAAAAATCCTCAGGAGGGGAAGCAGAGGGAATGGAGTCCTCTGCATCAGAATCTTCATAAGTAGATAAGGGCAAATCCAGATAATCAGAATAATCAGAAACAACAGAGTCCTGCTCAGAAGATTCATAATCAACGTCAGTCCTATGCCTCTTAGAAGGGGGTGGGAGGGGTTGGCTACCCTTATTAGAGTTATTAGATCTTCAGCCATTCTTATCATTTGTTTTTTAGGCATAGAAGCCTGGGCGTCATTTTTTTAGGCATGGATCGAGATTTAGGCTTAAGTACAGAAAGCGGCATCGGTTTAATATGCAAATCCGTATGCCTGAATACACCCTCAGAAGCCGGTGACTGCACAGCGGCTCCAGATCCATCCAAGGTAGAGACATCCGCGGGTTCCATAGTTGAAGCATCTCGTGGCATACCGGACTCCGAATGGGTCTCAGTAGAGGACTGCGAATCAAAAGTAGCGGGTATCAGGGGCTGTGAAAGCACCTCACCGAGTACCGAACTGGCTTAGGAGAAGCGTTGTCGACAGTTTTGGACCTTGGCAGCCTGCCTCTGTCTTTATCTTTGCGTTTTTTCAGAATCCCGGCAGTTGGATGGCTAACCGACGGCATTTCTGGATAATTAAACCGAGAACCGAAATATTTAGAGGCTAAAATATACAGACGACGGATAGTGCGCTGATTAAATAAAGCAAAAAACCGACAGCAAGGTACGTCGGGGTCAGGGCCTAGGCAAGGAATACAGTACGACTGAAAATCTTTATGAGGTATTTGCTTTCCACAATTAATGCAATTATTAACTTTTACTGACATCGGTAAGGAGCAAGAAAAAGTTTCCCCAAAGGGGTACTTAGCTTCCAACAAAGGAGATGAAAGCGAACCAATAGAAACTGCAACCAAAAACCAAAGGTTCACTTGGAGAACCAAATAAGGGCGCCAAGACCACAATGTATAAAAGTCAAATAGTTTAATCGCTGTTTTTGATTAAACTATTTGACTTTTATACATTGTGGTCTTGGCACCCTTATTTGGTTCTCCAAGTGAACCTTTGGTTTTTGGGTACTTACTTAGCTTTAGTTGAAGACTTTGGTTCTGAAACTGGAAAATGAAAATTTCAGGAGTAGGCCGACTGGCACTTGCGAACCGCTTCTGCTTCGGGCACCGCACGGCAAGAAAGACTGATGTAATGGTGTCGGCTGCATGTTTTATACCCCTGACGACCTGTAAGAAGGGACAGCAACCAACGCAGGACCCAAGACTGTTATTCTGGCCGTCTGAGGGCTACCTGCAAGCAGATAACCCAAATGTATTGACTGCAACAGTGAAACACGAAGAACATCCCATTTTCAGTAGAGGGGCACACGCACAAAAATTTTTTTTACAAAGATGAAAACAATTGCACAAAATGAAAACTTTTACAAACATGAAATACAGTGATCTCTATATTTCAATGGAAGTGTAGTTTACATATTGTGGGTAGTATTAATATATTCCCATAACAAACATTAAAAAAACTGAATTTCTAATGTCATGAAGCTAAAATATCTAAGCACAATACTTGACCCCTACTAAACTTTAATCATCATACTGACAATATCACAATATACTGAAACAGATAAAATTGTGTTACTATATTTCCCATCTTCTCTCCCCTGCAGCACACATGGCCATAGCCAGCAACATCCTAATACTCAAGCTGGAATATGCACTACCACTAATTATCTTTCACTCCACACAAAATATACAAAGATCCCAAGTAGCAGAAAATAAAATATTCAGAGTTGTTTTGCTAGCAGATGCAAACGGTCATCATTGCTTCCTTCCAGAAAAAGTTAAATGACTCTCCATTACAAGTATATCTACTTTTCCACTATCAGTAGGTTACTGCCCCGTGCCCTCGAAAAAGAAAGCTTCAAATAAAAAAACAAACCTACTCACTAAGGAACATCCAAGGAAGATAACCTCACACTTCTTTGACCTAAATTTAAGCTCAATAATGGAGAAAAAGCTTTCTCTAGGAAAGTACACTCAACGTGGAATATACTACCTCAAGATGTTAAAACACAAAACTCGGCTAACTCTTCCAAAATAAATCTCAAGCAGCATCTGATAAACAAAGCTAAATGCAACTGCCTTGCACTGGTTAACTCTAAGTCTTAAGGATAACTCCTGTATTCATAGCTGGCCTTAGGCCTAGGCCAACTAGGCAGCCGCCTAGGGCGCCGCTCTAGCAGGGGAACATTTACAGTATTTATTTGATGTAGGTAGACCAGGATGGGGGCACCGGATGGTGTGGTGATGGGGTGCTGCGGAGCCCTTTTGCCTAGGGCACCAGTTGATCTAAGGCCGCTCCTGCCTGTATTATAACTTCAAGGCGGTACATACATTAATGTGAAAAAAAAAATCAATGTACATACATACTGCAAATACTGTTTAAAATACTAAATGACTTCACAATTTAGTCAAAATTATCAGCTAAATTGTAAAATTAAACAACGTGATACTATTACACATTTTCTAAGCTCTTGTCCTTACAGTACTTAGTAACAAAGTTGTGGCTTAAAAGGGTCAGCAGACCAGTTCGCTGACCTGATTATCAAATTGTAAAGTAAAATCAAATACAAACATTTGTGAAATGCTTTAGTTGTGCAACCTACCAGAAAATGGAAAGATCTGAAGTTTCTACTAGCATCTCCACCAGAGAGTCCACCATTTTGGTATGGAAAATGATTGTGTTCATCATCTTTCCAAGTTCTTTATGATCGGCAAGACTCAGTGAAGCCTTGGATACACTAGTATAGGCCTAAAGGAATGTAACAGAATAAAATAAATTCTACAGCACAAACTCAGAATATCAAAGTGTACAAATTAAGAAATGAATTCTATTATATGAGAACAGCATCACAAAATAATGTATCAAGGCAGTTTTTCCCCCAAATTCCAGAGCATCCAGCACAGACAACATAGAAAACAAATGGAATTCAACACAGTAACTCAGAAAAAGTGCAATACTTACAAATCATACTTCATGCTAAAAGTACAATTGTGTAAGTAACCATTCCATAACAGCAGATGTTTGAATGCTGACTGCTGCATAGCCTTATGGGTCATATTTTAAACAGGACACAATAGCTGGTCAGCTTCTAAAGCTTAAGGACACATTATATGCACCCAAACTGTTAATCAACGTGAACAAAGCTAAAGAAAGAGAGTGGTTTAGGGGCCAAGCCCTTTGATGCTTGCATGCCAAATGAGAGAGACAGATTGAGAGAGGGGCTAGAGCCCTGAAAAGGTCAATGCTAGAAAAATACACAGAGATCCTCACCCTAGCAGCAACAACAAACAAAAAATTGGGAAACGGAGGGAGAGCCTACTTCAGCAGTGATCACTGAAACATCTATGGTTATTGTAAGTTATATACACATTGCTGCTATGGTCATCATATTGATCACTGCTGCAGTAGTCTTAGCTATATGGGCACACTAACATAGCATAAACTAACTGGGAGAGGAAGGATGAAGGTCTAGGAGCCCCTGGAGAATGGTCCCAGCAAAGCCTGCCCTAGACCTGGAGAAGTGTAGTGCTTTGTAAAGGTACATACAGAGGACCAAGCTGCGGCTTTTAAAATTCATCTAGACTCGAACCATTTCCAAAGTCACACATGAAGCCAAGTCCCTGCCAGAATAGGTTTCAGTCCTGTCTAGAATTGCTTGCTGTGGTGAGAAAAACAAAACAAAAATATGAAGCAAACATTTGAGAACTATGCTTTGACACTAGTTGTAAATAATGTTTCTTACATTCACAAGAAATGAACAACTGATCAGAGTTCCTGAAAGTTTTAGTTCTGTCAAGATGATACACGAGTTGTCTGTGGACATCCATAGGTTCATAGGTTGGTACTAGGCTATCAGCCCTAGGGCCTATACAAGCCTAGCCATAATAATTCCCTGGCTATTTCTTCCCACATTATTTACTTTCCTGGACCCCTGTCTAGCAGGGCGACTGACGTGATCCCTGGGGTGAATTTCCTTTCTCCCATCCAAACGTCAAGGTTCCTCTTGAAGAGGTCCAAAGAGGCACTCTGCTTGACATGTATGGGCAATCTATTCCAGAGTCTGGGGAGTCTCTGGGTCCCAAAGTAGGGAGTGCCTTTTCTCCCTTGTTTTTAGGTTCTGTAAAGCAGACAGGGAGATGGATTACTTGGCTCAAAGTAAACTCGTACTACTTTAAACATAAATTATTAGTTCTTAAGGAAACCTCGGTTTTGTGGCAAATTATTTAAGGTGATCCACCATAACAGCTTGCAACTCTGATACTCTTCTTGCAGAAATCAGAACAATCAACAAAACTGTCTTCCATGTTAAGAACTTCAAGTCAAACTGATGAGCTGGTTCCAAGGGAGAAGAGCTAATTTATCCAAGACAAAATTAAGATCCCAAGGAGGAAACATCTGTTTTCCAGGAGACTTGGTATAAAACACCACTTTTAAAAACATTTTGACGTGAATATATTGAAAGAGAAGGAGACGAGGATAGACATGCTGAAATGGCCAGTTTGCCTTGGAGGAGTAAGATAGGCCAAAGGATAGCTCACAAAAAGAAATGGAGAATCAGAGAAACACAAGACTTAAAAGGGCCCGGATTCTTGTCTTGACACCAACTTGAAAATCTTCTCTATTTGCTAATATTTGATTTCCTACTAGCAGGTTTTCTTGTCTCCTTTAATACTTGCTGCATGTCCTCAGAAAAGTGCCTAAAAGATATTAATAATACTTTATCAACTTCGTTGCAGTTGTTTCAAGTTGGGATGAAACACCCCTTCTTATATGCGTAGGTCCAGTCCATCAGGAAGCTTGTGGTAATCGCCATTGGCCATTTCCAAAAAATGGAGTCATCACAATGATCTTGGCAGAGTCCTTCTAAAAATTTAAAAAGTACAGTTGTGTACACTTACCATAAATATAGATGTTCGAGTGCATTCAATGTTGCAGTCACCACATTTGGGTTATCCCTGCCAAGGTAGCCTTCAGTCGGCCCGAATACCAGAGGCAAAGTATTTCTGCATCAGTTGCTGTCACGTCAGGACTGACATCAGGTCATCAGTAGTGTAAAGTAAGGCAGCTGATGCCATCACATCAATTTTTCTTACCCTGTCAGGAGCCCCCAAGTGGGAGCCAGGATATGGTGGAAGAACCCCACCAGTAGACAGTAGATACCAAAAAGTTCCTTGCAATGAGAGAGAGAGAGAGAGAAAGGGGGGTGGAGGGGGGAAACCAGGATTGCAACAGTGAATTCACTTGAACATCTACATTTATAATAAGTGTACACAACTGTACTATGTTCTTCATGTTTCACTGCTGCAATCATCACACTTGGATCGATTCCCAAAGGTGAGGAAAAGGGTGGAGGCATTCAAGAAGACTGGGGGCTGGCTAGGATGCCCTGCAAGACTGCAGTGGCAAAGCCTGCCCTGGATTTGGAGAGGATAGGTAGGTAATAATGTTTGAAGGTATGGACAGATGTCCATGTTGCAGCCTCCAGGATGTCCCTGGTGGGGACTCCTCTGAAGAAAGCTGTAGAGGTGGAGGTTGTTCTGGTAGAGCGAGTCCTGACCTCCTTAGAGGGAGGTTTCCCGTGTTGCTTGCAGCAGAAATGGATGCAGTGTGCTATCCATTTGGAAATTGTTTGTCTGGATATGGCTTTGCCCTCTGCTCCTGCAGCAAAGCTGACTAACAACTGATTGGTCTTTCTGAACGATTTAGTCCTGTCTAGATAGTATCTGAGCTGTCTGTGCACATCTAGAGAGTACAGTATTCTTTCCCCCTTGTTTTGCGGGTTAGGGAAAAAGGTGGGCAAATGAATGGATTGGTTGAGAGCCACACTGGACACCAGTTTTGGCATGAAGGTTGGGTTAGTCCTGAGGGAGACTCTGTCAGCATGGAAAATGATGAAGGGCTCTACAGCCATTAGTGCTTGTAACTCGGATACTCTTCTTGCTGAAGTGATGGCCAGAAGCAAGGCTGCCTTCCATGAGAGAAACTTTAACTTTGCTGAAGCTGCTGGTTCAAAGAGGGGCAAGGTGAGTTTCTCCAACACAAAGTTTAGGTCCCAAGCTAGGGTAGGTGCTCTACTGGGTGGCCTCAAGTTGCTAGCCCCTCTTAGGAACTGTTCGATGAGAGGGTATGAGAAAAGAGGTTGCTCAGTCCTGAAATCAGCAGACATAGCAGGGGCATGAATTTTAATTGAGGAAAAGGATAGACCACTGTGTAGTAGGTCAGCTAGGTAATCCAGGATGAGCGGTAGGGAGGGCTGTGCCATATCGGCTCCCTTAGCCTGGATCCTAGGTGCAAAACCTTTTCCATTTGTCAGCATATGACTTTCTAGTGCTACGGTGTCTGGCCTCACGTATAATATCTAGAAAGTACAGTTTTGTACCTACCATAAATGTAGATGTCCGAACAGGATAGCATCTGCAGTCCTAACAAATGGGTTGTCCTGTCGTCAGGCAGCCCTTCGGTCGGCCGGATTCCAAAGTCTGGGTCTGGCCTCGGCTGGTGTCGCACTTCACCCGACGTCATCTCTGCTGGTCTTCGGGTATAAAGGCATCAGCCGACACCATTTTCCTCAGTGTTTCTTGCCCCAGATGCCAGTTGCCCTCTTGGAAAGCTAAATTTTGGGTAAATGCCAATGTTTCCAAAAAAGTAGTAGGCAAACACAAAAAATAAGCATGTATGTACATATATACAAACAAATACACCATAAGAGATCCCCCCCAGCTAGCTATTAGGAGGGTAAATACCCTAGGAGTACCACAGAGGGGAAGGAGGGTGGGTAATCCTGACTGCAGATGCTATCCTGTTCGGACATCTACATTTATGGTAGGTACAAAACTGTACTATGTCCTTCAAGGATGCATCTGCAGTCCTAACAAATGGGTAGAATACCATAGCCAAACTAGGGGAGGAGGAAGAAGAATTATGGTGTAGTTAGGATCCCTTGCAAAACAGCAGTGGCAAACCCTGCTCGGGATCTAGAGTATAGAGGTAAGTTATAATGCTTGGCAAATGTATGCACGGAGGTCCAAGTAGCCGCCTCAATAATGTCCTTGGTAGCCACTCCTCGTAAGAAAGCTGTGGTAGTGGCTGTAGCCCTTGTAGAATGAGGCCTTATGCTCTGTGGAATTTGCTTTCCATGGTAGGAGTAACAGAATCTTATGCAATTTCCTATCCACTTGGAGATTGTCTGTTTGGAAATTGCTTTTCCTTCCCTTCCTGTTGCATAAGCTACTAGAAGCTGGTCAGTTTTTCTATTGCCCTTGGTTCTGTCCAGGTAGTAGCGCAACTGTCTATATACATCCAAGGTATGCAGCAGTCTTTCCCCCCTGTTCTGTGGATTGGGAAAGAAGGTAGGTGGATTGCCTGGTTTAGAGACACTCTGGATACCACCTTAGGCATAAATGTAGGATTAGTTCTCATGGACACTATCTTGATGGAAGATTAGGAAGGGTTGTACTGCCATTAAGGCCTGTAGTTCCGAAACCCTTCTTGCTGAAGTAATTGCCAGTAGGAAAGCAGTTTTCCAGGATAGGTGTTGAAGATCTGCTGTTGCTGCTGGTTCGAATGGAGGGAGTGTCAATTTTTCTAGCACAAAGTTCAAGTCCCATGCTGGTAATGGTGGTTTCCTAGGAGGTTTTACATTCTTGATTCCTCTGAGGAACTGCCTGAGTAGAGGATGTGAGAAGACAGGGGATCAAGCTGTATTCTGCAGAAATAGCTGATGCATGTATCTTGATGGAGGAGTAGGACAGGCCTGTATGGAGAAGCTCTGCCAAATACTCCAGGATGTTGGCAATATCTATCTTTGACACATCTTTTCCTCTTTCAGTACTCCAAATGACAAACCTTTTCCATTTTCCTGCATAGTTCCTTCTTGTTGAAGGTCTGCGGGCCTCAAGGATAATGTCTTTAACCCTTTGGGATAAATCTGGGTTAGTTGCTCTTATGAAATGTTCCAGGCAGTCAGTTGCAGAGTTTTCAGGTTTGGATGCATGATATTGTAGTCGCTCTGAGTTAACATCAAAGGAATCAGGGGTAGTGTCCACGTTCTCCCCCCGAGACATGCTCCCTCAGCAATGGATACCAGTGTTGTCTTGGCCAATTTGGAGCTATCAGAATTATCCTTGGACGTTCCTCTTTGATTTTCAGTAGTACCTTGTGCATCAAAGGAAGAGGTGGAAATGCATATGCTGTCAGGCCTTTCCAACTGAAGGATAGAGAGTCCACCTTCCAAGCAAGTGGGTGGTATGTCCTTGTGCAGAATTTCTTGAGCTGGTGATTGAGTGGGGATGCGAATAGGTCTATTTGTGGCATTCCCCATTTCTTTGTGATGGCCTTGAAGATGTCCGGGTGTAGCATCCATTCGTGAGCATCCAAGGTAGTTCTGCTTAACATGTCTGCTAGGATGTTTTCTTTTCCGGTACAAATATTGCCTGTAACTGAATGTTGTAGCTCAGAGCCATATTCCATAGGTCCAGAGCCATTCGGCATAGGGGTATGAATGAGTGCCTCCCTGTTTGTTGATGTACCACATGACTGTGGTGTTGTCTGTCCTTATCATTAATTGGCCTTCTTTGAGGAATGGTCTGAAATTCTGGATTGCTAGTTTTACTGCCAGCATTTCTTTTTGATTTATGTGCAGGTGCAGCTGATCTGGAGTCCATAATCCTTGAATGCATTTGTCCAGCATGTGGGCCCCCCAACCTAGGTCTGAGGCGTCCGTTGTGATGGTTTGGCTTGCTTGAATGTTGTGGAAGGGCAAACCTGGGTTTGACTGGCATGCTTGAGCCCACCATAGGAACTCTTGTTTCAGGCATGGGATTAGTGGCATTTCGGTTTCTAAGCTGTGCCTGTGTTGAGACCATAAATTCTTTAGATACCACTGTAGCTTTCTCATATGCAGTCTGGCATGGGGGACCAGGATTATGCATGATGCCATGAAGCCCAAGGCCTGCAGTACTTTCCTTGCTGTTAGTTTGTTCTGCTTTGTTAATGCCAAGAAGTAAAGAGGGAGTTGTTCTTGTTTTTCTGCAGTTAGGAATGCCATCTGTTTTACTGTGGCCAATTCTGCACCCAAGAATGTTCTTGTTTGGGATGGTATCAGTCTTGACTTTTTTAAATTGACTGTGTATCCCAGGGCTTGTAGTAAGCAAATGACTCTTTGTAAGTCTTGTGTCAGCTTGCTTTTGTTGTCCGCTTGTATCAGGCAGTCGTCCAGGTATGGATAAATTTGGATTCCCTGTAGCCTGCAATGAGCGATTACTGATGCCAGACATTTCGTGAATACTCTGGGCGCAGTAGATAAGCCAAAGGGCAATGCTGAGAATTGATAATGCTCTGATCCTGCAAGAAATCTGAGGTATCTTCTGCAATTTGGTCGTATGGGGACGTGCAGGTATGCCTCCTTGAGATCTAGAGTTACCAGCCAACAATCCTTGCCCAGCATGGGAAGAAGTTGTTGTAGGGTCAGCATTTTGAATTTTGGAACAATGATGAATGTGTTTAAAGCGGACAGGTCGAGAATAGGTCTCCAACTTTTCTCTTTTCTTGGTACTAGGAAGAGTCTGGAGTAAAATCCTTTGCCCTGTTCTGTAGGTGGTACCCTTTCCACAGCTCTCATCTTTGTTAATTGAGCTATCTGTTTTAGAGCTTCTGTTTTTTGATTTGGTGGTAGGTTTAGCATTCCTCTTTTTACTGGTAAGGTGTGGAAATGAAACCTGTAGCCTTGGTCTATAGTTTGCAAAATCCACTTGTCTCTTGTGATATAGTGCCAATTTTTTGAAAATAAGGCTAACTTTCCGCCTAAGGGTGCTGCTATTTGTTCCCTGGTAGGCGGTGTCAGTGCCAAGTCACTGTGATTGTCCTGTTGCAGTGGCAGTGGTTGTGTCTGTGCCTCGTTGGTTATTGCCTTGCCACTGGCGTCCTCTGTAGGCACCTCCTCTGGATTGATTTCTGCCTCTGGAACGTCTATTCCTACCTCTATGAGATTTAGAGGAGTCTGGAAAGGACCAATTTTTGGAAGGCCAGTTCCTGCTAAACCTTGGGGGCTGAACCTGTAAGAAATCTTTAACTGTTTGTACAGATTTTGCCTTCTCTTCCATTTTCTTCATTACTTGCTGGGCAGGAGAACCAAATAGACTGGCCTTATCCATAGGAGCATCTAATAGCTTTGCTTTAACATGATCCAGCAAGACCTGTTCTTTCAACCATGCATGCCTTCTTATAACTGTGCCAGTCATGGCTGATCTAAATGAAGCCTCCAGTGCATCATAGCCACATTTTAAAGAATGGTTACTAACCTGCTGAATGTTATTCACCATTTCTAAAACATATTTCTTATCTAAATCTAAGGAATCATCAGAGGACAGTTTCTTAGTTAACTGATCAAGCGTAAACTCTTGGTATTGGATCATATGAAACTGACAGTTCAAAGCTCTAGCTGAGAGAGTAGCAGAGGTGTATACTTTTTTACCCCATCTCTCTAAGGACCTGGATTCCCTTTCAGAAGGGAGAGGGTTTTTCGCTGAGGTCGAAGCTACTGCCTTAGGCCCCTGGGAGATAGTCTCAGGATCTGCAAGGGGAGCCTTGTATAAGTGGTGATGAGTGTCCGGCACCCTGTAAAACCTATCGGGCTTGGCAGGGGCTGGAGGTAAAGTATCAGGAGCAGTGCAAACATCATTAAATGCATCATCCACAACAGGAAGAACTGGAGGTATAGCTAAGGGCCTATGTTGCGGTAAGTGTAGAAAGGTCCTAAGCCTTTTTCTTGAATCTGAGAAATCTTGTCCCTGCCATTGGAATTGCTCTCTCATGGCATGTAAGGTTTCCCCAAAGGAAAATTCCTCTGGTGGAGAGGCAGAAGGTATAGATTCTTCAGCATCGGAATCTTCATAAGTAGAGAAAGGAGCCTCTGGATGGTCTGTATTGTCTGAATCATCAGAAGAGTCATCTGAGGACACTGGCTCAGGGGGCTCTGCTCTAGGCCTCTTTTCTGGAGGTTGAGAGGCCCTGTCTGGGTGAGATTGGGATCCCCTTATTAAAGAGATGAGATCCTCTGCCAGAGTAAGCATTTGGGAACTGGAACTGGGCCTGTGAGAGGGGGGCTTAACAGGCACAGACTTAGCAGTTTTGGCTGCTTTAGCCCTGGCAAAGGCCTTTATAGACATGGCTGCAGGAGGCCTAGCAGCACCACGTGCTGGGGTAGAGACATCCAAAGGGATGGTGTCCGATAATTCTAGAGAAACCACATTAGTAGGCAAAACTTCAGAGGCCGATTCAACTAGGGTAGCAGGAGCCTCGGTAGTAGTCAAGGATTCGGCTGAAGATTGACCCGTTTGCTCGGTTTCGGCCGAAACCGAGACACTCGCGGTTTGCTTAACCATGGTTTCGGCCGAAACCACGGACCACGAGTGTCGGTCTTTTTCTTTGTGTTTCTTAACAATTTGAGAAGTCGGAGGATCCGACGGCATAATGTACGCAAAATCTGAGCCGAAAAACTGTTCAGCAAACTCCGACCGACGCCTAAGCGTTCGTCGGTTGAAGGAAGCACAGTCTAAACAGGCTGCTACGTCGTGGTCTGGGCCTAAACAAGGCAAGCAGTAAGAGTGGAAATCTTTATGAGGTATTTGTTTCCCACAAGTTAAACAGTTATTCACTTTTTCTGACATCGGCTGAGGCAAGAAAGAGTCCCCAACGGGGTACTTAGCTTTTTAGAAGTCTTCGAAGTAGTATTCGGTAGTAGTAATCTCTGGATCTGACCGACCGGCACTTGAACAGCTTCTGCTTCGGGCGCCACGCGGCAAGAAAGACTGAGGAAAATGGCGTCGGCTGATGCCTTTATACCCGAAGACCAGCAGAGATGACGTCGGGTGAAGTGCGACACCAGCCGAGGCCAGACCCAGACTTTGGAATCCGGCCGACCGAAGGGCTGCCTGACAACAGGACAACCCATTTGTTAGGACTGCAGATGCATCCTTGAAGGACATCCTGTTTACTGAGATTGGCAGCTTGTACAGTGGTCAGGGAATAAGCCAGGCTGCCAAATTAAGGGTCTGCAATTGGGGATGCATGAACTCTCCTTCCGTGTTGGGATCTGATGGAGATGCCACGGGGGCAGAGGGAACAGGCTGCACAGTAATGGGTACCAGTGCTGGCATGGCCAGTCTAGGGCAATCAGGATTGCATAGACCGAGAGGTTGACCCACTGGAAGGATAGAGCATCCACTTTCCAGGCCCTGCAGTGAGGCTCCCTGGTGCAGAACTTGCTGAGCTGATGACTGGAGTGGGAAGCAGAGAGGTCGACCTTCAGGGTGCCCCATTTCTGAGTTATAAGGGTGAAGGTTCTTTGGTTTAGCTGCCACTCATGTGGGTGCACAAGACTTCTGCTCAAGTTGTCTGCCAGAGAGTTGAGAGAGCCTGGCAGAAATTGTGCTAACATGTGTAGTTGCATGGGTGAGGTTGTGTGCCAAATGGTCATGGCGAGCCTGCATAGAGGGTAGGAGTGAGTCCCTCTCTGCTTGCTGATATACCACATCACTGTGGTGTTGTCTGTTTTGATCAGTAGAGCCCCTGGGTAGAGATGGGGTCTGAATGGTGTCAGTGCGTGCTGGACAGCTAATATCTCTTTCTGGTTGATGTGCAGATGTATTTGATGTGGGCACCATTGGCCCTGTATGCACCTGCCATTCAGGTGTGCACCTCAGGCATAGTCTGATGCGTCTGTGGCGAGAAGGGTAGTCCCTTGTTGTGGTGGCATTCTGCTGCCCACCAGAGGAGATCTTTCCTTAGACAAGGTATCATTGGTATAAGAGTTTCCTGGTCCCTCAGAGTGTTGACACCAAAGGCTTTTTTAGGTACCAGTGAAGTTTCCTCATATGCAGTCTGGCATATGGAATGAGTAGAATGCAAGAAGCCATGGACCCCAGAGCTTGCAGGATTGTCCTTGTGGATAACTGGGGTATGGTTGAGTTGAGAGAAATAGGCTGTCGGGTAAGTTTGCTTTTCTGGTGTAAGGAATGCCATCTGGTTTGGATTTCTTTGCGTTGATAGTGTATCCTAGAGAAGTCTGTAGGTCCTTTACAAAGGCCAGGTGCTTGAGCAGCTTTTCTTGTCTGCCTGAATTAGGCAGTCGTCCAAGTATGGGTAAATCTGAATATTTCTTTAACTGCAAAAAGCAATGGCAGGGCCCAGGCATTTTGTGAAAACTCATTAGGATTTCTTTAGAACCAAAAAAACACTAGAAGCCACGGTCTTATATTTACTAAACAATTGTTCAATTAAGCTACATTCAAAGGCACAGTAGCATAAAAAAAAACACTCAGCAATATAAATATGTAAAAATCTGTCAAAACATTTATAAATAATAATTACAAAATTTCTAAAATATAAAAATTAATGATAAATATAAATGACTGGAAAATAAAAAATCAAATAATACTTGACTTTACATTTAGC
Organism: Protopterus annectens; assembly: GCF_019279795.1. Lineage (NCBI taxonomy): Eukaryota > Metazoa > Chordata > Ceratodontiformes > Protopteridae > Protopterus > Protopterus annectens. The sequence continues at coordinate 1,936,647,907 of NC_056737.1, read as the reverse complement.
AGAGTCAGTAGTGCAGATGTATTTGATGTGGGCACCATTGGCCCTGTATGCACCTGCCATTCAGGTGTGCGGTTTGGAAAGCATGCAGTCTTAATTGTCATTTTATTTCTTTTCCTTCTAACCTAGGGATTAATCCACCGCCCCTGGGATTAATCTTAGTTTGCTCTGAAATCACAAAACTAAAATTGATAAAATTAATGCAAGTAATGTAAGGTTTATACAAAGCATTATTCAGATTATGCTTATTTATCTGAGAAAAATGTTCATATATTCCTTTTACCCACATAAAAAGCTGGGCACACCAAACATTTAGCTAAGCAGACAACCCCCCTGGATTGACGATCCCCTTTCATGAAATGAATTGAGAACTAATATCATTCTCCAATGTTAAGCTATCACCCTCCAGAGTATACCAACCTTGTCCATAGGCTCCACACTTAGTTGTACCTTTCATTTGGGAGCTGTTAGAAAGCTTAGAATACTGCATGCTTTCAAAACTTTGCTTAATATTGAGACTAGTTTTAAAAACAAACTATGGGAGAAAGAGAAGGAGAAAGCGCCTGGAAGACATTACCCATTCCATTCCCACACTCTCATGGCCTCTCTGCACACAGGATAAGACAGTGTTCCCCTTGCTTGTTGATATACCAGACAACCACCATGTTGCTCATCTGAATTGCTTTAGTCCCCAAAGGGGGAGGGGGTTTGCTTATCACAAGAAATACAATTATTGACTTTTACTGACATCAGTTTAGAGCAAGAAAAAGTTTCCCCAATGGGGGTACTTAGCTTTAGTTGAAGACTTCGGTTCTGAAACTTGAAAACGGAAATTTCAGGAGTAGGCCGACCGGTACTTGCGAACTGCTTCTGCTTTGGGCACCGCACGGCAAGAAAGACTGATGTAATGGCGTCAGCTGCATGCTTTATACCCCTGACTACCTGCTGTCACAGAAGATGAGACAGCAACCAACGCAGAACCGAAGACTTTGATAATCAAGCTGACTGAGGGCTACTGCAAGAAGATAACCCAAATGTGATGACTGCAACAGTGAAACACGAAGAACATCCATTAGTCAATCTCAAGTTAAGCGTTCTAAAACTTGTAATCAATCTATCATAGGTAGGTACTAGGCTATTGGCCCAAGGGCCTACGTAAACTAGCCAACAAGATTCCCTGGTATCAATGCAGTAAAACCTGCCTGAGATGTAAAAACTATATTAGGAATCAACCAATGTCTCAAAATGGTAACCTCTCACTAAATCCCAAAAAAATACAGTTCAATGTAGAAGTGTTTATTGTTGTCAAGGTAAAAGTTAACAATAAAACTTGTGCATCAACTTTTAACTTGACAAGTTCAAAGTATCAGAAAGTATTTTAAGAACTAAGCCAACAAGGGAATGGAGAAAGGAAATTCTGCTGAAAGGGATGACTGCAATTAGGGGTACAGAGAAAATGCAAGAGGGGGCTGAAATTTACTGGGGAAAACTGGCAAAGAACTGAAGTATTGGAGGCAAATTATTAGACAAGGAAAGGTAATACAATGGGAAAAGGCCAACAATACATTTTGACTGCAAACTAGAGACTGCCCCCCCCTCCCATCAAGGATTGATATGAGTACAGGCAAATAGAAAGGAGTAGGCGGATCCCTAAGTGAAAGACCAGTACTGATAGAGTTTTTAGTACAAAACATAGCACAAAATGCTGTTTAAAAAGATAATTAGTAAGGCACATAAAATACTGCATGATAACTATAGGAATCAATCAGAGGAGGTTAGAAATGATTGGGAAAAGAGAATGGATAAGCAATTCACAAAAACAATGGGAGGATATATGTATGGCTCCCAAACATGCAAAGTCTAGCCGATATAGGATTTATTTCTTGGAAGTGTTCACATTGGTATCTTTAGCCCCAAGCAGACTCCAAAGTTTTTTCCTCAAATGGCAAATGTTGGAGGTACGAGGGAGAATAAAGAGGTAATTGGGGACATATTTTCTGGGAGTGTAATGAGTTGGCAGACTTGAAAATAAATCCCTGCAGACTACTCTGTCAAATACTAGTTGAGCAAACTGGTGTAACTAATGAAATGTTTTTTGAGCTGTGATACACAATTGGAATTGCCTAGATATTCAGTGGATATAAAAATTTACAACCCCCTGTTAAAATGCCAGGTTTTTGTGATATAAAAAAATGAGACCACAATAAATAATTTCAAAACTTTTCCCACCTTTAATGTGACCTATAACTTGTACAATTCAATTGAAAACCAAACAAATCCGTTAGGGGGAAATATAAAAAAAAAAAAGTACAGTTTTGTACCTACCATAAATGTAGATGTCCGAGAGACATGCAACTGCAGTCATAACATGTGGGGTTGTCCTGCCTCAGGCAGCCCTCGGTCGGCCGGATTCCAAAGTCTGGGTCCGACGTCGGCTGATGTCGCATTTCTCTCCGACGTCAGAGCGGCTGGAGTATATAAGCATCAGCCGACACCATTTTCTTCAGTGTTTCTTGCCCCAGATGCCAGGTGCCCTCCAATGAAGGCTGTAATCAAATTGGAAGACAAAAACAGGATTCCAAATAAATACATGAGCAATAAAACAAATACACCATAACAGATATCCCCAGCTAAGAGAGAGAGAGGGATAGGAGTGGACCCTAAGCATAGAGGGGTATGGAGGGAGGGAAAACCCGACTGCAGTTGCATGTCTCTCGGACATCTACATTTATGGTAGGTACAAAACTGTACTATGTCCTTCAAGAATGCAACTGCAGTCATAACATCTGGGTAGAATACCATAGCTTAGCTGGGGGAGGAGGTATGCTCTAGGAAAGAGATGGTGTGGCAATCAAACCCTGCAGGACTGCCGAAGCAAAGCCTGCTCTGGATCTGGAGTATAGGGGGAGATTGTAGTGTTTTGAGAATGTATGCACGGAGCTCCATGTAGCAGCTTCTAGAATGTCCTTTGTAGGCACCTCTCTTAAAAATGCTGTAGAGGTGGCTGTAGCTCTGGTGGAATGTGGTCTGACACAGGCTGGAACAGTCTTTCCATGAAAGGAATAACAGAATCTGATGCAATGTCCAATCCATTTAGAAATAGTCTGTTTTGAAATTGCTTTTCCTTGGACTGCAAGGGCGTAAGCTGCAAAAAGCTGTTCAGACTTCCTACTGGCCTTGGTTCTGTCCAGGTAGTATCGAAGTTGTCTATGAATGTCCAAGGTATGTAAAATCCTTTCCCCCTTATTCTCAGGATTGGGGAAGAAGGCAGGCAGATGAATGGCTTGATTTAGAGAAACCCTACATACCACCTTTGGCATAAAGGTAGGGTTGGTCCTTAATGAAACCCTGTCTCTGTGGAAAATAATAAAGGGTGGTATTGCCATTAGGGCCTGTAGTTCCGAAACCCTTCTTGCTGAGGTAATTGCCAACAGGAAGGCTGTTTTCCATGAGAGAAATTGCAAGTCAACTGAAGCTGCTGGCTCAAAAGGAGGTAGAGTCAGTTTTTCTAAGACAAAATTGAGGTCCCAGGCTGGCACTGGGGCCTTTCTTGGTGGCTTAATGTTCTTGATTCCCCTGAGGAATTGCCTTAGTAAGGGGTGAGAAAAAACAAGAGGATCAGTGTTGTATCTGGCTGAAATAGCAGATGCATGTATTTTTATTGACGAATATGAGAGGCCACTCTGTAACATATCTGCCAAATATTCCAAGATAAGTGGGATGTTCAGCAATGATGCATCATGCCCTTTGCTGGTATTCCATTTGCTGAATCTTTTCCACTTTGCTAAGCAGACCTTTCTGGTGGATGGTCTTCGAGCCTCTGTTAGTATCCGCTGACCTTCCTTGGAGAGAGGTAAGTTGAATGTATTTATGGAATCTCCCAGGCTGTTAGCTGCAGAGTTTGAAGGTTTGGATGCAGGGTTTCGAAATTGAGCTGAGTCAAAAGTAGAGGCCACTGAGGTAGGGCCCACCTCCTGGTGTGACATATGCTCCGTAGTAGTGGGTACCAGTGTTGTCTTGGCCAATCCGGAGCTATTATGATTCCCTTGGGCTTCTCTGCTTTGATCTTTAGTAATACTGAGGTCATCAGTGGCAGAGGTGGGAATGCATAGATTGCTAGGGAGTTCCAGTTGAATGAAAGAGCATCTATTTTCCAAGCCTTTGGATGGTATGTCCTTGTGCAAAATTTTGGTAGTAGATGATTGAGGTGAGAGGCAAATAGGTCCACTTCTGGCTTGCCCCATGTCGAGGTGAGTTGTCTGAAAGCCTTCGGATGCAACCTCCACTCGTGTGGATCTGTGAAATTCCTGCTTAGGCTGCCCGCCAACACATTGTCTTTTCCTGGAACAAACTGTGATTGCAACTGGATGTTTAGACTCAGTGATTTCTCCCAAAGCTGCATTGTCAGTCTGCAAAGGGGATAAGAGTGAGTGCCCCCCTGCTTGTTTATGTACCACATCACAGTGGTGTTGTCTGTCCGTATCATTAAGTGACCTTGCTGGAGTTGGTTTTGAAAAGCCTCGATAGCATGCATTACTGCCAGCATTTCCTTTTGATTTATATGCAGATGTGTTTCCTTTGGAGACCATTGTCCTTGTATACATCTGCCTTCCATGTGCGCCCCCCATCCGAGGTCTGAGGCGTCTGTAGTCATGGTCTGTGTTATCTGTGGTTTTTTGAATGACAAACCTGTGTTTTCCTGGCTCACCGAAGCCCACCATAGGAATTCCTTTTGTAAGCATGGGATGAGTGGTATGATTGTCTCCAAGTTGTTGCTGTGCTGAGGCCAAACGCTTTTTAGGTACCATTGAAGCTTTCTCATGTGTAGTTTTGCTAATGGAACCAGTAGAATGCAGGATGCCATGTAACCCAGAGCCTGTAGGACTCTCCTTGCAGTCATCTGGGCGAGTTTTGCTAAACCTTTGAAGTATTGCGTTAACTTCTCTTGCTTGTCTTCTGTCAGGTAAGCCATTTGAGAGGCTGTGTCTAGTTTGGCTCCTAAGAAGATTATTTGCTGGGATGGCTGCAGTCTTGACTTTTGGAAGTTGACTGTGTATCCCAGAGCTTGAAGTAATCGTATAACATATCTCAGATTTTTTGTCAACATCAATTTGTCATCCGCTTGTATGAGGCAGTCGTCCAGGTACGGGTAAATTTGTATACCCTGGAGCCTGCAATGAGCAATTACTGAAGCCAGGCATTTTGTAAACACTCTGGGTGCAGTAGATAAGCCAAATGGCAATGCTGCGAATTGATAATGCTCTGGCCCTGCAAGAAATCTGAGGTATCTTCTGCAACTGTGTCTGATAGGGACATGCAGGTATGCCTCCTTGAGGTCCAGAGTAATCAGCCACGACTCCTTGCCCAGCATGGGAAGGAGTTGCTGTAGAGTCAGCATTTTGAACTTTGGTACTATGAGAAAGGTGTTTAATGCGGACAAGTCCAGTATTGGTCTCCATTGAGTTTCTTTTCTTGGAACAAGGAACAGTCTTGAGTAAAATCCCTGTTCTTGTTCTTGTTGTGGAACTCTTTCTATTGCTTTCATTTGAGTTAGCAGAGAGATTTGCTTGATAGCCTCTGCCCTTTGATGTTGTGGTAGATTTAGCATGTCTTGTTTTCTTGGTAAGGTATGAAAATGAAACCTGTACCCTCGGTCTATAATGTCCAAAATCCATTTGTCCTTTGTCAGTCTGCGCCAGTTTTCTGCAAACAGAGATAATTTCCTGCCCAAGGGAGCTTCCAGTTGTTCCCTGGTAGGCGGTAGTAGAGGAAAGTCATTGAGATTGTGGTTGTTGGGCAGGAGAAACCCCTGCGTCACCTCTTTGGTTTCCTGGCTGCCATTGACGTCCCCTGTAAGGGCCTCTGTATTGGCCTCTTCCTCGGCCACGTCTGTTCTTACCCCTTTGAAACTTTTCTGGATTAGGAAAGGACCAGTTTTTTGAAGGCCAATTCCTACTGAATCTGGGGGGTTGAACCTGGAGGAAATCCTTTACAGTTTGAACTGATTTTGCTTTTTCTTCTTTAGTACATCCTTAGCATTTGCACCAAAAAGCTTGTTCTTTTCCAAAGGTGCATCCAGAAGCTTTGCTTTTACATGATCTGGTAGAGGTTGATCTTTTAACCAAGCATGTCTTCGCATCACTGCCCCTGTCATAGCTGCCCTACATGAAGCTTCCAGTGCATCATATCCACACTGCAGGAAGTGACTGCTTACTTGCTGAGTGTTATGTACAGCTTCCTGCAAAGTCTTCCTGTCTAAAGGATCAGGAGAAGCTAGCGTTTTTTGTAAATCTTCTAAAAGATAATCCTGATATTGGAACATATGAAAAAGGCAACTTAAAGCTCTCATAGATAAGGTAGTGGAAGTGTAAACCTTTTTACCCCATCTCTCTAATGACCTTGCTTCCCTGTTGGAGGGTAAAGGATTTTTTGAGATGGAGGCTGAAACTCCTTTAGGCCCCTGTGAAATAGTTTCCAAATCAACAGTATGGGCCCTGAATAAATGGGAATGAGTTTCAGGGACCCTGTAATACCTGTCTGGCTTGGCTGGAGCAGGAGGTAGAGTATCAGAGGTAGCACTAGAATCAGAATACAAATCATCCAGAACATCAAGTACAGGAGGAATAGCTAAGGGCCTGTGCTGAGGCTTCTTAAGGAAAGTCCTAAGGCGTTCCCTGGAATCAGAATATTCCTGGCCCTGCCACTTGAAATGTTCCCTCATGGTGTGCAGAACTTCCCCAAAGGAAATATCCTCGGGTGGGGAGGCCGAAGGTATGGAATCTTCTGCATCTGAGTCCTCATAGGTCTGGAAGAGACCTTCCTGGCTATCAGAGTGGACAGAGCCCTCAGAGTCTTCATCAGAAGGAGTAGGGTCAGAGGGTTCAACCCGGGGCCTTTTATCAGGAGGAGGCTGGGATGCTCTCGCTGGATGGGTCTGCGAACCTCTAATCATGGAAATTAAATCAGCAGCCATGGACATAATTTGTGTCTCTTGAGTCAGCTGAGGTAAGGATCTAGAAGTAATATGCTTTGTTTTGCTGGCTGCCTTAGCCCTAGTGTAGGCCTTAATAGACATGGCCATAGGAGGCCTGGCAGCTCCACGTGCAGGAGTGACCTTGTCGACAGCAATGGTCTCGGGCATTTCCTCGGTTTCGGTATCCGGAGGAAAATCTATAACTGGCGTCGGAGTAATGTCTGGAATCGGAGTCGTCGGAAATGCGGTGTCTTCGGTTCAGAGCGGTGGAGAGACCGTCTCAGAGGGAACCGGAGCACTCGCGCTAGGTCTTGGCGTGGAGTCGGTAGTAGACGCGGGCCGAGGACGTCGGTCCCGGTCTTTTCGCTTTTTGGGAGTTTGCGATGTCGGAAGATCCGACGGCATGGTATAAGCAAATTTATCGCCGAAAAAGTCTTCAGCGAACTACACCCGGCGCCTGAGAGTGCGCTTGTTGAAGCGAGCACAGGCTACACAGGCCGAGACGTCGTGGTCTGGGCCCAGGCAAGGGAGGCAGTAAGAGTGGAAATCCTTATGAGGTATTTGTTTACCACAAAAAAGACAATTGTTAACTTTTTCAGTAATTTCTGACATCGGCTGAGGCAAGAAAAGGTCCCCAACGGGGTACATAGCTTTTTTGATGACTTCGGTATCGTAGAATACAGGAGCTGACCGACCGGCACTTGCGAACCGCTTCTGCTTCAGGCACCGCGTGGCAAGAAAGACTGAAGAAAATGGCGTCGGCTGATGCTTATATACTCCAGCCGCTCTGACGTCGGAGAGAAATGCGACATCAGCCGACGTCGGACCCAGACTTTGGAATCCAGCCGACCGAGGGCTGCCTGAGGCAGGACAACCCCACATGTTATGACTGCAGTTGCATTCTTGATGGACATCGTACAATAAGCTGGTTACATAACAGTGCACACCCTTAAACTAATACGTTGTTGAAGCACCTTTTGATTTAATTACATTCAGTCTTCTTGGATACACACCTGCCAGCAATTAGAGACTGATTAACCCCAAATAAAGTTCAGCTGTCCTAGTAGGATTTTCCTGACATTTACTCAGTTGCCTTCTACAGCAAAAGCCATGGTTTGCAGACAACTTACAAAGCATCAACGGGATTTCATTGTTGAAAGGTATCAGTCAGGAGAAGGGTACACACAAATTTCCACAGCATTGGATATACCATGGAACACAGTGAAGAGAGTCAATAAAAGTAGAGAAAATATGGGGCAACAGTGACGTTGCAAAAAACTGGACGTCCCTCCAGAATTGATGAAAAGATGAGACGAAAACTGGTCAGGGAGGCTGCTAGGACACCTACAGCAACACTGAAGGAGCTGCAGGAATTTCTGGCAAGTACTGGTTGTGCACTACATGTGACAATAATCTTCCATATTCTTCCTATGTCTGGGCTATGGAGTAGGGTTGCAAGACGGAAGCCTTTTCTTACACAGAGAAACATCCAGGCCCAGCTAAAATTTGCAAAACAATACAGCAAGTCTCCCAAAAGGATCTGGGAAAATTTGTTATGGTCTGATGAGACTAAGGATGAACTTTTTGGCCACAATTCAAAAAGGTACGTTTGGAGCAAAAACAACACTTTGCATCACTAAAAGAACACCATCCCCACGGTAAAGCATGGCGGTGGCAGTATCATGCTTTGGGGTTGCTTTTCTTCAGCTTGAACTGGGGCTTTAGTCAAGGTGGAGAGAATTATGAACAGTTCCATATACCAGCCACTTTTGGCACAAAACCTTCAGGCTTCTGCTAGAAAGATGAAGAGGAGTTTCACCTTTCAACACAACAATGACCCCAAGAATACATACAAATCAACATAAGAATGGCTTCACCTGCAGAAAATGAGAAGTTATGTACCTACCATAACGTTCCATGTTAGTTGTCTTCTTCTCGCCTTCTTTCTTGCTGGATGGGTTCGGAGCCGACCCTCGGCTCCAACTCGGCCTATACTAAAGTTGGAGAGCTATTTATACCGGCTCGAGGCTACCCTATATCCCACAATGCTAGGCGCTAACTACCCAGATCTCATTTGATAGCTGAAACCATAGCAGTTCTGATCTCCAAAATAAGGAGAAGAGGAAACCTCACTCGTAAGTCAACTATACCTATAGCTTCCAGTAAGGATAGCCAAGGAGGGCCAATACTGAGGCAGAAAGAAGATCCCAAAGGATCCTTACGTCTGTCCAGGCTAGGGGGATGGGGGGTGGGATGCAAGAAGGAAGGCAAGAAGAAGACAACTAACATGGAACATTATGGTAGGTACATAACTTTTCAATGTTAAGTTGTCAATCTCGCCTTCATTCTTGCTGGATGGGACCGCGTCCCTAGCACCTTCACCCTGGGTGGCTCATCGGAATAGACTCTTGAGAACGGTGGAGCCAAAATTAGCCCGGCTTCGGGAGGCCATGTCTAATTTGTAATGAAAGATAAAGGTATGAGGATAGGCCCAAGTGGCTGCTGCACAAATGGAATCTATTGGTAATCTAGCCTGAAAAGCTATTGACGTGGCTAATGCTCTAGTTGAGTGAGCCCTGGGCCTTGACGGTAGCTTTTGGCATCTGAGGTCATAGATGAAACTAATCACAGAGGCCAGCCATCTAGAAAGGGTTACTTTGGAAACTGGAAGGCCTTTCTTCCCTGCCGCATAAGATAGGAAGAGCTGCTCAGATTTCCTAGCTTGCTTGGTTCTATCCAGATAGTAACGGAGCTGACAATGAACGTCCAGAAAATGCAGCTTTTGTTCCGCTCTGTTGGAGTAGTTGGGGAAGAAAACTGGGAGATCGATAGTCTGGTTTAGATTCACCTCAGAAGAAACCTTGGGTAAAAAGGACGGGTAAGCCCTGAGGGACACTCTGTCTTTATGGAAAACTAGATAAGTTGGATGAATGCAAAGGGCATGAAGTTCTGATACTCTTCTTGCAGATGTTATGGCGGCTAGAAAAAGAGTCTTCCAAGAGAGCAATTTCAAGGAGCAGGAAGACGCAGGTTCAAAGGGGGGAAGAATCAAGGAAGTTGGAACCAAATTTAAGTCCCACTGCGGTGAGGGGTCTCTGATTGGGGGCTTAAGCAAAACGATACCTTTAAGAAAGGTTTTACAAAGCTTATGGGACATGATATTGGAGTCCAAAAAGCCTACATGAAAGTTCGAAATAGCCGCTAACTGTACTCTGATGGTGGAGGAAGAAGAGCCTGAGTGAAACAGTTCGGCTAGGAAGTCTAGGACTGATTAGATAGGGGCAGTAAAAGGATCTATATTTCTAGCTCCTGCCCAGAAGGAATAACGCTTCCACCTGCTGGCATAAATCCTTCTGGTAGATGACTTTAGGGAAGCTATAAGTATATCACGCACAGAATGGGAAATAAGGGGAAGCCTGGCGAGGGTTGGAATTGGAGCAACCAAGCTGTGAGGTTGAGAGATTGGAGGGAGTGGTGCAGCTGTCCCGACTGATGGGTCAAGAGATCTGGCACTGGGTCCAGATGCCAGGGCTGCCCTAAAAGGTAACGATGCAGGAACAGAAACCATATCTGTCGAGGCCAGTAAGGAGCAATGAGGATCATGGTGGCTCTCATGGCGGTAGCTTTCTGAATCAATTGAGTGATTAATGGAAAGGGGGGGAAAGGCATACAGAAGTCCCCGGGGCCAATCGTGGACTAGAGCGTCTCTGGGGGGGGTGGCCAGGAAGAGGGAAGAGAGTGAAGAAGTCGTGGCACTTGCTGTTTTGAGGTGTTGCAAAAAGATCGCAGCAAGGTCGACCCCATTTCTGAAAAATTTCTTCCACTACTGCTGGTTTGAGAGACCACTCGTTTGGCAAGAGAATGGCTCTGCTCAACCTGTCCGCTATGATGTTGGACTTCCCGGGAATGTGCATTGCTATCAGAAACCGCTGAGAGGAGATCGCCCACTGCCAAAGTCTGAGTGCCTCTCGACATAAGGGATAGGACTTGGTTCCGCCCTGCTTGTTGATGTACCACACTACGGACATATTGTCCGTCAGAACTGCAATAATCCCGATGGGAAGAGAGTCCTGAAGGGCTTGCAACACTAAAAGTACTGCTCTCATCTCCAAGACATTTATGTGCAGGTGGCACTCGAAAGGTTGCCATGTGTCCTGGACCGTCCTGCCCTGAAAATGCCCCCCCACCCGATCAGGGAGGCATCCGTTGTCACCGTGGCGACCGGGGGAGAAGGAACAAATGGTCTGCCCTGAAGGACTTGAGGGGAGACCATCCACCGAGAAAGGTGTTTCTTGCAAGACAGGGTTATTAAAATGTTGTGCGACATTGGAAGCTGTTGAAAGGACCACTGGGAAAAAGCATCCACTGAAGGATCTGCATATGAAAGCGAGCTAGGGGAAGTAGAGTAATGGCTGCCGCCATGAGACCCAATACCTTCAGGACAAACTTGGCCTGGATTTTGTTGTTCTGAAGAAGGATGTGAACATGCCTGCGAGTATCTAGAACTCTCTGCTCGATTAGTTTTACGGAGAGCCGGACTGTGTCCAAAGTGGCGCCCATGAAGGTAATAGACTGACAAGACGACAAGGCAGACTTTGAAATTTATGGAGATACCTAGCCGATTGCAAGTATGAATGGTGTAATCTCTGGAGAGAAGCTGATGCCTGGTGGTGGCAGTGAGGAGCCAGTCATCTAGGTATGGAAACACCTGGAATCCTTGACGCCTCAGATGAGCTGTAACTGCTGCCATGCATTTGTTGAACATTCGCGGGGGCTGTAGTGAGACCAAAGGGCAGGGCTCTGAACTGATAGTGACTGGCTCCCAGCCAGAAGCGGAGAAACCTCCTGGAGTGCCTGTGCATCTTGATGTGGTAGTACGCATCCTGAAGGCCTACTGAGCACATCCAATCGTCCTGAACCAGAAAGGGTAGAATGGACTGTAGCGTGACCATCCGGAACTACGTTCTTCTTACAGACTTGTTTAGTCTGCTGAGATCCAATACTGTTCTCTAGTCCCCTGTCTTTTTTGGTACCAAAAAGAACTTGGAGTAGATTCCGGGTCCTTGTTGGTCTGCTGGGACTGGCTGGATGGCTCTTTTTGTTTGCAGTTTTGATATTTCTAGTACTGCTTGTTCCCTTAGACTGGGTGGAACGTCTGGGAGGGGTCCTTTTGGCTGAGTTGGGGTGTGGATAAAAGGAATTTTGTAACCCTCGGATATAATCAACTGTACCCATTTGTCTTGGGTGAGTGAAAGCCAGGCTTCTGGGTATAGTGATAAACTTCCCCCGATTGCCTCCGAAGGCAGACATTCTAGCAGCTTCTCAGGGATGCTGGAAGGGTTTGTCAGAAAGAGACTCTCTGCTACCCTGATTTTGTGGACCTCCTCTGCCCCTAGGGCTGCGTCTGTTATTGTCCCCCCCCTGCCTCTAGAGGGGAACTGACCTCTTGCATCAGGCGCGACCTCTTGTGGTTTACGGAACCACATTTTCCCACCCTTCTGACCCTTAGGGTATGGTCTAGACGGGGTGGAAAAACGGACTCCCACGGCAGAGAGAGTCTTGCCTTCTTGCTCGCATCAGGTCAAAGTATCCTTCACCTGAGGTCCAAACAAAGCTGAACCGTCAAAGGGGGAGTTAGTGAAGGACGCCTTAAAGAGGTCTGCAAAGTTACAAAGCCGCATCCAGGCGTGACGCCGTAAGGCCACGCCTGTGCCTGCAGCCCTACTCGCCCCATCGGCCGCATGGAGGAGTTGACAATGGAATTCAGGGTTGCCAGCTGGGAGTTTATTTTGTCTTGAGACCCCGCAGCTGTTGGTCCCTGTAAGACCTCACCCACTTCTTTGAGCATGTCTCTTTGAAGGCGGGTGAAGTGGCACAGATAATTCAGCGACCGCATGACAAAGGTCGCTGAAGAAAACATCCGCTTGCCGTACCTATCCATAGTCCTAGACTTCTTGTTAGGAGGGTGGACAGGTACTGAAGGATCAGCCAGTTCCTTCTTAGTGGCTGCAGTCACCACCATGGCGTCAACTGGGACACCCTTAGCTAAAAACTGCTTGTCCGAAGGGGCTGTTATGAATTTTGATGGCCTCCTTGGGGTAGGTTCCATCATATCAGGGGCCGTCCACGCCTTCCGCACCACCACTTCCATGAGGGGGTCAAAGGGCGGAGACACCCAGGAGGTGGAAGGGCGAGAGCCAAATGCCTCTAGGTAAACAGACTCGTCCTCGGAAGGATTAAGGTTAGACCAGTTCCCCCTCTGCTTCAGGATCTCAAGGATGTCTGAAAAGGAGACATTCTCAGAGGGGGACCGTGGGGACCCTTCCGACTCATCCAAGTCGGTATCCGATGTAATGGACTCAGGGGAGTCCGCATGCTTCCTCTTACATTTCCTCTTCCGATGAGGTTCCCCTGACGGATCAGGGGAAACCTCGGAAGAGGAGGATATTCCCAATGGGGAAACCTGAGGCGTTGGATCTCTACGGTCAGGAATGAGAGGGTGGGTAGAGACCGCAACATGCACTACAGAGGGAGGAGCTGAGGGAGCCAACCGTGGAGCAGGCACAGAGGCCAGCACGCTCCTCATGACTTCAAAGGTGACCCTATCAGGCAGGGTAGAAGGTCCCCACGCCGAAGAGATAAGGACCCCTCCCGGCACCGAGAGGGACGGCTCCGAAGCCGATGTCGGGGCTGAACTTACCAGCGCCAAAGCTCCGAGAGGGAGAACGGGGTTGGACAAGGGTCCAATGCCACTCGCCCCCTCAGAGCCAACGAGGAAGTCCATGCGCCCGGATCCCTCCAAGGATGGGACCATGGAAGAGACCGAAGCCAACGGGGCCAAAAGGTGAGGTATCGGCTCCGACGTGTCGACGGCCACGGCTCCCACAAGCTCCGAACTCAGAGGAAGAGTCGGAGGAGGAATCGAAGATGGGGTGGGAATTGCCACTGTCTGTTGAGAAGGGCTATGGAGCATCTGGGCTAGTGCCTGAGACTTAAGAAGTCTACTAACCACCCCCTCGAGGTCATGGTCCGAGAGCCTGGAAGACCTAGAGGAATGGGTTCGATGGCTCCGCTCCGAGAGTAAGGGAGACCTCGGAGCAGAGTGAACAGATTCCAAGGACGGAGACCTGGACCGTTTACGGCTGGCAGATGGCGCCGACAACACTATCGGCGCCAACCGAGTCCTAGAATCATCGGCTCCGGCTTGAGCCGAAGTAGAAGACTTAATTTGAGAAACCTCGACTCCAGCCAGAGCCGATGAGGAAGACTGTGTCTTGGAAACATCGGCTCCAGCTGGAGCCGATGTAGCAGCAGTCAGAGCACCACCAGTCGAAGGCTCTGAACACAGAGCTGACAGCTTAGATGGCTTCGAAGGCTTCCTAGACGATGACTTGGTCGGGGAACCTTCAGGCTTTAATAAGCCCCTCAAAATTAACTTATTTCTGCGTTCCTGCAGGACTCTTGGACTGAACACATGACAGACAGAACAAGAGTCCTGCAAGGTGCAGAGGGCCCAGGCAATAAACACAAGAAGTGTGACCGTCTGCCAGCAACATTTTCTGACAGCACGAGTCACACTTCTTGAAGCCTGAGACCCTGGTGTCTTTAGACATCCTAAAAAGTACAAAAAATATATACACACACACAGACACCCTTTAACACAAGCTAAGTCAGTCACACAACAATTTAAACTGACAATTTAAAGAAAGAGGAATAGGCCCAAAGGCCTAACCTTCTAACCAAAGAAGGGGTTAGGATTAAGGGAATAAAAGGGACCGGAAGGGAGATTAGCCATGAAGGGAAGCTAATGGGATGGTCGCTAACAAAAAAAAAACTAACTGAAAATCTGACTAAAAGGGAGAAATTCAAGAATTATAAAGTCTAACCTGCAGAGCCGGTAATAAACGCACCTCGCATCTGGAAGCGGCAAATGAGATCTGGGCAGTTAGCGCCTAGCATTGTGGGATATAGGGTAGACTAGAGCCGGTATAAATAGCTCTCGAGCTTTAGTATAGGCCGAGTCGGAGCCGAGGGTCAACTCCGAACCCATCCAGCAAGAATGAAGGCGAGATTGACAACTTAATATTTAAAGTTTTGCAATGGTCCAGCCAGAGCCCAGACCTTAATCCACTACAAAATCTGTGGGGTGACCTGAAGATGGCTGTGCACAAGAAATGCCCTCGCAGTCTGACAGATTTGGAGTGCTTTTGCAAGGAAAAGTGGGCAAATATTGCCAAGTCAAGATGTGCCATGCTGACAGACTGCTACCCAAGAAGACTGAATGCTGTAATTAAATCAAAAGGTACTTCAACAAAGTATCAACCAGCTCATTGTTTGTTTTTTATTTTTTTATATTTTTTCCCGTAACCGATTTGTTTTTCAATTGAATTGTACGGGTTACAGGTCACATTAAAGGTGGGAAAAGTTTTGAAATTATTTATTGTGATCTCATTTTTTATATCACAAAAACCTGGCATTTTAACAGGGGCATGTAAACTTTTTATATCCACTGTAGTAAAGCCTTGCTGGGTTTAATTTTGTTGGCCACCAAAAAAGCAATTACTAGAAAATGGAAATCAAAGTTTAAATGAACTGTACTAAAAGTAGGAAGTATATAAACAGAAATAAAAGAACTGGAAGTGGGATCTTTCGGGAAGAGTAGGAGCAAATTACATAGAAAAAATGGGAATTGTAGGAACAAAATATGTAGAATAAAGTTTTGGAGGAGGAATTATTTTTAAGGGAAGGCAGAAATTAAATGAGCTATGTAATGGTTGAATAACAATGATAGTATAGAAGATTATAGTGATGTATAGTGTTTGCAAGTAAAAATGTCAATATGGTTTGTTTTCATTTACAAAAATGTACGGCTACCTATGTCATAAGAGATAATTCATTAAAAATGTTTTTTTTTTTTTTAAACAAGAGTCATACACTCACCCTGTATACAATGAGTAGTGACTTGAACTATAGATAAAGTTAAAGCAGATTTTTCCTCACAAGAAGAGCCTGCAAATAAAACATTCCTCTTACTTTCACAATTAAGTTAGTGCAAACCCTAACATATGAGCTTGGCAATTCAAAATTCTGAAAATGAAAGTTATAGAAGCATACACCTTTTTCCTCATACTTACCAATAATCTTGCTATCTTTGACAGAAAGAACTGGATTTGAGTTAACCAAATGTTTAGCAGCGGTTGGATTAACTAAAGCTATCACTGCTGGGTCATGTCTGGAATGAGTGTATAAAAACTTAAAGACGGAGGAACTTTATGCATTCCATCTGCCTTTTTAGGGGCAGCTGGCTAACTGTCAGGAAATCTGCAGGCAGTTCACACACATTCTCCAAAGGTAACAGCAATTGAAAAATGGGTGAAAGTACTGGAAATTCCTTCTATAATAGCTCAGTATTTTCTGAGGGACCGAGAAGTCAAAGAGTTCTCCAAAACATTGGCACATTCTAGAAATAACTCTCAGAGAAAAAGAACAGTACCCCCAAGAGTCAGAGACTGAGCTCTCCTCATAGTCTAGATCAGAAGTCAGAGCAGAACACCCTGTATATGTCCTTTCATCCTCCTGTCCAGCTTCAAAACCTTGAATCTCTTCAGGAAAGCAGATATCCTTCTTTCTTTTATCAGAATCTATTGTATAAGGATTAACAGCTTAAATTAAACCCTGAGCCAAACCCAGTAAACTACTCATGTCTAAGGAAATTTGAGGAGAACTAGATACATGCTTCTATTTCTTTTTGACAAGAAAAATGGGACCAACAGTGTTATTAATGGCAGCAGCAATTTCCCGGGGATGGGCACAACATTCTGACATAATAGGGAAGCCTTCCCTGTTCCCTCTCCCAGGACCAACAAGAGTCCCCTCAGTGGCTCTCCCTTACCCACTGAAGGTACCCCAACAGCCACAGAGGACATGGCTAACCCCTGGTCCATAGCGTCTGTAAGTGCTACACCAGATGGATCTGGTGTAAAAGATGAGTAGTCCGAGATACAACTAATGGACACAGAAGAGTGACCCACCTGTCATGAAGGCAAATTTCTAGCCTGCTGTGATGGAAAAAGGCGGTTTGCTTAACTTTTTTCTTTTTATTGCTGAAAGAAGGTATAATCATGGGACTGACAGACTGTTCCATGGTCAAATTGAAAATGGTGCCTCTTTCCCAGGGAAGACTAGCAGCAAATGATGGAAAAAAATTAGTCTCCAAGTGACTTTTTTCATGTATCTACTCCTCCTCAAATTTCCTTAGACATAAGTTTAATTTAGGATGTTAATCCTTATACAATAATTTCTGGTAAAAGAAAGAGGGATACCTCCTTTACTGAAGGGATTCAAGATTCTGAAGATGGACAATATATTGGAAGGACATATACAGGTTATTTTGCTTAGACTGGTGATTCTGACTCAGAGGAAAGCTCAGTTTTTGGCTCTTGGGGTGGGGGTGGTGGTCTTCTCTTTCTCTGAGACTTAGCTGGTAACTAGACAAAATGCTAACAACTTACAGCATCCGCCAGTCAGCAATCGTCCTTGTTGGCCAACATCAATATGTTAGATGCAGACAGGGTCATCAACCGGTGCCATCTTTAGCTCTTTCTTGTCTAAGTTACCAAAGTTCAGTTATTCCTGCAGTTAAGCAAACCTGCCTATTGATTCTACTGATAGCAACTGACACTTTGTTGAAGGAAGAAAGGTGTTCCCTAATCCCAGCAGCATAACAATATAGAGGGGTAAGGAAGGACAGAAAAGGTACTGCAATGCTAATTTACTTGAACATCTACAATTACGTTAAGTTGTCTACACAACTGTACTATGTTTGTCGCAGTTAAAGTTGCGGTACTAAGTCTTCAGAGGACTCCCACAGCTATATTTCTAGGACAGTTCAACAGCACTCTGTGCCAGAGATACCGCGCTCTTCAGGATGACAGAGGCAAACCCAGCTAGATATAAATTAAGGTGGCAAGTTTTGATGAAGGTGTGTTCAGAACTTCAGGTAGCTGTTTTTAAGATGAACTGGCTTGGTGTCCCTTTCAGGAATGTATGGTGGCCACCTTTGCTCTTGTGGAAGGAGCACAGACTGTCACATATTTGTTTCTCATGGAGACATACAAAAATTACAGCTGGCAATCCACTTTGAGATAGTTTGTTTTCCCACTGATTCCCCATTTACCTTCTGCACAGAAGAGGTTGTTAACTCACCCACCGCTACACATGCACAGAGTGCCATTATTCATACATACAGTACTCAAACACAAAAATCTACATACACGGAGGTTCTCTCAAAAAACTTAACTAAACACCAGAGACCTCCAAAATACAAGACTGCTACAACTAACAGTTCCCACAGCACCCACATCACACGACACCAGTGTCTCATCCACCAGGTCCATGAGGCGAAACACTCAAAAACCACATTTTCTTGTCATCAGAGACTCAGTAGTGAGACATACAGATGTCCCCCACTCATCAGGTTAGAAAAAGGGGAAAGTCACGGTCACCTGTCTGTCTGGTGCCAGGATCCATCAGATCACGCATGCACTCAGGTCTCTCAGCAACAAGTACCTTTATGACTCTGTCATAGCTCATGATGGAGTGAACGACCCGAGACATACCTTACTGGACTATATGATGAGACATGGTGGAGCTCTTTGAGTATGTGTACCAGGCAGGTATGTCCCTAGCCTTGAGCAGCATACTACCCTCACCTAGAATGATGCCACAGTATAAACAAAAAATTATTGATTTCAATAATTGACTTAGTTTTTGGTTCCACTCAAAGGGGATCCAGATCCTGTCAGCCTGAAAAGCCATGGTCAACAAACCTCGCTGCTTTGCCAGAGATAGTTTGCACCTGGCACCTCTAGGCTTTTGGCTAATGGCTAAGGCTCTTGCCTCCCCATAGTGCCTTTTTAGACAAGGTCTTGAAAACAACATTACCAATGTGAAATTAGCCAAGCAGAACAAAATAAGGGTCATGCTGCTAAATCCTAGGAGCTTAAACCAAAAACTGCACTTCCGGGAAGCACTTCTATCACTAGAAGATGTACATGTGTGCACAGTCACAGAAACCTGGTTCAAGGCCTCAGACAGTACCCTGGCCTTGCAAGGCTACAATGCTTTCCACACCTTCAGACTGCAAAATGAACATGTGAAAACCAAAGGAGGCAGTGTTTTTATCTATATTAGAAATAAATTCACCTCATGTCTAGTTAGACTGGACAACTCCATGGAGTTACTCCAAGTCCAGGTTATGGTGTGTAAGACCACCACTCAAGTCCTAGCCAGTTATAGATCCCCCTCCATGGGTCATGATACCCATGAAGCCTACCTGACCACACTGGAGACAATCCAAAGTTTACCGAACATACTGGCTATGGGGGTTTGAATTATCCCACCATCAACTGGGAAACCTATGCTAGCCCCAACTTGCTAGTGCAAAAGTTCCTTGACTTTTTTTTTTTTTTTTTTTTTTAATTCAAATGCCCTGGAACAAATTGTTCATACCCTGACAAGAGGAACAAACATTCTAGATCTGATCCTCAGTAACATGTCAAACAGATACACTGCTACAACTGTCAGACACTCATTAGTAAAATCTGACCACAAAGCAGTCACCTTTGAGCTGGCAGAAACACCAGAGCTAACAAAGGGTGAAATCAGAATAAAAAACTTCTCCAAGGCAAACTATACTCACCTAAGCAAAGGTAGAAATGCATTCCTAGGCCTGCCCCAAACCAGAAGTGGTAACTATGCCAAAGCTTACGCTAACGCTGGGTACAATCACTTGCATAAGTGTATAAACGTGGCTGTACCAGAAAGAATCAAAGTTGTTATAGCCTGACATCCAACATCAACAAACTTTACAATAACCACAAAATGTCGCCATCCAAGAAAACAAAGGCAAGGCTCCAACAATGGGAAAGGACCCTTCTTAGCCTCAAAAGGCAAATAAGACAACCTGTCAAATCCTCTAAGGGCTCCTTTGACAGAAACTTGGCAAGTACAGTGAAGGATAACCATAGCCTTTTACAGTTATGTACGTAGCCTGAAGGGTAGGACCCAAGCATGTGCAGAACTAATGACCAGTGGTATCACACACACTGATCCCATAGAGATAGCAAACCTGCTGGCGGATAGGTTTGGCGAAAACTTTTATCACTTATCCCCTCCTAACCTATCACAACCTTTCTCCCAACCCCTCCACTCTACATATCTGAACAGCAGGTACTCAAAGCCTTGTGTCCAAGGCAAAAAAACACAGCCTCTATGGGACCAGAAGACATTCCAGGCTGTCTTCTAAACAAGATAAACATGAACTAGCATCACCAATAAGTACCTTTTTCATTCATAGCCTAACCATAGACTTTGTTCCTGCAGAATGGAGAACAGCAACAGTTATTCCCCTCCATAAAGGTGGCCTAGCAGCAGACCCGGAGAATTACAGACTCATAAGCCTGACCAGCCTCATCTACAAGGCCACTGAACATATCACTATGGACCTCATAAATAAAGACACAGGCGACCTCCAAACCCTAGATCCTTCCCAATTCAGCTTCATCAAGGGCAGATCCTGTAAGTAGGAGCAATCAGTACCATCCTTGGCCTTTCTTTCCTCACTTTCAGCAATACCCTGGGGTTGAGGGATATTGGAAGGAAGGCATGAAGAATCTACCATTCGACACACTGATGGAAACCCATTTACCTACATACAAACCAAGTTAGATAATATTCTTTAAGCATTCTATTTCATGCAGTAATAAACCAAAAAAAGGAGTAACAGCAAAAGAAATGAAGCTTGCATGGCTAGTGTAGATCTTAAATCCATGGTGGTATAATGACACTCAGAATAATCCAAACATTTAAAAAAAAAGAATAATCCAAACAGAGGAAAGAACTTGGAGACACGAGTGAACATTAGGAGAAGCAACTCTGCTGAAGCACATGTTATGAGACAAACTATGCAAACAGTGTAAATAGCTAAACAGTGCTATCTTTACCTGTAATGCAGTGATTTGTGTGAACATTCACGCCAAAATACAATGCAGTAGTTGTTAAACTTAGTCCTGTCCTAGTAACCTTTTCACAGAATGCAATGATCCATGTAAACATTCACATGTAAAAAGCGCAATTATAACAGTTCCTGAACTGCAACTATTGTTTTGAAATATAACCCACAAGGTCATTTTTAAATGTTTTGAAAGCTGTTCCTGCCACATGGCTGGCTGAAGACCATCTTTACACCAGTTCACTTTATCTTGTTAACTTGTCATTAATACTTCAAACCAGGTTGCTCTTTTTTTTCTGCACAGAATTTAGTTACAGTATGTAAAGAATCAAGTTTACCACAACAGTTAAGAGAGATTATGGGCAGTTTTACTGAAGTTTTTAAGGGCTATTTTGATCACCAGTTGCTGGTAAAGTTGAAATCCTACTTACAGTGCCTTCCAAACCATTACAAACTGGACAGCAACATAAAACTGTTTGGCAGCTGCAGAAACTCAAAACATTTTCAATTTCATCATCTAACAGAACACTTTTAGACAGAAACAGACTTTTTTGCTCTGATGGATAATTAAAATTGTCAAACATTATAATTTTTTCATGAAGGAAAATTTCCAAGTCTAAAAGCAGGAAAGAAAAGAGGCACTCCTCCTTACAATTGCCTTTTTTGTCAATAGTTAAATGCTGACATACTGATGGGATAGGACTGACAGGGATCTGGCATCCCAGTACCAGTGGAAGAAGAGGAGGTGGACAAAAGTACAGTTCTGTATACTTACCATAAATGTAGATGTTCAAGTGTATTCACTGTTGCAGTCATCACACTTGGGTTATCTGCCTGCAGGTAGCCCTCAGTTGGCCCGAATACCAGAGTCTTAGGATTTCTGCGTCGGATGCTGTCACCTCTTCCATGACGTCAAGGGTATAAAACATACATCCGACTCCATTACATCAGTTTTTCTTGCCCCAGATGTCAGGAGCCCCCAAAACAGGAAGCAATTACATGGTGTGGATCACCTCCAGTAAAAAGTAAATACCATTGCCATTAGATACGGCCAAAAAAGAGGATAGGTCGAAAGTATAGAAAAGTCAGGGGGCTGGAGGGAAGGTAACCAGGACTGCAACAGTGAATACACTTGAACATCTACATTTATGGTAAGTGTACACAACTGTACTATGTTCTTCCTGTTTCACTGTTGCAGTCATCACACTTAGGTTGATTCCCAAGGCTGAGGAAGGGTGGAGGCACTCAAGAAGTATTGGGGCCAGCTAGCAGTCCTTGTAAGACTGCTGTAGCAAATCCAGCTCTGGATTTAGAAAAGATAGGCAAGTGGTAATGCTTGGTGAAGGTGTGTACTGAACTCCAGGTTGCAGCTTCCAGGATGTCCCTGGTAGGGACTCCCCTGAGAAATGCTGTCGAGGTTGAAGTAGCCCTCGTAGAATGGGTTCTGATCCCCTGTGGGGAAGGTTTTCCATGGTGCTTGTAGCAGAAATGGATGCAGTGTGCTATCCATTTGGAGATGGTTTGCTTTTGAAATGGCCTTGCCCTCTGCCCCTGTAGCAAAGCTGACTAGCAGCTGGTCAGGTTTTCTGAATGGTTTAGTGCTGTCAAGGTAGAACCTAAGCTGTCTGTGCACATCACAGGAGTGCAGGATCCTTTCCCCTTTATTCTGAGGATTAGGAAAAAAGGCTGGTGAATGGATGGATTGGTTTAAAGCCACACTGGATACTACCTTGGACAAAAATGATGGGTTAGTCTTGAGGGAAACCTTGTCCGCATGGAAGATAATGAAGGGTTCCACAGCCATAATGGCCTGTAACTCAGACACTCTTCTTGCTGAAGTGATGGCTAGAAGTAGGGCTGTTTTCCAACACAGGAATTTTAACTCTGCTGTAGCAGCAGGCTCAAAAGGGGGAAGCGTGAGCTTCTCTAGTACAAAGTTAAGGTCCCAGAGTGGGAGTTCTCCTCGGGGGTCTTAGATTGTTACCTCCTCTCAGGAACTGTTTGACCAGAAGGTGAGAGAAAAGGGGTGGGCTCAGTATTGTAATGAGCTCAGATGGCAGAGGCATGAATCTTAACGGATGAGAAGGATAGGCCTCTGCGGAGCAGCTCTGCTAGATAATCTAGGATTTGAGGTAAGGTGGGCACGGCTATGTCCTTTCACTGAGACTGGCTCCAAGAATAGCATATTTTCCACTTTTCTGAACAGGATTTCCTAGTACTAGGCCTCCTGGCCTCAAGGATGACATCCAGCACCTGTTTGCTGAGGGTTGCTGGTGATGTATTCAGGGAATAAGCCAGGCCGCTAGGTTCAGGGTTTGTAGTTGGGGATGCAAAATCTGGCCTTCCTGCTGGGACAGCAGAGAGGGGTTCTGATGCAGGTGCCATGGTGGCACTGTTGTCAGACTGCATAAAAGTGGGTACCAGTGCTGGCGTGGCCAGTCTGGTGCAATAATGACTGTCCTTGGCCTGTCCTGTTTGATATTGAGTAGTACTTTCGAGAGGAGGGGCAGAGGGAGAAAGGCATAGATTGAGAGGTTTTCCCATTTAAATGATAGGGCATCCACTTACCATGCTTGGATGTGGGAAGTTCTGGGGCAAAATTTGCTCAATTGATGGTTCTGGGGGGAAGTAAAGAGGTCCACCTCTGGTGTCCCCCACCTGTGGATTAGAAGCTTGAATGAATTAGGTTCCAGTTTCCAATCAGGCGGGTCCATTAGATTTCTGCTTAAGTTGTCTGCCAGTGAATTTTGTTTGCCTGGCAGGAATTGAGCTTGCAGGTGCACTTGGTTGCTCAAAGCTGTGTTCCACAGAGCCATGGCTAACCTGCAGAGTGGGTAGGAATGAGTCCCCCCCCTGCTTATGTACCACATGACTTTGGTGCTGTCTGTCTTTACCAAGAGTTGCCCTAGAAGGATAAGGTATTTGAAGGCTATCAGAGCATTCTGTACAGCTAACATTTCTTTTTGATTGATATGCAGGTGCATTTGTCCTGGGCTCCATTTGCCTTGAATGCATTTGTCTGCCATGTGAACCACCCACGCAGAGTCTGATGCATCTGTTGTCAGGGTTTGGGCAGTGGGAGGTTGAGTGAAAGGAAGTCCCTTGTTGTGGTTGCAGGCCTCTGCCCACCAAAGGAACTCTGCCCTTAGGCAAGGAATGATCGGAATCACTGTTTCCACATCCTGAGAATGTTGACACCAGAGACTTTTTAAGTACCAATGACGTTTCCTCATATGCAGTCTTGCATATGGAATTAGGAGAATGCATGAGGCCATGAACCCAAGGGGTTGCAGTATTTTTCTTGCAGATAGCTGGGTCTGGGTGGCCAGCAGTTTGAAGTAATTTGTCAAATAAACTCGCTTTTCTGGAGTGAGGAATGCCATCTGGGAAGTTGTGTTCAAGCTTGCTCCCAGGAATACAATTTCTTGGCTGGGTACAAGATGTGATTTCTTTTCATTGATGGTATACCCCAAGAGAAGTTAGGAGTCTCTTTACAAATGTCAGGTGCTGAAGTAGCAATTCCTGACTGTCCGCCTGAATCAGGCAATCGCCCAAGTATGGGTAAATTTAAATGTTTCTCTGTCTGCAGTACGCAAGGGCTGGAGCCAGACACTATGTGAATACCCTGGACGCAGTAGATAAGCCAAGGGAAATGCAGAGAACTGACAGTGCATAGACCCTGCCCTGAAACATAGAGAATTCATGCAAGATTCCCTTATAGGGATGTGCAGGTACGCTTCTTTTAAGTCTAGGGTGACCAGCCAGGAGTCCTTGGCTAGCATAGGCATCACCTGTTGGAGTGTAAGCATTTTGAACTTTGGTACTACCACAAGGGTGTTGAGAACTGACAGATCCAGGATAGGACACCAAGAGCTTTCTTTTATGGGCACCAGAAACAGTCTGAAGTAGAAACCCTGTCCCCTTTGCTCTGTTGGAACCAGCTGAATAGCCCTGATACTGAGAAGAGAAAGTACTTGCATTTGGGCCTCTGCCCCCTGGTTTGGGGGAAGGTCTGGCAATCTGCTTGGGGTTGGCAGTGAATGGAAGAAGAATCTGTATCCCTGGGAAACAATGTTTAAGACCCAACAGTCCTGGGTAATGTATTCCCAGTTTTTTGCATGCAGGGTGAGTTTTCCTCCTAGGGGTGCAAGTACTTGGGCATGGCTGGGAAGGATGCAAGAGAAGTCATTGTGAACTTTTTCCATAGGAGGGTGACTTAACACTCCCTATTTTTGAGGTGGGAGCACTCCATTGTTTAGATTTGTACATACCCTGAGACTGTAGTCTTTGTGGTCTGTTGCCCCAGGGTTTGGAATGAGAAGGCCTGGGAGGGATTGGAAATAACCAGTTCTTTGAAAGTCAATGCCTACTGAATCTAGGTGGCTGTACCTGTAAGAAATCTTTAACAGTTTCCATAGATTTAGCTTTTTCCTCCATCCTTTTAAGAACTTCTTCTGTCTTTGTGCCAAACAAACATTCTTGATTTAATGGAGCATCTAGTAATTTTGCTTTGACATGGTCTGGCAAGATTTGTTCCTTCAGCCAAGCATGCCTTCTTAAAACAGACCCAGTGACAGCAGCCCTGCAAGATGCTTCGAAGGCATCAAAACCACACTGCAAGGTATGTTTACCAACTTGGCTAGCAGAATGCATTAACTCTTGTAAATCTTCACTTTCTGCACAATCAGGAATCAACAACATGTTTTGTTTAATTAGTTCCATAATATGCTGCTGGTACTTAAACTTGTGAAACTGGCAATTTAAAGCCCTGATGGCAAGAGTTGCAGAGGTATATACCTTCTTACCCAGTCTGTCTAAAGCCCTAGAATACCTGTCCAAAGGGGTAGGGTTTTTGGCTGCAGTAGCCTTAATACCTTTAGGTCCCTGGGGAAATGGTCTCTGGATCCGCAGTAGGATTTTTAAAGAGAAATTTGTGAGAGTCAGGTACTCTGTAGTACCTATCAGGCTTTGTAGGAGTTGGAGGTAAAGTATCAGGGGTAAGACTTGATTCCATGAAGACATCATCTACAATATCCAGGACAGGCAGTATAGCTAAAGGTCTGTGCTGGGGCAAGTCTAAAAATTCCGAGTCTCTTTTTTGACTGAAGGTAGTCCTGGCATTCCCAGCGTAAATGCTCTCTTACGGTATGCAAGATTTCACTGAAAGAAAAGTCCTCTGGAGGGGAGGCAGATGGAATGGAATCCTCTACATCAGAATTCTCATAGGTGGATAAGGGTATGTCCTGGTAATCGGACCGGTCAGAGTCATCGGACTCATGGTCTGTGGAATCAGAAGGAAAATCAATTATTTGTCTTTTAGAGGGGGAAGGCTGGCTTCCCCTAATTAAAGTAATAAGGTCTTCAGCCATTCTAAGCATTTGGTTCTGAGGCACGGGAGCTTGAGAATGTGCTTTGGTCGTCAGTTTCCTAGGCGTATTGCGAACTCTAGGCCTGAGAAATTTGGTAGTTTTAGTTAAAAATGTAGTAGTCAGTTTAATATGATCAAAAGGCCTGAATACACCCAAAGAAGCCAGTGCCTGCACAGCGGCTACGGACCCATCCAAGGTAGAGACATCCGCAGGTTCCAGAGTCGAAGAAGCATCTCGCGGCATACCAGACTCTGAATGGGTCTCAGTAGAGGCCTGCGAATCTGTAGAAGCGGGTATTAGGGGCTGCGAAAGTGCCTCACTGAGTACCGGCGGACGGGCGACTAGCTTAATGGAAGCGTTGTCGGCAGTTTTGGACCTATGCGGTCTGTCTCTCTTTTTCCTTACTTTTTTTGGAAGATCAGTAGTCGGATGGCTTAATGAAGCCATTTCGGAATACAGAGAACGAGCGCGAAAGAATTTGGAGACAAAGATAGCCTGACAACGAATAGTTCGGGCGATAAACAAGGCACAAAAACTGACAGCAAGGAATGTCGTGGTCTGGGTCTAAACAGGTGACAGAATAAGAATGAAAATCTCTGTGAGGTACTTACTTTCCAGAGTCAAGACGATTGTTAACATTTTCTGACATCGGTTTGAGCAAGAAAAAAGGATCCCCAATGGGGTACTTAGCTTTAGAAGACTTCAGGTTTGAAACTCGAAAAATGAAAATTTCAGGTAGCGGCTGACCGGCACTTGTGAACTGCTTCGGGCTCCTGCATGGCAAGAAAAGCTGATGTAATGGCGTCAGCTGCATGTTTTATACCCCTGACAACTGGACGTCATGGAAGAGGTGACAGCATCCGACGCAGAAATCCCAAGACTCTGGTAATCGGGCCGACTGAGGGCTACCTGCAGGCAGATAACCCAAGTGTGATGACTGCAACAGTGAACCACGAAGAACATCTACATCCAAAGAACTGGTAACTAATGGACCTCAAAATCAGGGGCTCAAACCTCACAATACAGTCAACCAAGTGTTTTGAACAGTGACTACAAAAGTGGGAAAACTCGTCCTTGCAGAAATCCCAGTGTTAGTTAACTCAGAAGACTAACAGCTTAAAAAATCCAGCTAACACATCCACAATTTAACCTGCCCAAACTGCTATACATTTTTGAGCTTTTTCACTCTGTGAGGAAAACACTAAGTCAATGGCTGGAAAAACGCACACTCTCATCTTACCAGTTTTATGGCATGAAAGCAGATGCAAAAATAAGCATTAAATTTTTCCTCACAATACAAGAAGAGAGAAATCTTATTTTGCAAGTTCAGGCTGAAAAACAACATTAAAGTCTTTTAGCACAGAAAAAGTACAGTTGTGTACACTTACCATAAATGTAGATGTTAAGAGTGTATTCACTGTTGCAGACATCACATTTGGGGTTATCTGCTTGCAGTAGCCCTCAGTTGGCCTGATTATCAAGGTCTTGGGTCCTGCGTTGGTTGCTCTCTCATCTTCCATGACGTCAGGTAGTCAGGGGTATAAAGCATGCAGCCGACGCCATTACATCAGTTTTTCTTGCACCAGATGTCAGGTGCCCCCCTAGTGGGAAGCAATTATATACAAGGCTACACCTCCAACAAAAAAGCAAATACACCAAAAATTTAAGCATAGTCAACAAGAATATAGGTATAGTCAATAGAATTCAGGGGGCTGGAGGGAGGGTAACCAGGACTGCAACAGTGAATACATTCCAACATCTACATTTATGGTAAGTGTACACAACTGTACTATGATCTTCGTGTTGCACTGCTGCAGTCATCACATTTGGGTAGATTCCCAAAGCTAAGGATGGGAGGAGGTAATTAGATAGCATTAGGACCAGCTACAAGGCCCTGCAAGACTGCAGTGGCAAATACAGCTCTGGATTTAGAAAAAAATGGCAAGTGATAATGCTTGGTGAAGGTATGTACAGAACTCCAGGTAGCAGCTTCTAGGATGTCACTGGTAGGAACACCTCTGAGGAAGGCTGCAGAGGTAGATGCAGCCCTGGTTGAATGTGGTCTAATCCCCTGTGGGGTAGGTTTTCCATGATGCTTATAGCAGAAATTAATGTAATTGCCTAGCCACTTAGAAATGGCTTGCTTTGAAATGGTCTTCGCCTCTGCCCCTGCAACAAATTCAACCAGCAGCTGTTCGGATTTCCTGAGAGGCTTAGTTCTGTACAAGTAAAATCTAAGTTGTCTGTGCACGTCCAAGAAGTGCAGTATTCGTTCCCCTTTGTTTTGTGGATTGGAAAAGAAGGATGGCAAATGAATGGACTGATTAAGGGCCACACTGGATACCACTTTGGCATGAAGGAGGGATTGGTCCTAAGGGACACCCTGTCAGCATGAAAGATGATGAAAGGCTCTACTGCCATGAGGGCCTGTAATTTAGACACCCTTTCTTGCTGAAGTGATGGCTAGAAGGAAGGCGGTTTTCCAAGAAAGGAATTTCAACTCTGCATTTGCAGCTGGATAAAGGGAGATAGAGTGAGCTTTTCCAATACAAAGTTAAACTCCCAGGCTGGGGTAGGGGCTCTCCCGAGTGGTCTTAAGATTTTGGCCACTCTGAGGAATTGCTTCAGCAGTGGATGAGAGAAGAGGGGTGGTTTTGTATTGTAGTGAGCTGAAATGGCTGAGGCGTGAATTTTGATGGAGGAAAAGGAAAGGTCCTTGTGAAGCACCTCAATTAAGTATTGAAGAATATGGGGTAAATTGGGGCTGCTGTGCCCATCCCCTAAGTTTGGCTCCAGGAAGAGAATCTTTTCCATTTTCAGCATAGGATTTTCTAGTATTATGCCTCTTTGCATCCATAATGACATCCATCACTTGCTTACTGAGGGATGGTAACAAAGAAATCAGGTAATTAGCCAGGCTGCCAGGTTCAGGGTTTGAAGTTGTGGGTACAGAATCTAGCCCTCCGAGGGGGATCCAGTGCTGGCGTGGCCAGTCTGGTGCAATCAGTTTTGTCCTTGGTTTGTCCTGTTTGATCTTTAGTAGTACCTTGGAAAGGAGAAGCAGTGGGGGAAATGCATAAACTGATAGGTTTTTCCAGGTGAAGGACAGGGCATCCACTTTCCAAGCTTGTTTGTGGGGAGTCCTTGTGCAGAATTTGTCCAATTGATTATTCTGGGGGGAGGCAAACAGGTCTATCTCTGGGCTCCCCCATTTGTTTCTCAACATGTTGAATATCTTCGGTTCTAGTTTCCACTCGTGTGGGTCCATGAAATTTCTGCTTAGGTCTGCCAGTGTATTTAGCTTTCCTGGCAGGAACTGAGCCTGTACATGCACTTGGCAGCTCAATGCTGTGGTCCACAGAGCCATGGCTAGTCTGCTGAGAGGGTATGAGTGGGTTCCCCCTGCTTGTTTATGTACCACATAACAGTGGTGTTGTCTGTCTTTACCAATAAATGTCCTGGAAGAATGTGGTCCTTGAAGGTTGTCAGAGCATTCTGCACAGCTAATATTTCTTTTTGATTGATATGCAAGTGCATTTGATTTGGGTTCCATTTGCCTTGAATGCTCTGCCCTGCCAAGTGAGCCCCCCCCCCCATGCATAGTCTGACGCGTCTGTTGTTAGTGTTAGAGTGGCAGGGGGGTAGAGTGAATGGCAGTCCCTTGTTTTGGTGGCAGGCCTCTGCCCACCAAAAGAACTCTGTCTGTAGACAAGGTATGATAGGAATCATTGATTCCAGATCCTGGGAATGTTGACACCATAGGCTTCTTAGATACCACTGTAGTTTCCTCATATACAGTCTCACATATGGAATTAGTAGAATGCAATAGGCCATGAACGCAAGAGATTGCAGTAGTTTCCTTGCAAACAGCTGGGTCTTTGTAGCCAGTAGTTTGAAGTAGACTGCCAATTGAATTTGTCTGGTGTGAGGTAGGCCACCTGGGAAGTTGTATTCAAGTTTGCTCTCAGGATTACAATTTGTTGGCAGGGTACAAGATGTGATTTCTTTTAGTTTATGGTGTATCCCAGAGACGTTAGCAATTTCTTTACAAATGCCAGATGATTTAATAGTATGTCATGGCTTTCTGCCTGAATTAGACAATCGTCCGGGTATGGGTATATTTGAATATTTCTTTGTCTGCAAAATGCAATGACTGGAGCTAGACACTTTGTGACTACCCTGGGCGCAGTAGATAGGCTAAAGGGCAGTGCAGAGAACTGATGGTGCATGCACCCTGCTCTGAAACGTAGGTATCTTCTGCAATATTCCCTTATCGGGATGTGCAGGTAGGCTTCCTTTAAATCCAGTGTTGCCAACCAGGCATCTTTGCCTAGCATGGGAAGCAGTTGATGAGTAAGCATCTTCAATTTTGGGATTACCAAAAATGTGTTTAGGATAGACAGGTCCAGGATAAGACACCAGGAATTGTCTTTTCTGGGTACCAGGAAAAGTCTTCAGTAGAAACCTTGCCCCCATTGTTCTATAGGGACAGGTTGAATAGCCCTGATGCTTAAAAGAGAGAGAACCTGCTTTTGAGCCTCTGCCCACTGATTTGGGTGTAGGTCTGGCCAACTGTTTGGGGTTGGTAAGGAGTGGAAGTGGAATCTATATCCTTGGGAAACTATATTTAAACCCATGTGTCCTGGGTAATGAGTTCCCACTTTTTTGCATGCAGGGCAATCTTTCCTCCAAAAGGAACAGGGCTTGGAAGGTTTAAAGTTAAGTCACTGAGACAGTTTACCATGGGGGGGGGGGTCTTACTACTCCCTGCTTTGGAAGTGGGAGCCCCCCACTGCTTAGGCCTGTGAGCACCATGGGACTGAAGCCTGGGTGTTCTGCTGGTTCTGGGTTTGGACTGAGGAGACAGGAAAGGACCAATTCTTAGAGGGCCAATGCCTACTAAATATGGGAGGCTCTACTTGCAGGAAATCATTAACAGTCTGCATAGATTTAGCTTTTTCCTCCATTTATTTAAGTACTTCTGCTTTGTTGCCAAACGGGCGGTCTTGGTTTAATGGAGCATCCAGTAAGTTAGCTTTAACATGATCTGGCAAAGATTGCTCCTTAAGCCAAGCATGCCTTCTAAGTACAGACCCAGTGACACCAGCCCTGCAAGATGCCTCTGATGAATCAAAACCACATTGCAAAGTACGTTTTCCAACTTGTTCAGCTGAATGCATTAAATCCTGTAAATCTTTATTTTCAGCAGAGTCAGGAATCAACATCATTTTCTGTTTAAGCAAGCCAATAGTATGCTGCTTATACTTTAACATATGAAACTGGCAGTTTAAGGCCCTAATGGCCAAGGTTGCAGAAGTGTATACCTTCTTACCCCATCTATCCAGCCCCCTGGAATCTCTATTAGAGGGGGTAGAATTTTTGGCAGTAGTAGCCTTAATGCCCTTGGGTCCCTGTGAAATGGTCTCGGGATCCGCAGTAGGACTTTTAAAGAGGAACTTGTGAGAGTCAGGTACCCTGTAATACCAGTCAGGTTTTCTGGGAGCAGGAGGTAAAGAGTCAGGAGCCAGGCTAGATTCAGAGACAGCATCAACTACAATGTCCAATACAGGAGGGATAGCTAAAGGCCTGTGTTGAGGCAGGAGTAAGAATTCCCTACGCCTCTTTTTGGAGTCAGAATAATACTGGCTTTCCCAGCGAAAATGCTCCCTAAGAGTATGCAAGGTTTCACCAAAAGAGAATTCCTCTGGAGGGGAAGCAGAGGGAATGGAGTCCTCAGCATCAGAATCATCATAGGTAGATAAGGGCAAATCCTGGTCATCAGAGAAAACAGAAAATTCAGAATCCTGATCAGAAGAATCAGAAGGAAAACAAGTCCTAGGTCTCTTAGAGGGGGAAGGGTGGCTTCCCCTGCTTAGAGTAATAAGGTCCAGCCATTCTTATCATTTGTTTTTTAGGCATAGGGGCTTGACCATGCGGTCTGGGCGTCAGGTTTTCTAGGCATGGATCGAGTTTTAGGCCTTGAAGATGGCAACGGTTTAATATGCAAGTCAGTAGGCCTGAATACACCCTCAGAAGCCAGTGCCTGTAAAGCGGCTCCAGACCCATCCAAGATACAGACATCTGCAGGTTCCACAGTCAAATCATTTCGCAGCATACCGGACTCTGAATGGGTCTCAGTAGAGGCCTGCGAATCTGAAGTAGCAGGTATCAGGAGCTGCAAAAGCACCTCACTGAGTACTGGCGAACTGGCGACTAGCTTAGGAGAAGCGTTGTCGGCAGCTTTGGACCTATGAAGTCTGTCTCGGCCTTTATTTTTGTGTTTTTTCAGAATGTCGGTAGTCGGGTGGCTTACCAAAACCATTTCTGGATAACTGAACAGAGTTCCAAAATATTTAGATGCGTAAATGAACCGACGATGAATAGTACGAGGTTTGAATAAGGCAATAAACCGACAGCGAAGTGTGTCATGGTCTGTGCCTAAGCAAGGAATGCGGTACGAATGAAAATCTTTATGAGGTATTTGCTTTCCACAAGAAATACAAAGTACAGTTTTGTACCTACCATAAATGTAGATGTCCGATAGATATGCAACTGCAGTCATAACATATGGGTTGTCCTGCCTCAGGCAGCCCTCGGTCGGCCGAATTCCAAAGTCTGGGTCCGGCGTCGGCTGGTGTCGCCTCCTCTCCGACGTCACAACGGCTGGAGTATAAAGGCATCGGCCGATGCCATCTTCTTCAGTGTTTCTTGCCCCAGATGCCAGGTGCCCTCCTAGGAAGGCTAAATGTGGTAAATGGATAAAATAATCCAAAACATGCACAACAGTAATAAACAGATACACCATAGGAGATACCCCCAGCTGAAGGAAAGAGGGGTAGGGATCCAAAAAGAAGGCTACAGAGGGGTAGGAGGGTGGGAAAATCCGACTTCAGTTGCATATCTATCAGACATCTACATTTATGGTAGGTACAAAACTGTACTATGTCCTTCAAGAATGCAACTGCAGTCATAACATATGGGTTGAGTACCATAGCCAAGCTGGGGGTGGATGGAACTAAGATAAGGATGGTGTAGCTAAAATCCCCTGCAGGACTGCCGAAGCAAAGCCTGCTCGGGATCTGGAGTATAAGGGCAGGTTGTAGTGCTTGGTAAATGTATGCACGGAGCTCCATGTAGCAGCTTCTAAAATGTCCTTTGTTGCCACTCCTCTTAGGAAGGCTATAGCTCTGGTGGAATGTGGCCTGATATTGGCTGGCACACCTTTTCCATGGAAAGAGTAGCAAAATCTGATGCAATGTCCAATCCATTTTGAAATTGTTTGCTTGGAGATTGCTTTTCCTTGTACTCCAGCAGCATAGACTACAAACAGCTGGTCAGACCTTCTGGTGGCCTTTGTTCTGTCCAAGTAGTAGCGTAACTGTCTGTGTATGTCCAAAGTATGCAGTAGTTTTTCCCCCTTATTTTGAGGATTGGGGAAGAATGCAGGTAGATGAATAGCTTGATTTAGAGACACCCTGGAAATTACTTTTGGCATGAATGTAGGATTGGTTCTTAGAGAGACTCTGTCTTGATGAAAAATGAAGAAGGGGGGCACTGCCATGAGTGCCTGTATCTCCGAAACTCTTCTTGCAGAGGTGACTGCCAATAAGAAGGCCGTCTTCCATGACAGGAATTGCATTTCCGAGGTTGCTGCTGGCTCAAATGGAGGAAGAGTTAGTTTTTCCAACACGTAGTTGAGGTCCCATGCAGGTACTGGCTGTTTTCTGGGAGGTTTGATATTCTTTATCCCTCTCAGAAACTGTCTTAGCAGAGGATGCGAAAACACTGGAGGGTCGCAATTGTATTTTGCTGAGATTGCTGAGGCATGAATCTTTATTGAGGAGTATGAGAGTCCAGTATGAAATAGTTCTGCCAAGTATTCTAATATTTGAGGTATACTCAGAAATGCTGTGTCCTGACCCCTGTTGGCATTCCAGATACTGAATCTCTTCCACTTGGCTGATTAGGTTTTTCTGGTGGAAGGTCTGCGTGCTTCCAGCAAGATCTCTTGAACAGATTTGGAAAGAGTTTGATGTTGAAGTCATGGTAGCCTCCAGGCTGTCAGATGCAATGTTTTCAGGTCTTGATGTACAGTCCTGTAATTGTGTTGAGTTAGGAGCAGGGGCCATAGGGTCAGAAGCCATGGCTTGGTCCGAGTTATGGTCAATAGCAATGGGTACCAGTGTTGCCTCGGCCAGTCTGGAGCTATCAAGATGCCTGTTGGTTGTTCTGCTTTGATCTTCAGTATCACCTTGGTCAGCAGAGGCAGGGGAGGGAATGCATAAATTTTTAGAGAATTCCAGCTGAAGGAGAGCATCCGTTTTCCAAGCTAGAGCGTGGTGAGTCCTTGTGCAGAACTTTTCCAGGTGATGATTTAAGTGGGAAGCAAAAAGATCTATGTCCGGTCTTCCCCATGTCCTTGCCAGTTGAGAGAAAATGTGCATCCATTCGTGTGGATCCATGAAATTTCTGCTCAGATTGTCCGCCAGTACAGTGTCCTTGCCTGGTACAAACTGGGATTGTAAATGTATCCTCAGGCTCAGGGATTTTTCCCAGAGAAGCATTGTTAGTCTGCAGAGGGGGTAAGAATGAGTGCCTCCTTGCTTGTTTATGTACCACATGACAGTAGTGTTGTCTGTCCTTATTAGCAAACGTCCCTGTTTTAGTGTTTTTTCAAAAGTCTCGATGGTATGTATCACTGCCAACATCTCCTTTTGGTTTATGTGCAGATGTATTTCCTTTGGCGTCCAAAGACCTTGAATGTATCTGCCCTCCATGTGCGCCCCCCCATCCATGGTCTGAGGCGTCTGTTGTGATCATTTGGTCTGCTTGAGGTCTGTTGAAAGGCATGCCTTCGTTTAGTTGACTGGCTTGAGCCCACCATAGAAATTCCTTCTGCAGACATGGATTAAGTGGGATTATGCCCTCTAGGCTGTTGTTGTGTTGAGACCATAGGTTTTTTTAGATACCATTGCAGCTTTCTCATATGAAGTCTTGCCAAAGGTATCAGAAGGATGCAAGACGCCATGAAACCCAGGGCCTGCAGGATTTTCCTTGCAGTCATCTGGGAAAGCTTTGCTAGGCCTTTGAAGTACTCTGGTAAATGCTGCTGTTTTTCCTCTGTGAGGTAGGCCATTTGTTTTTCCGTGTCCAGTTTGGCTCCTAGGAATATAATTTGTTGGGATGGTAGTAAATTTGACTTCTGAATGTTGACTGTGTATCCCAAGGCCTGCAGTAGATGCATGACATAGTCCAAATTCCCTTTTAAGGTTTGTTTGTTGTCTGTTTGTATGAGACAGTCGTCCAAGTAGGGGTATATCTGAATCCCCTGCAGTCTGCAGTGTGCCACTACTGATGCCAGGCATTTTGTGAACACTCTGGGCGCAGTAGATAAGCCAAACGGCAATGCTGAGAATTGATAATGCTCTGTCCCTGCAAAAAATTTGAGGTATCGTCTGCAGCTTTGTCTGATTGGGACATGCAGGTATGCCTCCTTGAGGTCCAGAGTGACCAGCCAAGACCCCTTGCCCAGCATGGGAAGAAGTTGCTGCAACGTCAGCATTTTGAACTTTGGCACAATGAGGAAAGTGTTTAGAGTTGACAAGTCCAGTATGGGTCTCCACTGGTTTTCTTTTCTTGGAACAAGGAACAATCTTGAATACAATCCCTGGCCTTGTTCCTGAGGAGGAACCCTTTCTATTGCTTTTATACTTAATAGCTCGGAAACTTGAGTGAGTGCCTCTGCCCTTTGATGATGTGGCAGGTTTGGCATGCCTTGTTTTATTGGTAATGTGTGGAAGTGGAATCTGTAACCTTTGTCTATCAAATCCAGAGTCTAATTGTCCTTGGTTAAGGTATGCCAGTTTTGTGAGAATAAGGCTAATTTTCCGCCCAAAGGTGCTTCTCTTTGAACCTTTGTAGGCGGTGCGAAAGTCAAGTCATTGTGATTGTCCTTGTGGTGCAGCTGAATTGTCTGCGCCACTTCTTTGATTCGGAGGTTGCCATTGGCGTCCCCTGTAAGATCCTCGGTATTGCCCTCTACCTCGGGCACGTCTGCTTTTTCCCCTTTGAAACTTGTCAGAGTCGGGGAAGGACCATTTCTTGGAGGGACAGTTTCTGCTGAATCTGGGTGGCTGAACCTGAAGGAAATCCTTGACTGTCTATACTGACTTTGCTTTTTCCTCTATGGATTTCAATACATCTTGTGCAGTAGCACCAAAAAGCTTTTGTTATTCCAAAGGTGCATCCAGTAACTTTACTTTAACATGGTCAGGCAAAGACTGATCCTTCAACCAAGCATGTCTACGTATTACAGCCCCAGTCATAGCTGCCCTACATGAAGCTTCCAGTGCATCATAACCACACTGCAGAAAATGGTTATTAACCTGCTGAGTGTTATGAATATGATCCTGCAGAGGCTAACTTTTTCTGTAAATCATCCAGGAGAAAATCTTGGTACTGAAACATGTGAAAAAGGCAGTTAAGAGACCTCATGGCTAGGGTAGTAGAGGTATAAACTTTTTTACCCCATTTCTCCAGGGACCTTGCTTCTCTGTCAGCTGGCAGTGGGTTTTTGGCAGAGGAGGAAGCCACTCCCTTGGGGCCCTGTGAAATAGTTTCTAGGTCCACAGAGTGAGCCTTAAAAAGGTGCTTGTGAGTGTCAGGGACCCTGTAATATCTGTCCGGCTTGACAGGAGCAGGAGGAAGAGAATCAGGGTTGGCACTGGAGTCAGAGAAAACATCATCCAGCACATCCAAAACTGGAGGGATAGCCAAGGGTCTGTGCTGGGGAAGCTTGAGGAAAGTACGAAGCCTTTTCCTGGAGTCAGAGAATTCCTGACCCTGCCATTGAAAGTGTTCCCTCATGGAATGCAGGACTTCACCAAAAGAGAAATCCTCTGGAGGGGAGGCAGAGGGAATTGATTCCTCAGCATCAGCGTCCTCGTAGGCCTGGAAGGGTTCTTCTTGGGCTTCAGAATCCCCAGAGGCTTCATCCGAGGAGAGGTTGTCCGCCTGCTCAGTTCTAGGCCTTTTTTCTGCAGGTGGCTGAGAACCCCTGTCCGGATGAGGCTGAGACCCCCTGATAAGGGAAATAAGATCTGCAGCCAGAGACATGATCTGCTTTATCAGAAGAAGGGGCCTGGGCAGGTTTAGGATGGGCCTTGGCCTGACTGGCGGCCTTAGCACATGCAAAAGCCTTGATGGACATGGAAACAGGAGGCCTAGCAGCCCCACGTGCAGGCGTTACCTTGTACACAGGAATGGTGTCGGATAGATCCAGAACTTCAGTTTCCGGAGGAAAATCCACAACCGGCACCGGAGAGATCTCTGAGACCGAAGGTCGTGTTAACGCTGTGTCGTCGGCCTGGAGCGGTTGATTTACCACTTCAGAGGGGACCGGAGCGCTTGCAGAGGATTTGGGAGTAGTATCGGTAGTGGACGTGGGCCGAGTATGTCGGTCCCGGTCCTTGCGTTTTTTAGGAGATTGGGTTGTCGGTTGATCCGACGGCATGATATACGCAAAGGATTCACCGAAAAAGTCCTCGGCGAATTCTGCCCGGCGCCTGAGAGTGCGCTTATTAAAGCAAGCACAGGCCGAGATGTCGTGGTCTGGGCCCAGGCAAGGAAGGCAGAGAGAATGGAAGTCCTTATGAGGTATTTGTTTACCACAAGACAAACAATTATTAACTTTCTCAATTTGTTCTGACATCGGCTGAGGCAAGAATAAATGTTCCCCAACGGGGTACTTAGCTTTTAGATGACTTCGGTACTGAAAATACAGGAGCTGACGGACCGGCACTTGCGAACTGCTTCTGCTTTGGGCACCGCGCGGCAAGAAAGGCTGAAGAAGATGGCGTCGGCCGATGCCTTTATACTCCAGCCGTTGTGACGTCGGAGAGGAGGCGACACCAGCCGACGCCGGACCCAGACTTTGGAATTCGGCTGACCGAGGGCTGCCTGAGGCAGGACAACCCATATGTTATGACTGCAGTTGCATTCTTGAAGGACATCAGTTAACTTTTACTGACATCGGTTTAGAGCAAGAAAAAGGTTCCCTAATGGGGTACTTAGCTTAGTTGAGGACTTCAGATCTGAAACTGGAAAACGAAAATTTCAGGAGTCAGCTGACCAGCACTTGCGAACTGCTTCTGCTTCAGGCACTGCATGGCAAGAAAGACTGATGTAATGGCGTCGGCTGCATGCTTTATACGCCTGACTACCTGACGTCATGAAAGATGAGACAGCAACCGACGCAGGACCCATGACCTTGATAATCAGGCTGACTGAGGACTACTGCAAGCAGATAATGCCAAATGTGATGACTGCTACAGTGAAACACGAAGAAAGTACAGTTGTGTACACTTACCATAAATGTAGATGTTCGAGTGTATTCACTGTTGCAGTCATTACATACATTTGGGTAATCTGCTGGCAGGTTGTCCTCATTCGGCCTGAATATCAAAGTCTTGGTTCCTGCTTTGGTTGCTGTCTCCTCTTCCATGACGTCAGGTCGTCAGGGGTATAAAACAGGCAGCCGGCGCCATTTTCTTTAGTTTTTCTTGCCCCACGTCAGGTGCTCCCCATATGGGGAGCAAAAATATATGAATATATATATTTCTATATATAAATGCAATTGTAACAGAATAAACTTTACCTTCATCTAAAAGCAAATACACCACAAAGGCTTGTAGAATATAGTGAAGGAAAGAGAAATTCCTAGAAAAAAAAGGGAGGATGGAGGGTGGGTACCCCAGACTGCAACAGTGAATACACTCGAACATCTACATTTATGGTAAGTATACACAACTGTACTATGTTCTTCGTGTTTCACTGTTGCAGTCATTACATTTGGGTAGAATCCCAAAGCAATGGATGGGAGGCTGGAACTAAATAGCATTGGAGCGGCTATAAGGCCCTGCAGAACTGCAGTGGCAAAGCCTGCCCTGGAATTAGAGAAGAGAGGCAAATGATAATGCTTTGTAAAAGTATGACTAGAACTCCAAGTAGTACCTTCTAGAATGTCTTTGGTTGGTACCCCTCTGAGAAAAGCTGCTGATGTAGACGCAGCCCTGGTAGAATGTGACCGAATGCCCTTGGGCACCGGTTTAACATGATGCAAATAGCAGACACAAATGCAGTGGCTTATCCACTTTGAAATAGTCTGCTTTGAAATAGCCTTTCCCTCTGATCCTACAGCATATGCCACCAGTAGCTGCTCAGTTTTTCTAAGAGATTTGGTCCTGTTTAAGTAGAATCTTAGTTGTCTGTGCACGTCCAAGGAATGCAGAATCCACTCCCCCTTGTTCTGTGGATTTGGGTAAAAAGTTGGCAGGTGAATAATTTGGTTGGGAGCCACACTGGATACCACCTTAGGCAAGGAAGAATTGGTCCTGAGGGTCACCCTGTCTGGGTAAAATATAATAAAAGGCTCCACAGCCATGAGGGCCCTATAGCTCTGAAACCCTTCTTGCTGAAGTGATTGCCAGAAGTAAAGCTGTTTTCCAGGATAAAAACATTACATCTGCAGTAGCAGCTGGTTCAAATGGAGGCAGGGTGAGCTTTTCCAACACAAAATTGAGGTCCCATGCAGGAACTGGTGATCTTCTGGGAGGTCTTAAATTTCTGGCATCTCTAAGGTACTGTTTTAGCAAAGGATGAGAAAAGATCGGTGCCTCTGTGTTGTAATGAGCCGAGATGGCAGAGGCATGGATTTTTATTGATGAAAAAGATAGGCCCTTGTCAAGAATCTCAGTCAAGTATTGTGAAATCTGAGGAATATTTGGCTTTGCTGTATCATTTCCTTGTGTTTGGTTCCAAGCACAGAATCTCTTCCATTTATCAGCATAAGATTTTCTAGTACTAGGCCTTCTGGCTTCCAAAATGACATCCATCACAGATTTACTGAGAGGTGTTGTTTGAATAACTACATGATCAGCCATGCTGCCAGGTTCAGAGTTTGGAGCTGATTGTGCAGGATTTGATTGTTTTGCTGAGACAGTAAAAGAGGTATTTGAGGCAAGTACCAAGGAGGGAGTTGAGGCATATTCCTTAGGATTGGGTACCAGTGTTGGCGAGGCCAGTCTGGGGCAATTAGAATAATTTTTGTTTTTTCTCGTCTGACCTTTAGTAGGACCTTGGTAAGAAGAGGCAGAGGAGGAAAGGTGTAAACTGATAGGTTTTTCCAACTGAAGGATACGGCATCCACTTTCCATGCTTGTGTGTGAAAAGTCCTTGTGCAAAATTTGTCCAGTTGATAATTCTGGGGAGAGGCAAATAGATCTATGTCCTGACTCCCCCATTTCTTTGTTATCATGCTGAAGACTTGTGGATCCAGTTTCCACTCGTGAGGGTCCATAAGGTTTCTGCTTAAGTCATCTGACAAGAGTATTTTGTTTTCCTGGCAGGAATTGAGCTTGAAGATGTACTTGGTAAGTCAAGGCTGTGTCCCATAATGCCATGGCTAGTCTGCAAAGGGGGTAGGAGTGTGTGCCCCCCTGCTTGTTTATGTACCACATAACCGTGGTGTTGTCCATCCTTATCAGTAGTTGTCCTGGATGAAGTAAGTCCTTGAAGGCTGTCAGGGCATTCTGAACAGCTAACATCTCTTTCTGGTTGATATGCAGATGCATTTGTTTTGGGCTCCATATGCCCTGAATGCATCTCCCTAAGCATAGTCTGATGCATCTGTAGTTAGAGTTTGGCTGGCTGGGGGTAGTGTGAAAAGACCATCCCATGTTCTGGTGACATGTCTCTGCCCACCAAAGAAACTCCTGTTGTAGGCAGAGAATGAGATGAATCATTGTTTCCAGACTGCGACAATGCTGACTCCATAAACCTTTTGGGTACCACTGTAGTTTCCTCATATGCAGTCTTACATATGGAATCAGTAGAATGCAGGATACCATGAACCCCAAAGCCTGCAGAATTTGTCTTGCAGATAACTGGGTTTGTGTTGTCATCTGTTTGAAGTAAATAGTCAGTTGCCTTTGTTTGTCTGGCGTAAGGTAAGCCATCTGGGCAGTTGTATTCAAGCTTGCACCCAGGAATGTTATTTTTTGAGAGGGTATCAGTTGTGATTTCTTTTCGTTTATTGTGTACCCTAGGCATGTTAGAAGCCTTTTCACTAACGCCAAATGCTGAAGACGAATGTCCTTGTTTTCTGCTTGAATGAGACAGTCGTCCAAGTAAGGACAGATTTGTATACTTCTTTGTCTGCAAAATGCAATTACTGGAGCCAGGCACTTTGTAAAGACCCTGGGCGCAGTAGATTAGCCAAAGGGCAGTGCAGAGAGAATTGGTAATGCATAAAGTCAGCTTTGAAGAAGACGTATCTTCTGCACAATTCCCTTATTGGGATATGCAGGTATGCCTCTTAAGTCTAGAGTCACTAGCCAAGCGTTTTTGCCCAGCATGAACAGAAGCTGCTGCAAAGTTAGCATTTTGAATTTTGGTATGTCCAAGAACGTGTTCCAAATTGACAAATCCAGTATTGGGTGCCAGGCCTTGTCTTTTCTGGGTACCAAGAACAGTCTTGAGTAAAACTGTTGTCCTTTTTCCTGTTCTGGCACTGGCTGAATAGCCCCCATATCCATGAGGGACGTAACTTGTTTCTGTGCCTCTGACCATTGATTTTGTGGCAGATCTGGCCATCCATTTGGAAATGGCAGAGTATGGAAATGAAATCTGTATCCCTGGGATACTATATTTAATACCTACTTGTCCTGGGTTATTAACTGCCAATTTTGAGCATGAAGTGCTAGTTTTCCCCCTAAGGGGGCTGGCCTGCCAAAAGATAAGTGCTTGGTGATGGCAGAGGGAAGTCATTGAGACTGTTTACTGTAGGGTTGTGCTTTATTTCCTCCAGACTTGCAGGTGGAGGCACCCCATTGCTTTGACCTGTAAGAAACCTGTGATTGGTATCTAGAGCCCTTTGAGCGCCTGGATTTGCCCCGTGAATCTCTGTTGGACACAGGAAACGACCAGTTTTTTATAGGCCAGTGTCTACTGAATCTAGGTGGCTGCACTTGTAAAAAATCTTTTACAGTTTGCATAGACTTGGCTTTGTCTTCCATTTTCTTTAAAACCTCTTCTGCCTTATTACTAGAGTATCATGCTGTAAAGGTGCATCCAACAATTTAGCTTTAACATGATCAGGCAAATTTTGCTCCTTTAGCCAGGCATGCCTTCTAATCACAATTCCAGTAACTGCGGCCCTGCAGGAGGCCTCCAAGGAATCAAAACCACATTGCAAAGTATGCTTTCCAATTTGTTCTGCTGTATGCAATAATTCCTGCAATTCTTTATTTTCCACACATTCAGAAATCAACATCATTTTCTGTTTCAATAATCCTATAACATGCTGTTGATATTTAAGCATATGAAACTGGCAGTTTAAGGCCCCAATTGCCAAGGTTACAGACATATAAACCTTCGTTCCCCATCTATCCAGCGCCCTGGAATCTCTATCAGAGGGGGTAGGATTTCTTAGCTGTTGAGTCCTTTACAAGTTTGGGACCCTGTGAGATAGTTTCAGGGTCAGCAGCAGGGTTTTTGAATAAAAACTTGTGAGAGTCAGGAACCCTGTAATATCTGTCTGGCTTGCTAGGAGCCAGAGGTAAGGAATCTGGAGTCATGCTTGATTCCGAAAACACATCAACAATAATATCTAATACAGGAGGTATGGCTAAAGGCCTATGCTGAGGGAGAAGGAAATCCCTAAGCCTCTTTTTTGATTCTGAGAAATCTTGACTCTCCCAATGAAAATGCTCCCTCAAAGTATGCAAGGTTTCTTCAAAGGAGTAATCTTCAGGAGGAGATGCAGATGGGATGGATTCCATTGCATCTGAATAATCACAGGGTGGTATGCAAAAATTCCTGATCAGAAGAGGAATCAGAAGAAATAGAAACCTGATCTGAAGAGTCATAATCAGTGTCTTGCCTAGGCCTCTTATCGGGGGGGGGGGGGGGGGTTGGGAAAGTACAGTTTTGTACCTACCATAAATGTAGATGTTCGAGTGCTAATACAGCTGCAGTCATAACAGATGGGTTCTCCTGCCGTCAGGCGGGTCCTCGGTCAGCCGAATTCCAAAGTCTAGGTCCGGCGTCGGTTGTCGTCACTTCTTCCCTGACGTCAGTGCGACAGGGGTATAAAAGAACCAGCCAATGCCATTTTCTTCAGTTTTTCTTGCCCCAGATGTCAGGTGTCCCCAGAATGAAGGCAATACATACATTTGTGTAATAAAGCAATGCCATATAATCAAAATACAGTAGTGCAAGCAAATACATCAAGAATGAATACCCCAATCTGGTTGCATGAGGAGATGTTAGCCAATAGGCCTGTTCCAAGAGGGGAAGGAGGGAGGGAAACCTGGACTGCAGCTGTATTAGCACTCGAACATCTACATTTATGGTAGGTACAAAACTGTACTATGTTCATCGTGCATACAGCTGCAGTCATAACAGATGGGTAGAATCCCAAAGCTAAGAAAGGGGTGGTAGGCACTAGGTGGAACTAGGAGGAGCCAGAATGCCCTGCAAGACTGCAGTGGCAAAGCCCGCTCTAGATTTGGAGTATAGTGGAAGATGGTAGTGTTTGGAGAAGGTATGCACAGAACTCCAAGTGGCTGCTTCCAAAATATCTTTGGTAGGGACTCCTCTGAGAAAAGCTGCAGAGGTAGCCGTGGCCCTTGAGGAGTGAGATCTGATGCCTGTAGGTACAGTTTTGCCATGAAAGGAATAGCAAAAGCGTATGTAGTGGGCTATCCATTTTGAGATTGTCTGTTTGGAAATTGGCTTTCCTTGAGCTCCTATAGCATAGGACACAAAGAGCGGTTCTGATTTTCTGAAAGGCTTTGTTCTGTCCAAATAATAACGCAGTTGTCTGTGGATGTCCAAGGAATGTAGTAATCTCTCCCCTTTGTTTTGAGGATTAGGATAAAAGGTAGGTAAGTGTATAGCCTGATTCAAAGCTACCCTGGATACCACTTTTGGCATAAAGGACGGTAAGGAAACTCTGTCCTGATGGAAGATGATAAAAGGCTGCACAGCCATGACAGCTTGTAGTTCCGATACCCTACGAGCTGAGGTAATAGCCAGAAGGAAAGCTGTTTTCCAGGACAAATACTGCAAATCTGATGAGGCAGCTGGCTCAAAAGGAGGCAAGGTCAGTTTTTCTAGAATTAAACTGAGATCCCAAGCAGGTATCGATTGTTTCCTTGGGGGTTTTAGATTCTTAGCCCCTCTGAGGAACTGTCTTAAGAGGGGGTGAGAGAATAAGGGTGGATCAGTGTTGTATTCTGCAGAAATGGCTGAGGCATGGATTTTGATGGAGGAGAATGAAAGTCCACTGCTTGGCAGCTCAGCTAGATA
This sequence comes from Protopterus annectens, assembly GCF_019279795.1. Taxonomy (NCBI): domain Eukaryota; kingdom Metazoa; phylum Chordata; order Ceratodontiformes; family Protopteridae; genus Protopterus; species Protopterus annectens. The sequence continues at coordinate 1,936,603,188 of NC_056737.1, read as the reverse complement.
CTGTAATACTTGAGGTAAGTTCAGTTTTCCAGGATCCTGGCCCTTTTTCTCATTCCAGACACAAAACCGTTGCCATTTTGCTGAGTAAGCTTTTCTAGTAGACGGCCTTCTGACCTCCAAAATGACATCCTGCACCTCCTTGGAGAGTAGGGTCTGTTGTGATGCTAAGGAATCTTCCATGCGGCTAGATTGAGTGTTTTTAGCTGACTGTGAAGAGTTTTGAAGCTGTGCTGAGTCAGGAGAAGAGGCATTAGAGGCAGGGTCCATGGTGGGGAATGCGTCAGGCTCCTCAGGAGTGGGTACCAGTGTTGTCTTGGCCAGTCTGGAGCAATGAAAATCATCTTTGGACTGTCTGCTCTGGTTTTTAATAGAACGTTGGGCAGCAGAGGAAGAGGTGGGCAGGCATAAACTGTCATTGATGTCCAACTGAAAGAAGAGCGTCCACTCTCCAGGCCTTTGGATGAAAAATCCTTGAGCAGAATTTTGTCAATTGGTGATTTTTGTGGGAGGCAAAGAGATCTATGTCTGGCCTTCCCCATGCTTGAATTATCTCTGTAAAAACTTGAGGATGCAACTTCCATTCGTGTGGATCTGTCATATTTCTGCTTAGGTTGTCTGCCAGCGTGTTTTCCTTGCCTGGCAGGTACTGTGCTTGTAGTTCGATTTGTAAGTCCAGGACCATGTTCCAAAGTGACATGGCCAGTCTACATAGGGAGTAAGAATGGGTTCCTCCCTGCTTGTTTATGAACCACATTACTGTGGTGTTGTCCGTTCTTATCAATAGTTGACCTGGTTGCAGAAGGTCTTTGAAAGCTATAATAGCATTTATTACTGCTAGCATCTCCTTTTGATTGATGTGAAGGTGCTTTTCTTTTTGGGATCATTTGCCCTGAATGCACCGATCTGTCATGTGCGCCCCCCAGGCGTAGTCCGAGGCATCTGTTGTGATGACTTGATTTGCTTGAGGCTTGTTGAATGGGAGACCTGCGTTTGTTTGGCATGCTTGGGCCCACCACAGAAATTCCTTTTGAAGACATGGAATTAGTGGTAATATTGTTTCCAAGCTGTGGCTGTGTTGAGACCATAGATTTTTCAGGTACCATTGAAGTTTCCTCATATGCAGCTTTGCACGTGGGATTAGTAAGATGCAAGATGCCATGAATCCCAGAGCCTGCAGGATTTTCCTTGCAGTCAGCCTGGTGCAATTTGCTAGTGTTCTGAAGTATTGAGTTAGTTGCCCCTGCTTCTCTGGCGTGAGGTAGGCCATCTGGGTGTTTGTGTCCAAGTTGGCACCCAGGAAAATTATTTTCCGAGAGGGTATTAGCCTTGATTTCGTTTTGTTGACTGTGTATCCCAGAGAATTCAACAACATTATTACATAAGCCAGATGTTTCAGAAGAATGTGCTTGCTGTCCGCTTGGATCAGGCAGTCGTCCAAATAGGGGTATATTTGTATCCCTTAAAGTCTGCAGTAGGCAATTACTGATGCCAGGCATTTCGTGAATACTCTGGGCGCAGTAGATAAGCCAAAGGGCAATGCAGAGAATTGATAATGGGTTGAACCTGCAAGAAATCTGAGGTATCTCCTGCAATTTTGTCTGATTGGGACATGCAGGTATGCCTCCTTGAGGTCCAATGTTACCAGCCAAGACTCCTTGCCCAGCATGGGAAGAAGCTGCTGTAGAGTGAGCATCTTGAAATTTGGTACGAGTAGAAATGTGTTTAGGATGGATAAGTCCAAAATAGGTCTCCAATCTTTTCCCTTCCTTGGTACCAGGAATAGTCTGGAATAAAAACCTTGACCTTGTTCGTGCGTAGGTACCTCTTGAATAGCTTTCATGTCTAAGAGATCTGAAATTTGTCTTTGTGCCTCTGCCCTTTGATTGTGTGGCAGGTTTGGCATGCCTCTCATTTTTGGAAGGGTGTTAAAATGGAATCTGTAGCCTCTGTTTATAATGTGCAGGATCCATTTGTCTTTTGTGACAATATGCCAATTTTTTGAAAACAATGCCAGTTTTCCACCTAAGGGTGCTGCCATTTGAGTCTTGCTTGGCATGCAAAGGGGAAAGTCATTGGGCTTGCTTTCTGAATGGTTGCGAGTTATCCTCACCACCTCTTTGTGTAGGAGTTTGCCATTGTCTGCCTCTAAACGATCCTTGGGATTGCCTCTCCGTGGCTGGAAAGGACCAATTTTTGGAAGGCCAATTTCTACTGAAACGTGGGGGTTGTACCTGTAGAAAATCTTTCACTGTTTGCATTGATTTAGCCTTTTCCTCCATTTTCCTTAATACCTCCTCAGCATTAGCACCAAATAATACATCCTTTTGTAGAGGGGCATATAGTAATTTAGCTTTGACATAGTCTGGTAAGGTTTGTTCCTTGAGCCAGGCATGTCTACGTATGACTGATCCTGTAACAGCAGCTCTACATGAGGCCTCTAGAGCATCAAAACCACATTTTATGGTATGTTTACCCACTTGTTCTGCACTGTGCATCAAATCCTGCAACTCCTTCAAATCTGGTTGTTAAGGTTGTGACATTTTACTTCTCAATTGTGATAACAAAAACTGTTGGTACTTTAGCATATGGAACTGACAGTTTAATGCCCTCATGGTTAAGATGGCCGAGGTATATACCTTTTTTCCCCACCTTTCTAAGGATCTGGAATCTCTCTCGGAAGGTAATGGGTTTTTAGCAGTGGAGGCCTTAATTCCCTTGGGACCCTGTGAGATGGTTTCTGGGTCAGCAGCATGACTTTTGAATAGAAATTGGTGTGAGTCAGGGAACCTGTAGTACCTGTCAGGCTTGACTGGGGCTGGAGGTAGAGAATCCGGGTTAAGGCAGGCCTCCGAGTACACATCATCTAGTATGTCCAAGACAGGAGGTATAGCCAGAGGCCTGTGCTGAGGTAGCAAGAGAAATTCCCTAAGCCTTTTCTTGGAATCTGAATAATCTTGGCCTTCCCAGTGGAAGTGTTCCCTTAAGGAATGCAAAGTTTCCCAAATTAGTAATCCTCTGGGGGGGATGCAGATGGAATGGACTCCTCTGCATCGGAGTCTTCAAAAGGGGAGTAAGAATGTTCCTGTTCATCAGAGTGCTCTGATATAATGGAGCCCTGATCAGAGGAGGGGGATTCTTCCCCCACTCTGGGCCTTTTGTCCGGGGGGGGGGGGTTGAGAACCCCTGATAAGAGTAATTAAATCCTCAGCCATTTTAAGCATCTGTTTTTTAGGCATGGGGCCTGGAGATGGGCCCTATGTAGCTTGCCTCTTAGAATGCATGGCTGCTTTAGACTTAGTGAAAGCCTTGATGGAAAAAGAAGAGGAAGGTCTGAAGACACCTTGAGAGGAGGTAGACCTATCTACAGTTTGAGATTCACCTCCAAGAGTGGCTTTGGTATCTGTAGTTGGGGTGTGGGCCGAGGAGCCTGCGACCTCGGGCACAGGAGACACCGCCAATGAAGTGTCGTCGGTAGTCAGGGGCTGCGTAGGCGCCTCGCTGAGAACCGGACCACATGTAGTCAGCTTTGGCGTGGTGTCGGTAGAGGCCGGGGACCTCGTGTTGGTCCTTATCTTTGCGCTTTTTAGACAAAACCGGAGTCGGAGCATCCGACGACATAATATAGTTAAATGTTTTGCCAAAATAATGCTGGGCGAACTCCGCCCGACGCTTAATGTTGCGCTTGTTGAATGTAGCACAAAAACGACAGACCGAGAAGTCGTGGTCTAGGCCTAAACAAGGAATACAGAGGGAATGGAAATCCTTATGCGGTATTTGCTTCCCACATGAAATACAATTATTAACTTTGTCTGACATCGGTCTGAGGCATGAAAAGTTTCCCCAACGGGGTACTTAGCTTTCAAGAAGACTTCGGTTGCAAATTTTTCATAATTTCAGGAGCTGGCCAACTGGCACTTGCGAACTGCTTCTGCTTCGGGCACCGCGCAGCAAGAAAGACTGAAGAAAATGGCGTCGGCTGGATCTTTTATACCCCTGTCGCACGGACGTCAGGGAAGAAGCGACGACAACCGATGCCGGACCTAGACTTTGGAATTCAGCCGACCGAGGACCCGCCTGATGGCAGGAGAACCCATCTGTTATGACTGCAGTTGTATGCACGATGAACATCCCGATAAAGGTAATTAGGTCTTCAGCCATTTTGATCATCTGCTTTTTGGGCAAAGAGGCCTGAGCACGTGGCTCATGCATCATTTTTTTAGCCTTAGAAGTTGCTTTTGTCTTTGTTTTTGAAGCTGGCATAAGTTTTATATAGAAATGCTGAGGCCTGAAGACACCCTCAGAAGTCGGTGCCTGCTCAGCGGTTCCGGAGCCATCCAAGGGAGAGACATCTGCGGGTACAATACTTTGAGAATCTTGCAGCATGCCGGACTCCACATGGGTCTCGGTAGAGACCTGCGACTCGAAAGTAGTGGGTATCAGGGGCTGTGAAAGTGCCTCACTGAGTACTGGCGAACCGGCGACTGGCTTAGGGGAAGCTTTGGCGTCGGTTCTGGACCTCGATGGTCTGTCTCTGTCCTTTTCTTTGCGTTTTTTTTTAAATCTGGTAGTCTGATTGCTATCAGACGACTTTTCAGGCTAGTTAAATCTGTTTCCAAAATATTTTGAAGCAAAGATATACCGACGCTTAATAGTGCATTGGTTAAATCTAGCACAAAACCGACAGCAAGGCACGTTATGATCTGGGCCTAGGCAAGGAATACAGTACAAATGAAAATCCTTATGAGGTATTTGCTTCCCACAGTAATGCAATTATTAACTTTTACTGACATCGGTATGGAGTAAGAAAAAGTTTCCCCAACGGGGTACTTAGCTTTAATTGAAGACTTCGGTTCTGAAACTCAAATTCGAAAATTTCAGGAGTCAGCCGACCAGCACTTGCGAACTGCTTCTGCTTCAGGCACCGCACGGCAAGAAAGACTAAAGAAAAAGGCGTTGGCTGCCTGTTTTATACCCCTGATGTCATGGAAGAGGAGACAGCAAGCGACGCAGGACCCAAGACTTTGATATTCAGGCCATCTGAGGGCAACCTGCCAGCAGATTACCCAAATGTAATGACTGCAACAGTGAAACATGAAGATCATCATCCTTTACATTCTCTATGCCTTGTCAAACAGACAGTCTTGGAGCCCAACACACAAATGCAGTTTTGGGTAATTTTTTTTTCTTATGCAGGATATGAGAGAAACTTATGCAATTCTTACCTGCAGTCTAAACCAGTCCAGTCTCATTCCTCTGAAGTCAAACACCTCTCCATCTTCAACTGCATTATGAAAAACATAAAAAGATGTTAAGCGACTAAGTGAAATTAATGGAAATGGAACAGGAACAGATGAGCATGCTCTTACATTGAAGGCAAAAGAAAACAGATTAATGACCTGCACAGACATCACTACATCAAGCTTTTCTCTCACTTTTTCCTTATGTCCTTCTGTAAATATCACATGTAAAGAAGTGGTTTAGGTGGCTCAGAGGGATAATGCCCTATCTACATCTAAGGCAAAGTGAATTTGATTAGCGGCTCAGAAAACTGATGGGTGACAGGGAGGATGAGTATGCCTGTTTTAGAAAAGTGATACATGCAGCGCATTATCCAAGGGGCCCTGACTAATTTGTCAGCAGACCTTTTTCAGGGGAATAAGTGAGCTCCAAAACTTAACCAAAGGTGACCATAGCTAGAACCTATTGGCCCTTTATGATGGTACTCCACACTGGGACAAACTTCAAGACTCCCCAACACTGAGAGGCAGCCTGAGACCACAGTCAGGAATGGTGTGGGATGGTTGGCAGATTCATCCTCTGGGATAGCATATTATAGGAAAGGTTAAGCCTGCATTATTCTTGAAGATCTTTACCAAATGCTAAGGTGGTCAAGACCTCTTTTGGTTTGGTCAGATCTGGAAAAGAAAAGGATGGAAAACATTAGAATGGGATTAACTTGACCATGCGCAGAGGCAAAGATATGCTTCTTCCTCTGAACGCAATCAACCAGGTGCACAGCTAACTGGAAAAGCAACACTTCCCCAAAAAAGTAAGTATCTAGAAGTCTGTCTCAATTTCTTACTTAAGAGGTCAACCTCAGTCTCAACACTTGACAAAAGCACAGACCAGGTCTTGTGTCCCTAGCCAAAGTGTTGACAGAGACAAACAACTGAATAACCAAAGATATCCCACTAAGGAAATCACAGATAGGAACTCAAGTCCTCCTTGAGGTCAGACTCAGGAAGGTCACAGAGTATATCCAATGCTTTCCTCAACATGACAAGTGAGATGAAGAGTAAAAAAAAAAAAAAAAAAAAAGACCCAAAGGGGTTGAGAAGTAGTTAATGGCACTAAGTTCCAGCAGGACAGTACACTCTTGCAAGACATGACATAGCTCTAAACATCTCTGCAAGCAGGAAGCTATCAAACTACTAAAGGCTTTTTTACGTATGCTAAAATAAAAATAAGAGAAAACAGAGCGAGCTGGACTGCCCAATCAGGCAAAAGCTTAAAAAAGGCATTAACCTTGTTCTATGCTAAGGGGCAGAAAGGGGTGTTTTGATGGTGCCCCTTGTGATGACCCACTATTGGACCAGTAATCAAGAAGCCTCAATCCTCACCACTGGCACCTGTAGGGGGACATTCACTGAGAGGATGACAAGTACATCCACAGTATTTCCAGATGCAGCTCTCTGCATTAAGTGCAATTTACCATACGATCACACAGAGACCACAGTCAGTCTGGGGTTGGTATCTCCCTCTTCGCCCGTATCCCCAATAAGATTCCCCACTGGCACAACTATAGAGTTGAGATCTCAGCTGAGTGACCAAGTCAAGACCTCCAGCACCCTCTCTGTCCAACCAGTGTTTTGTGTCCCTGCCCAAGTAGCTGACACACACTCTTGAGGTTTGATTTACACACACCTGGGAAAGGCTGGCACAAGTTTACTTGCTATGTCCCCTTCTGCCCAGACTATAATGCAGTCACTCCTTATCAGCTACTTTAAGGCCCTTAAAGGATGTCCAATCTTACTGTGAATTATTAATATTACCAGAGAGCATCCCTGGCATTACCAGGCTATAATTCATACCACACCTTTCGGCCACCAAACCCGGACCGAAACACTAAAGGTTGAGGCGTGCCCATATTCATTACGGATATCCACACCTCCAAGCTAGTTGCTCAGCATAATGCATCCGAAATTATCCAAGTTCAACTAACTCTGGGCAAAACCGCAATCCAGACTGTAGCTTGCTACAGACCCCCCACCATGCCCCAGGATTCCCACTCTTCTTGATACACTGGAAAATATTAAGGTACAACCCAACACTCTAATAATGGGTGATTTCAACCACCCTACCATTAACTGAGAAAACTACTCATGTTCCAACTCTTTTGCTCAACGTTTTCTGGAAATCATCAATTCCAATGCCTTGGATCAACTTATCCAACCCCCACCAAGGGCAGCAATATCCTAGACCTGGTCATCACCAACATGGGTGACCGGTGTTCCACACCAGAGGTCAGCTCCTCGTTGGTCAGATCCGACCACAAGCTAATCATCCTAGACATCCACATCCCGCTCCCACCCCCCATTAGGAAAACAACTGTAAAATATTTCTCCAAAGCCAACTTCACGCATCTTAAGACAGAAGTGGCAAACTTCACGATACCCATGCAGATGGACAATAGAGGTACGACTGCTGAATCCTACACAAATGCACTTTATAAGCACTTACATGAGTGCATGGATCGTGCTTTCCCTAACGGAACCAAGATGCGATCCTCCAAAAAAGGAAGCCAATCTGGTGGTCTTCTGCCATAAGCAAACTCTACAACAGAAGAAAAAAACTGTTGCAAAAAAGAGTAAAATCCCACGACTGGAGGAACTCCCTGGTCAGCCTCAGTAAGAAGCTGAGATCCCTCATAAAATCCACCAAAGCTAGTTATGAAAACAAAATTGCCACTGATTCTAAAGACAACCACAATGCATTCCATAACTATGTCAAAAATCTCAATGGCAACACTCAGATCTGCTCTGAGTTACAGCACAATGACATTAAATATACAGAACCAACTGATATTGCCAACATCCTGGCAGATAGGTTCAGTGCTAACTTTACCCCCCTCTCACCCCCCCTAAGGGCCCATCTTTATACTGGAAGAATGCAAAGATCCTGTAATCACAGCTGCACAGGTAAAAAACCTCACTCTCCAAAGCCAAGAACACAGCATCCATGGGACTTGACAACATCCTAGGCTGCCTTCTACATGAACTACAGAATGAACTGACACCCCACCTAAGTACCATGTTCAATCATAGCCTCACCTCAGGCTTTGTGCCCACTGAATGGTGCACCGCAACAGTTATCCCACTCCACAAAGGGGGGGGGGCACAACAGACCCCGGGAACTACTGCCCCATAAGCCTGACAGGCCTCGTCTGCAAGGCCATGGAATGTATCATCATGGAACTCATAAACAATAACATTGGAGATCTCCAAACTCTGGACCCCTCACAGTTTGGGTTTGTAAAAGGCAGATCATGTCTCCTAAACCTGATAGACTTCTTTGAAGTAGTTACCAAAGCCATAGATGAGGGTAAGGTGGTTCACACAGCCTATCTAGATCTCGCCAAGGTGTTCAACACCATCCCCCACTCTGGAATTATAGATAAACTCACTAAACTAGGTATAAATCCCTATGTCACAAGATGGGCTGCCAACTGGCTTACTGACAGAACCCTCACTGTGAAAGTAGCAGACTCCAAATCAGACTTCAGACCAGTGACAAGTGGAGTACCACAGGGTTCAGTCCTGGGTCCTCTCCTGTTTGGTATCTACTTCTCTGAAGTACAAGCTAACACAGAAGGTCTTTAGCGAATTAAATTTGCAGATGACTGCAAACTAGCAAGCCATAATCCTAACTCCTAATGATGTGGACATTCTACAAAAGGGCCTCACTGAGACAGATGCCTGGTGTCAAAGACATGGTCTCAAGCTTAATGCCAAAAAGTGCATTGTCATCCCCTTTGGTAAAAACTCTGTACCCATGAACTACCACACAGGCGGTAGTCTACTTAACACTGAAAGTGTGATGAGACCTTGGGACACAGGTGGACAGTAGTCTCTTCTTTGATAATCACATCGCCACAGTAGTCAGGAAATACTTCTACGTGGCACACCTCATCACAAAAGGTTCCTCATCCAGAAAAAAGAAGTCATTGTTCCCCTCTACTCATCACTCATTAGACCCATTATAGAGTACAACGCCCCTTTTGGTATGTACCTCACAAGACATCTACAACAACTGGAAAGGCCGAAAAAATACCTCACAAAGAGGATTACTGGCCACAAACAGATGCCTTACGCAGACCGTCTCAAAAAACTCCAGCTTTACTCCATCGCATATCGCCTACTCAGAGGCGATCTCTGCCTAACATACAAAGCCATGTCAAACCCAGAGCTGTTGGACATGCTCTACTTAAAGAAATCCCAATCCCTCCGAGCTACACGCTCTAGGGACCTAAACCTTGTCACCACAATGAACAGAACATGCTGGAGGGATAGATTCCTGTCCCAGAGACTGCCCATACTCTGGAACAGACTACCTATCTATGTCAAACAGAGCTCCTCATTAGCACTCTTCAAGAAAAATCTTGATGATTGGATGGGTAATAGGAAATTCACCCCGGGGATCACTTCTGTGGTTCTGCTTGACAGGGGCACAGGAAAATAATTTTCTTGGGTGGCGAAAGCCAGGGTACCTTTTTAGCTAGACTTGTATAGGCCCTAGGGCCAACAGCCTAGTACCTACCTATGAACCTTTAAATCATAGTTTGAGCAAGAGCAAGGCGATTAATAGTGACCCACATAGTGTTACCAAATAAACATGCAAATACTCTCAAAACTTAAATATCTCTACACAGATCAGCCACAATGAAAGGTTTAAATATTTTTAATAATAAAAAAACAAGACCATACCAAACATATACTGACAGTGACATCAGAGTTCAAAACCACAGGAAATATTTAAAACAACATTGCAGGACAGTCTCAAATAAATAAAGAAAAATATCTGAACTAAGCTTCACTATATTCCTGACTGAGTCTATGAGAATTACTATAACCTAAGAACTTACTAACACAGCAAGACAGATGTGGTAAATGGATCTTCTAGTTGTTGTCAGATCCAAGACAGAATGCAGAATGCTATGTCTCACTAAGAGACTTCTCAAAATAATATCTAAAATAATACTGCTGGGATAGCTTGCAGAATGACATCACTTCTTGTCATCTGACTTCTAGTCCCAAGGCTAAAACCTCACTGGTGAAGCTGGCAGTATCTAGCATCTACCTGGAAAAATATACAGACAAGAGCTTCTCCTCAGATCTCTGGCAGATGCTGGAAGTCATAAAACAATTGCATTCCTTCATGCTTTCAAGACTAGTAATTAGTTCACCCTAAAGACAATACTGAAAGTTTCATAGTACAGACAGTGTGCCTCTTGCTGCATTGAAAACTGAAAGATACCATCTTATATGGCCTAGCCATAATGTAATTTCATTTCAGTTATTTTTCTGAAGTTTGCTGGAATGAAAATCTCTTGTATCCCAGTTTCCAATGTTAAAACATATACATTTAAACATATACAATAGTGCATATACATTTCTGTTCACTTCCAGTAGGGCACGTTGTGGACTCATTTTAAACATAAGCATTTTACAAATACTTTTCAACACATGTACATCTGTACAAGCCGTTTGACATGGCCTACAGTTCTAATACATCTGTAACACAAACATCTTATATAAATAATTTCTACATTCGCCAATGGCAATTATTTACAAAACTCCAGTTACCTGTACTGGCAGTACCTCCTTTTATCACACCCCTAAATGCCAGCTTCCATAAGAAATTCAAGGGTCTTCAAGCATTTGCACAGGGAAACTCGGTTAGCTGTCCCTGAAGGAAATGTAAAGTGTATAATGCCAGTATAAGCTGCTCCTCATAAGCATGAGGGCATCCCCAACAAAGTCGTCATCCAGCAGTGATAGATAGGGGCTGGAATGACTGCACTTTTACATATCAAGCGGCCTTAAGAGCCTCCACATCTTAACAAGACCAAAAATGCAAAGGATTATTATGACCTCTTACCTGCAGAGCTGCCACATAGGAGGCATGAGGTTATGAATGATCATCACTGGGAGCCTGGAACAGAATATGCACTAGCCAAAGGCAGTGCAGCACAGAGAGAGAGCAAAAGCCTCATATGGCTATCACTTTGGTTTATGCCAAAAGTGTTAATTTAACACCAAGCTAATTACATACTTCCACAAAGTTAATTTAAGACAGGGCTGACAGTGGCAGAACAGACAGTGGCAAAACAAACTTCCACTGACTGCAGGAATTAAAACAAATTATTTTTTACTCTCTAAAAATTGCTTTTCTACAAGTATATTTTCAAACATAAGGATTCTTTCAAATACTTTTTTTCTGTTGGTAACCACAGTTGGTAAAACAAAAAAGTTATGCTACTGTACTGATAATGTTTCAGAATGAATTCAGAAAAAGTTGACAAATTAGCAAGAACTAAAAAGAACAAACTTCAATGTTTCTTGTCCCACCCCTGTCACTGGTGCATACACTAAACAGCCAGGTTAGAAAAAAAAAACATGGCAGGTTTCTAACAGGAAAACAAACATACTGCTAACTTATTAAGACTGTACAAAAAGACAGAGGCTTTATTTGTACTATGCACGCAAAACAGCATTCCTTTCTTCACTTTTCAGTTAGCAATTGAAATTACCTAATTGCACTGATGTGTTGGAAAAGTAACCTTTAAATAAGAAAAAAAAAATAATGCATATATTTTCTCAATAGTTCTATTATGTAATATAACCAATTCTTTCTTAACTAATTAAAATGCATAATAAACCAAGTACTGAAATAATGCATCTCAAAAATAAAAGATACACGAACGTGTTTTTCAATATGGTTCAATTTCTTTCTTACATTTGAACTATATATTGTGATGATGTATCCATAAATTTCTCTGTTTCACAACCTAACAGATTTAACACCTCATCCAACCGCCACCATATCTCCTATCACCAACATTCCCCTTCCTTTTCCATCCTATCCTCTATATAACACCAAATTAATGCTAATATTGCAAACATTGGTAGCCAATAAATATCTACCCATATATCATCCAGACAGACACTAACCAGTACAGTAAAACACAAACTTCAGACTTCCACAATGATTCAGTTTCCTGCATACACATTATTGCTTGTTACAGGATACCCTACTGTATATACAATGTAAATACTACACATCTGATTTAACCAACTATATTTATAACTTTCTTTACATTTGTTGCACTGTGTGTCCTAAGGAAAAGCCCTTGTTCTGAAACTACTTATACAAAACTGCTAACTTTGATGCTGATAAATATTTCCCATTCTTTTTTCCTGTACTGTGTACTTGTAGTGTTATTTTGTAATCCTGTAATCCTTGGGTTGGCCTGAAGTTAATCCATTTAGATCACTGCTCAACAACTGCCCCCCCCCCCCAAAAAAAAAAATGAAAAAATACATTTATCTGTCTTCTTTCTAGTACCATACAATGAAAACGTATCTTGCATGGGTCATGTATTTAACCAGCATTTGTAAATCATCATCTGGATACATAGTGAAATGATTTTAACTATACCATCTAAGTTTCTATAAAATGAAAACTCCTTTCTCTAGAAAAACAATGGCATAGAAAAGAAAAAAAAAACATACATTACCTTGCTTTACACTTAAGGAAGTCATAGTGTTCACAAAAGATGACATAATAATTGATTCATCTTCTGGGCAGACCGAAAGATTCTGAAAAATCGAATTGAGAATATCAAGCATAATCAAACACTGCAAATTGTGACGTAATGAAAATCAATCAATGCTATGCTACATTCTCTGAATGCACAGAAAAACAAAAAAATTCACTGGTATGAAGACACAGTAGAACCTCTAGTCCACAAAAGAAAAAAATATGCGCACAAACATGCGCGTATGTGTGTGTGTGTGTGTGTGTATGGTTCCACTTCTGAATCTTGAAATACAGAAATATCGAATTTAAGTATCTTGAGACAAGAATACCGAAAGTGCAGTTGTTCGAAACTGCATATTGTCAAATCTAAGTTTGCCAAATTTGCAACAGTTGTGGCATGGTCTGTTCTTCATGGTATGCTGTCACTTTAAGGTTCATTGGTTTCTGGGTAGTAAACATGGCGGCCAATGTGTGGTTATGTTCGGAGATTCAGGTAGGTTTGTACGGGTTTTGGGTAGAAATGTGGTTTGTTTTAGATTTTGGGAAGTTTTAGGAGCAGGTTAGGGTAGGTAGGTGAGAGTAGGTGCATGTGTTAGTGTTGGAAGTGGTGATTTTTGTACATGTGGTGTTTATTTCTCATTGATACAAGTATGATAGTGTGCAATGGGAGTGTAGGGTACATAACAGTAGTTTTTTTTTTTTTTTTCGTGTTAGTGTGACCTCAGAGTTGGTATATATAAGTAGAGAGGGTGTGGGGGACACAACCCCCACAGATGGAAGTACAGGGGGGCTTGACCTCCCTTCTTAAACGCATACTAGTGTTGTGTGTTTTGACTTTATTTTTTGGGTTTTCATGTAGGAGGAGGATTGGGTGTTTATTTGTGGTCTTTTACTTTCAAATTGTGATTTTTCATTTTTCTGGACTTTCGGTATTCTGATCTCGAGATACTGAAATTTGACATTTCAGTATTTCGAGATTCAGAAGTGGAGCTATACATAAATAAATATATATTTTTATATATATATATATATATATATATATATATATATATATATATATATATATATATATACACACACACACACACACACACACACACACACACACACACACACATTTTTAATACAATTCATTTTATCACCACAATATCACATTACACAGAGCCACTGTTCTGCCAAAATTGATATTCAAAGATCAACCAGTTCAGAAAGAATTCCAACAAGTCTCTAGTTTTTTTTTACAGTACATAAGGCATAACTACATTTATTACAATAAACATCAGGGTGGAAATAATTCTATACAGCAACAGTCCAACAATGAAAAGAACATACTTGAAGGGGATACTACACTGCATGCAGCAGCACACATTAGATATATTAGTACAGATGTGTAAGAAAACTTACCATAACAGTAAATGTTCTAATATATCACTGCTGCAGTAGCTTTAGCTGTATGGGGTTATGTCCTCAAGAATTAAACAACTGGCCAGTCTCCCAAAGGCTTGGGCTCCTTCCACATGCATAGGGGCAGCTGGCTGCATGAGCTCCTAACACCAGCAACCTGGGTGCCAAAAGGTTCAGGACTTTCTTGCTAATTAAATCAAGAGCCTGTAGCACTGATAAGAAAGGTAAAGATGGGAAAACATATATAAATCCAATGAAAAAAAACTCCAGAGGCACACCACAACAGATGGAACCGACCTGATGAAAACCTTTTTATTCACACAAAGAGCACAGAACAATGGCCAGTAAGGGCTTTCACATTTCTCTGAACGCTTCTTCAGACTTAAAAAGTACTCCTTCTATATTACATCAATATAAAGGCAGCTTTAACCAGCATGCACCAATCAAAATCATCCCATTACATGGTTAATTAATGCAGTAATCAAAAATCAATGAAATAATCTCTGCCTGGTAGTGCTTACAATACTGAAGAATTTAGTGTCATCACATAACAATGCATACAGAAAGCATATGCAAATGTGTGCATGCAATAAAAACAAATATATATATATATATATATATATATATATACACACACACACACACACACACACACACACACACACACACACACACACTCTAACAAAATGCGCATAGAAAATATATATAACAAGATACAACCATATAAAACATGAGCATTCATATAAATGTCCTACATCTCAAAACATGTTTATTCTAGCCATTTAACATTCATAATGTCAGTAAAATTTCATTACCATAAAAATCTGCTGTTCCATATAAAAACTACTATTCCATAAAAACTTCATACTCGTGTATATATAAAAACATGCATTCATACTTGTGTACCAAGGTAATAAATAGGGGTCTGCATATTAAAAGAGAGTAAGGGGTCGATCTTTAAGGAAGGGTTTCGGTGAAACCCTATCATTTAGGCTGTGCAACCTATCTGCTAACCTCAAGATCAATCTAGCTTCCTGCCTCTCAGCATGGTTCCTGACATCACCTAACCTCGCTGTTTTGTATATTAATTCCATCACCGTAAACCGAAATTTATATGTTGTATCTGTATGCATTACATGTCTTGCAAGAGCATTACTCTCATCTTCTCTACTGATGGCATAAATGTGTTCCCTCACACGCTCTCTCAGCGTTCTATTGGTTTTACCAACATAGAAGCAACTGCATTTCTGACATGCAGCTAGATATACAAGATCCCTTGTCTTACAGTCTGCATATATCTTAAAAGACAATACATGACCTGTGTCAGGGTGAGTAAATTCCTTGCTCCCAGACATGAAAAGTACAGTTGTGTACACTTACCAGACATGAAAAGTACAGTTGTGTACACTTACCATAAATGTAGATGTTCGAGTGTATTCACAGTTGCAGTCATTACATTTGGGTAATCTGCTGGCAGGTTGCCCTCAGTCGGCCTGATTAACAAAGTCTTGGGTCCTGCGTCGGTTGCTGTCCCTTCTTCCATTACATCAGGTCGTCAGGGGTATAAAACATGCAGCCGACGCCATTACATCAGTTTTTCTTGCCCCAGATGTCAGGTGCCCCCCAAATGGGGAGCAAAAAATATATAAATAATTTAAAACATAAAAATATACCTCCAAACAAAAGCAAATACATCAAAAAGGCTTTTAAGTGTAGTAAAAGAAAGGAGAGGCATAGTAAGAGAAAAAATAGGGGTCTGGAGGGAGGATAACAAAGACTGCAACAGTGAATACACTCGACCATCTACATTTATGGTAAGTGTACACAACTGTACTATGTTCTTCATGTTTCACTGTTGCAGTCATTACATTTGGGTAGATTCCCAAAGGTATGGTTGGGAGGATGGTTTTATACAGCATTAGGACCGGCTATAAGGCCCTGCAAAACAGCAGTGGCAAAGCCAGCTCTGGATTTAGAGAAAAATTGGTAAATGATAGTGCTTGGTGAAAGTATGAACTGAACTCCAGGTAGCAGCTTCTAGAATATCCCTGGTAGGAACACCTCTGAGAAAGGCTGTAGAAGTAGATGCAGGCCTGGTGGAACGGGATCTGATCCCCTGGGGGATAGGTGTTCCATGGTGCTTATAGCAGAAATGAATAGAATGGGTTATCCATTTAGAAATGGTTGCTTTGAAATAGCCTTTCCCTCTGCCCCTGCAGCAAATGCTACCAGCAGTTCAGATTTTCTTCGAGATTTAGTCCTGTCCAAGTAAAATCTAAGTTGTCTGAGTACATCCAATGAATGCAGAATCCGCTCCCCCTTGTTCTGTCGATTAGGAAAGAAGGTTGGCAAATGAATGGACTGACACCACCTTGGGCATGAAGGATGGGTTGGTCCTGAGTGACACCCTGTCCGCATGAATGATGATGAAAGGCTCCACTGCCATAAGGGCCTGTAATTCTGAAATCCTTCTAGCCGAAGTGATTGCTAAAAGGAAGGCTGTTTTTCAGGAAAGAAATTTTAAGTCTGCAGTATCAGCTGGCTCGAAAGGAGGCACAGTGATTTTCTCCAATACAAGTTAAGGTCCCAGGCAGGGGTTGGAGCTCTCCTGGGTGGCCTCAAGTTTTTGGCCCCTCTGAGACACTGCTTTAGCAGAGGATGAGAGAAGAGGGGGGTTCTGTGTTGTAATGAGCTGAAATGGCAGAGGCATGGATTTTTATGGAAGAAAAAGACAGGCCCTTGTGAAGCATCTCAGTTAAGTATTGCAAATTCTGAGGTAAATTGGGCACTGCTGTGCTCATCCCTCAAGATTGATTCCAGGCACAGAATCTTTTCCATTTGTCAGCATAAAATTTTCTAGTGCTAGGTCTTCTCGCCTCCAAAATGACATCCATCGTGGGTTTGCTGAGGGATGCTAAGGGTGAATTTAAGTGATTAGCCAAGCTGCAAGCTTCACTGTTTAGAGCTAAGGGTGCAGAATTTGGTTGTTCTCCTGAGACAGTAAGGAAGGTGTCTGAGGCAGATGCCATGGAGAAATTTGTGACAGACTGAGTAAGAGTGGGTACCAGTGTTGGCAAGGCCAGTCTGGAGCAATCAAAAACATTTTTGGTTTGTCCTGTTTGACTTTTAGTAGAACTTTGGAGAGCAGAGGCAGAGGGGGAAAGGCATAGACTGATAGGTTTTCCCAGCTGAAGGACAGAGCATCCACTTTCCAGGCTTTTTCTGAGGAGTTCTTGTGCAAAATTTGTCCAATTGGTAGTTCTGGGGTGAGGCAAAAAGATCTATGTCTGGGCTCCCCCATTTACATGTCAACATGTTGAAAATCCATGGTTCCAGTTTCCATTTGTGTGGGTCCATCAGATTTCTGCTTAGTTCATCTGCCAAAATATTCAGCTTTCCTGGCAGGAATTGAGCTTGTAGTTGTACTTGATAGCTCAAGGCCGTGTTCCACAATGCCATGGCTTGTCTGCAGAGGGGGTAGGAATGTGTACACCCATGCTTGCTTATATACCACATAACTGTGGTGTTGTCCGTCTTTACCATTAGTTGCCCTGGATGAAGGTAGTCCTTGAAGGCTGTCAGTGCATTCTGTACAGCTAGCATTTCTTTTTGATTGATATGAAGATACATTTCATTTGGGCTCCATTTGCCCTGAATGCACTTCCCTGCCAGATGAGCCTCCAATGCATAGTCTGATGAGTCTGTAGTTAGGGTTTGGGCTGCAGGGGTGGTTTGAATGGCAGTCCCTTGTTTTGGTGGCAGGCCTCTGCCCACCATAAGAACTCTAGTTGCAGGCAAGGTATGATAGGAATCAGTTTCCAGGTTGTGACAATGTTGACTCTATAAACTTTTTAAGCACCA
Organism: Protopterus annectens; assembly: GCF_019279795.1. Classification (NCBI taxonomy): domain Eukaryota; kingdom Metazoa; phylum Chordata; order Ceratodontiformes; family Protopteridae; genus Protopterus; species Protopterus annectens. The sequence goes on along the minus strand of NC_056737.1, from coordinate 1,936,585,104 downwards.
CTGATGTTTCCTCATATGCAGTCTTGCATATGGAATTAGAAGAATACAGGAGGCCATAAACCCCAAGGTTTGCAGTATTTGTCCTGCAGACAGCAGGGTTTTTGTGGCCATCTGTTTAAGTCACCAAATGAATTTGCTTTTCTGGTGTAAGGAAAGCCATCTGGGCAGTTGTATTCAAGCCTGCACCCAAAAATGTAATTTTCTGAGAGGGCACCAGTTGTGATTTCTTTTCATTTATGGTGTACCCTAGACAAGTTAGAACCCTTTTTACAAATGTCAGATGTTTTAAAAGGATGGCCTTGTTTTCTCCCTGAATTACACAATCATCCAGGTATGTATATATTTGAATATTTCTTTGCCTGCAAAATGCAATTATTGGAGCCAGGCACTTTGTAAATACCCTTGGCGCAGTAGATAAGCCAAAGGGCAGTGCAGAGAACTGATAATGCAAGTAGCCTGCTTTGAAGCGGAGGTATCTTCTGCAAGATTCTCTGATTGGGATATGCAGGTAAGCCTCTTTTAAATCTAGAGTTGCCAACCAGGCATCTTTGCCTAGCATAGAAAGTAACTAGTGAAGAGTCAGCATCTTGAATTTCGGAATGTCCAGAAAGGTGTTTAGAGTAGATAGGTTCAGAATTGGATGCTATGATTTGTCTTTTTTGGGTACCAGGAAAAGTCTGGAATAGAAACCTTGTCCCTTTTTCCTCTTCTGGTACTAGTTGAATTGCTCCCATGTTTAGCAGGGAAAGTACTTGTTTCTGAGCCTCTGCCCACTGATTTGGGGGCAGGTCTGGCCATCTGTTTGGAGTTGGCAACATGTGGAAATGAAATCTGTATCCCTGGGACACTATATTTAAAACCCATTTATTCTGGGTTATAAGCTGCCAGTTTTTTGCATGAAGAGCGAGTTTTCCCCCCAAAGGTGCGGCTAAGAGGTAAGTGCTTGGTAATTTTAAAGGAAAGTCACTGAGACTGTTTACCACAGGGAGGTGTCCTGTTATTTCCAGATTTGGAAGCGGAGGCACCCCATTGCTTAGTTCTCAAAGTCCCTTGGGACTGAAACCTGGTGCTTTTGGAATGTCTGGGTTTGGCTTGAGTGGCTCTGGAAGGAACTGGAAAGGACCAGTTCTTAGTAGGCCAGTGCCTACTAAATCTTGGAGGTTTTACTTGTAAGAAATCTTTCACAGTTTGCATAGATTTAGCTTTATCTTCCATCTTTTTTAGAACTTCTTCAGCCTTATTGCCAAACAGATGGTCCTGCTGCAAAGGAGCATTCAACAATTTTGCTTTAACATGATCAGGCAGAGATTGCTCCTAAAGCCAGGCATGCCTTCCAAGGACAGACCCAGTAACAGCAGCCCTGCAAGAGGACTCCAAAGAATCAAAATCACATTACAAAGTATGTTTTCCAACTTGTTCTGCTGAATGCAATAAATCCTGTAAATCCTTATTTTCCACACAGTCAGAAATCAACATAATTTTCTGTTTAAGCAGTCCCATGATATGCTGTTGATATTTTAGCATATGGAATTGACCGTTTAAAACCCTGACTGCCAGGGTTGCAGAAGTATAAACCTTTTTACCCCATCTATCCAGCGCCCTGGAGTCTCTATCAGAAGGGGTAGGATTTTTAGCTGTAGAAGCCTTAATGCCCTTGGGCCCCTGAGAAATGGTTTTAGGGTCCGCAACAGGATTTTTGAAAAGGAATTTGTGGGAGTCAGGGACCCTGCAGTATCTGTCTAGCTGGAGGAAGGAATCAGGGGCCATACTGGACTTTGAAAACACAACAACAATGTCTAGTACAGGAGGTATAGCCAAAGGCCTATGCTGAGGAAGAAGAAGGAAATCCCTAAGTCTCTTTTTGGATTCAGAAAAATCCTGACTTTCCCAGTGGAAATGCTCCCTAAGGTATGTAGCTTCCCCAAAAGAAAAATCCTCAGGGGGAGAAGCAGAAGGAATAGAATCCTCTGCATTAGAGTCCTCATAAGTAGATATGGACAAATCCTGTTCATTAGAAGAGTCAGAAGAAACAGAGTCCTGCTCAGAAGATTCATAATCAAGTTCAGCCATAGGCCTCTTAGAAGGGGGGGGGGGTTAACTGCTCCTGATTAGAGTAATTAAATCTTCAGCCATTTTGATCATTTGTTTTTTAGGCATTGGGGCCTGAACATGTGGCCTGGGCATCGTTTTTTTAGACATAGATCGAGATTTTGGCCTGAAAATTGAAGGTGGTGTCGGTTTAATATACAAATCTGTAGTCCTCAATACACCCTCAGAAGCCGGTGCCTGCACAGCGGCTCTGGACCCATCCAAGGTAGAGACATCTGTGGGTTCCATAGGTGAAGCATCTCGCGGCATACCGGACTCCGAATGGGTCTCAGTAGAGGCCTGCGAATCAGAAGTAGCGGGTATCAGGGGCTGCAAAAGCACCTCACTGAGTAACGGCGAACTGGCTACTGGCTTAAGAGAAGCATCATCAGCAGTTTTGGACCTCAACAGCCTGTCTCTGTCCTCTTCTTTGCGTTTTTTCTGTATTCCGGTAGTCAGATGGCTAACCGACATCACCTCTGGATAATTAAACTGATAACCGAAATATTTAGAAGCAAAAATGTACCAACGACGGATAGTGTGCCGATTAAATAAAGCACAAAACCGACAGCAAGGTACGTCGTGGTCAGGGCCTAGGCAAGGAATACAGTACAAATGGAAATACTTACGAGGTATTTGCTTCCCAGAAGCAATACAATTAACAACTTTTACTGACATCAGTAAGGAGCAAGAAAAAGTTTCCCCAATGGGGTACTTAGCTTTTTAGTTGAAGACTTCAGTTCTGAAACTCTAAAATGAAAATTTCAGGAGTCGGACGACCAGCACTTGCGAACTGCTTCTGCTTCGGGCACCGTGTGGCAAGAAAGGCTGATGTAATGGCGTCAGCTGCATGTTTTATACCCCTTACAGCCTGACATCATGGAAGAAGGGACAACAACTATCGCAGGACCAAAGACTTTGTTAATCAGGCCGACTGAGGGCAACCTGCCAGCAGATTACCCAAATGTAATGACTGCAGCAGTGAAACACGAAGAACATCTGCAATGGTTGTATGACCTACATGGAAACATTCCTACTCTGACAGATCTGGTCCTATCCCTTCCAGTTTTCTCATAGCACAATATCCTTTTCAATGGCTGAGTATACTTGTATGTAAGATTCGGTGCATTCCCTGCTGCTTCTCTGACTTGACTGTCCAATAAGTATGTGCCAATTATTGTGAATGATCTCTTTAATCTTTCTACTACTGATGGTGTATGGTATCACTATCCTACTGATATTACCAGTGCCTCTGGTTCCATTAGTCTCTGTACATAATCTCTCTCTATTCCTCTTAATGTATGGTTTACCTGTGGTGTCCACTTCTGTTCACAATCTCATCGTGAATATCATCAGTTACATAGCTATGGTACCCTATCTCCTTAAATTCATTCTCTAAACTGTCTAATCTGAGCTGAAATACAGAGTCTTCACTGGTGAGCCTGGAGGCCCTTAGGGCCTGACCTTTAACTGTATTTTGGTAGATGTGTGGAGGGTGCATACTTGTGCGATATAACAATGCATTCTTCCTACAAGTCTTCCTAAACAGCTCGGTCTTTATCCCTTCATCTTGTTTATGTACTAACATCTAGAAATTCTCTCTCTCGTTCTTGGACCAATTCCCTGTTAGAGAGAAAAATGGTAGTGCCATTTATATACTCTATGAAACTTTTTAAACTATCCTCATCACCTCTCCAAACCAAAAAAAAATCATCTACAAAGCGTTTATAGTATTTGATCTGAGTTGTGTACTGTGCATTCTGCATCACATAGGTATCCTCCCATATGCCATTACCAAATTGGCATAAGAATTGGTGCATGGAGTCCCCATCGCTACACCTTTCAATTGTAGAAAATAGTTGTCATCATACATAAAGACATTGTTTTTCAAAATAACATCCATGGGCATTGCACATCTAATGAACAAATATCTTGGCATACTTTTCACTATCAGGAACAACCTCATATATTCAACACCCATTTCATTTGGTATACTAGTAAACAATGAGGTGACATAGGTTCATAGGTTGGTACTAGGCTATCGGCCCTAAGGCCTATGCAAGCCAAGCCATAACAATTCCCTGGATATTTCTTTCCACAATATTTACTTCTCTGGGTCCCTGTCTAGCAGGGCAACTGACATGATCCCCGGAGTGAATTTCCTATCTCCCATCCAATCATCAAGGTTCCTTTTGAAGAGGGCCAATGAGGCGCTCTGCTTGACATGTATGGGCAGTCTATTCCAGAGTATGGGGAGTCTCTGGGTCAGGAACCTATCCCTCCAGCATGTTTTGTTCATTGTGATAATAAGGTTTAGATCCCTGGAGTGTGTGGCTCTGAGGGATTGGGATTTCTTTAAGTGGAGCATGTCCAACAGCTCAGGATTTGACATGGCCTTGTATGTTGATATGCCACAGAGTATAGCTGGAGTTTTTTTTAGACGGTCAGCATATGGAATCTGCTTTAGGCCTGTGATTCTTTTAGTGAGGTATTTCTGTGGCCTTTCCAGCTGTTGCAGATGTCTTGTGAGGTACATACCAAATGGGGCATTATACTCTATAATGGGTCTATCTAAAGTAATCAACAAATCTGAGGATATATCACCTCCTGTTGTCACATACTCTGTCAGAGTTTCCAAGAAATGCTGAGTATCTCTAATCACGGTTGTTGTCGCATCGACTACCTGTCTTAATTGCTTCTCAACATAAATAGATACAGGCTCTGTTAGCCATCCTTTACTCGAGACAATGAGTCTCATAGCAGGATTTAGCAAGCATTTGTGTACCTTAAGTAGTCCCCTTATAACTGGAATCACAGGTTTCTCAATCAAAAAAATACTTGTACAGCTCAAAATCTATAACATTACATATAAACATATCATATAATGTGCTATGTACATCTTTTATAATCCTAACTGCACAGCATTCAAATTCTGATAAGTCCCTTGCTCTCCCAATAAATCACTCATTTTACTTGCATAAACATTTCTATCCATTAGAACAATAGCTCCGCCTTTATTGGCAGGTCTAATAACAATTCCTTCATTGCTTTGAAGAGTCTTCCGAGTGCTTCTCTGTCCCTGACATTCAAATTGTAAAAAAACATCTTTCCTATCAGCTCTACCTCTCTCCAATAAGCTCAGTAAATCCCTCTCACAAGCTTTCTCAAACACCTCTAACAAGGGATGTAACTGGGGTGTAAAAGTGGATGGCTTTCTAAAACTTGTAGTTACATTACTCACATTAACACCATACAAAATGTTTAAGCTAACTTTCCTAGTGAATAATTTAATATCCAACATTAATTCAGTACAATCGATGCTCTTTGCTGGGATAAATGAAAGTCCTTTATTTAAAAGTCCCCTTTCTGTTTCATTTAGAACATAACTGGAAAGATTAATCACAGCAAAGTTAGGTAATGTCAGGAACCATACTGAGAAGCAGGAAGCTAGACTGATCCTGAGGTTACAAGCAGATAGGTTGCACGGCCTAAATGATAGGGTTTCACTGAAACCCTTCCTTAAAGATCAACCCCTTACTCACTAGTCACTTTTAATGGGCAGCCCCCTATTTATTACCTTGGTACACAAGTATGAATACATGTTATTATATATACACGAGTATGAAGTTTTTATGGAATAGTAGTTTTTATATGGAACAGCAGATTTTTATGGTAATGAAATTTTACTGACATTATGAATGTTAAATGGTTAGAATAAACATGTTTTTAGATGTAGGACATTTATATGAATGCCCATGTTTTATATGGTTGTATCTTGTTATATATATTTTCTATGCACATTTTACTAGTTAGAGTGTGTGTGTGTGTATGTATATATATATATATATATATATATGCACAAAACCCAAAAAAATGAAAATGGAGGTAAAGGAAGTCCATAGACAAGTTCAATAATATAAATAAATCTAAATAAGTTCCAATGGCACCAGCAGTAAAATTCCACAGTTTACTTTAAAGAGAACGTGAGCGCTTTCGCGGATTACAACTCCACTTCTTCAGACATAATACACTCATTGCACCAAACTCTTTTATACTAAAACCATTCAACAGCATACTAAATTAGATAATTAATCAATCACATGACTACTGCTCAATTCATTCAACTATAGAGTATGCAGTGAATATATACACACAAACTACTATAAAATAAATGTGGCTACATTACTCAAATGAAACAATATTCCATATAAAATAATAATAATATTAATAAATAGATACAGCTGCTCAAACTGTGTCACATATTTTATAAATTTCAAGCTAAACATCAATAAATACACAAAAATTTAATATAATTGTTAAAAACATATATAATAAGAAAAAATTAATCTGAGGGCTCTGGCTTTTAATACTGGTTTCAGAGGGACACTGTCATTGAGTCCTCTACCCCTATGTGCTGCTAACCTCAAAATCCATTTGATTTCTGCCTGCTCAGTATCATTTACTATATCACCTAATCTAATATTAGGCAGTTGAACGTGCAATACATGGAAGTAAAAAGTGTGCTCCACACCCATTTGAAGTGTATGTTTTGCTATGGCACTATAGTCTTGATGTCTCATAAGGCAGTACCTGTGATCTCTTATCCTTTCTTTCAAGGATCTATTCGCTTTACCTACATAGAATTTATAACAGAGAGCAATGAGCAACGTATACTACATTTCTGGTATTACATGTACTGTTGTTCCTGAGTTCCCAAAGGCGGCCTGTATCAGGATGCTTGAAAAAGCGTGACTCATCTATAAAATCACATTGTATACAGTTACCACATTTCTTAGTACCCATATATATTTTAGTACTGTCTGATGCTCCTAAATTGTTCAAATCACGATAGCATAAATGATGTTTCAAACTTTTCATATTCTTATATGTAAAAGTAGGGAAATTCCCTTCTAGTTCTTTTGTTCTCTCATCCACTACAAGAATATTCCAATTGTCAGCTATCACACCTTTTATTATATCAATGTTGTTACAATAGGGAAGCATTATAGATTCCTTTCTTCCAGGAGCATCAAATCGCTTGTTTGACGTTGATTTTATATCTCCAGAGGAATAATAGGGTCTAGCTCTAGTTGCCCTTAATTTACTCACTTGATTATATGTATTATCTATTTCTTGTTCATTATAACCCCTGGATATAAGCCTTGTCTTGAGTCTGCTTAGTTCCATGCTGAGAGAGGCATCATCACAGCATAGTCTAGATGTTCGCATGGCCTGTCCCTTTACGATGTTACCAAATACCATGGGATTGTGCATGCTATCTCTGTGTAAATAAGCAGCTCTATAACAGGCTTTCCTATAGACTCTGGTTTTAAAAGCATTTCTCTCTTGATAAATTGTAACATCTAGATAATTAATGATGTCACTGGAGTATGCAATAGTAAACTTAAGGAACATATTTGTAGTATTCACATAATCAAAAAATGACATAAGTGTTTCTGATGTAACCTTCCAAACAAAGAAAAGGTCGTCCACAAATCGCCTATAAAAAAAACACTCTGGGCTCTGTTAGTATAATGCATCTCTCCCATGCTACCATCACTAAATTAGCATAGGTGTTGGCGCAACTGGTGCCCATTGCTACTCCCTTTCTTTGTTTGTATCACTGATTATTAAATAGAAACACATTATTGTCTAATACCGACTCAAGTAGCAGAGTAATAAAATCTATTTTTCTTGCTTGCACTGAGTTCTCTTCCAACAAAAGTTCCTTAACCATATTTATCCCTTCATCCTTGGGTATACATGTGAAGAGTGACTCTACATCCATTGTTACTAATATCAGTTCTTCAAGATTGCTCAGGTCCATAGTAAAAATATATAGGTCATTCAAAAAGTGTTCAGTATCCCTCAACACATAAGTATTTTTGGAGTACATTTTTTAACTCATAATCAAAATAAATTGAAATGGGCTCAGTGAGCCATCCAGCACCTGACACTATAGGCCTGAACATTGGGAGCACAGGATTTTTATGAACTTTTGGCAACCCATGTAAGTTTGGTACAACTGGATGATCGACAGAGAAAAAACTAAATAGTTCATCTGTTAGCAATCCCAGAGTCTTACACTCATTCAACATATTATAGATGTTACTATGAATATCATGTACCACAGTTATGGGTACAGCCTCATACGCTTCACTTTTTAACATATCTAGCATGGTTGTGATGTAATATTCCATATCCATCACAACGATAGGACCTCCTTTATCGGCAGGTCGTATCGCTATCCTACCATCTGCTTTAAGATTATCCAATGCTAATAATTCACTGCTAGTTAAATTCCTCTCACTATTTACATTTAGTGATTCCAATTGATTGTAAAGAGTATTTTCTACTGCCCTAAGAAACACTTCAAGATTTGGTGGTAAATGTGGCACATATAAACTTTTACACTTAAAAGAGCAATTATTGGGTGGTAAACATTGATTATACATTAATTTCAAAGCTACATTGCGTGTAAACATTCTAATAGCTAAAATAGTGTCACTAACATCCAAGTTGCAAGTTGGTATAAAATTTATACCTTTATTCAAAAGTCTGATTTCATCATCAGTTAATGTGTGATTGGAGATGTTCCACACTAGGTTATCTGAATCCACATTTTCTTGAGTGTGTGTGATTGTTGGAAATTTGGAGACGTCTGAAGAAGCGGAGTTGTAATCCGCGGAAGCACTCACATTCTCTTTAAAATAAACTGTGGAATTTTACTGCTGGTGCCATTGGAACTTATTTGGATTTATTTATATTACTGAACTTGTCTATGGACTTGCTTTACCTCCGTTTTCATTTTTTTGGGCTTTGTGCATGCATATATATATATATATATATATATATATATATATATATATATATATATATATATACACACACACACACACACACACGTATATATATATATATATATATATGTATATATATATATGTATATATACATGTGTTTGTTTTTATTGCATGCACACATTTGTATATGCTTTCTGCATGCATTATGTGATGACACACTAAATTCTTTAGTATTGTAAGCACTACTAGGCAGAGATTTAATTGATTTTTGATTACTGCATTAATTAACGATGTAATAGGATGATTTTGATTGGTGCAAGCTGGTTAAACCTGCCTTTATACAGATGTACTATAGAAGGAGTACTTGTTAAGTTTGAAGAAGCGTTCAGAGAAACATGAAAGCGCTTACTGGCCATTGTTCTGTGCTCTTTGTGTGAATATAAAGGTTTTCATCAGGTCAGCTCCGTTTGTTGTGGTGTGCCTCTAGAGTTTTTTTCATTGGATTTGCTCTTTTGCTTATCAGGGGGACTTCATCCAGAGCTGTGTTCCGTTTGCCTTGACCAAAACATATATAAATCCTTACCATGCCATAAACACAAAAAGAGGGATGGAAGGGAGGGAACAGCTACTGCAGTATTTGATATATTCCAACATTTACTGTTCTGGTAAGTTTACTTGCACAACTGTACTATGCTCTTCATAATCACTGCTGCAGAAACCTTAACTGTATCAGTAAAATACCAAGACTTATACAGTTTCACAGAAGGAAGGAGAAGTGCCCTGGATTCCTGTAAAATGGTGCAAACAAAGGCTGTTCTAAACCTGGAAAATGAATCTGATTCGTAATGCTTTATAGAAGTATGTACAGAGCACTAAGAAGTTGCCCCTGGAAAGCTTTTAGAGTCCATCCACTTCCAAAAAGACAAAAATCCAAAACTCTCACAGAATGAATGTTTTTACACAGTATTTCAAATGCAGCTCTCTGCATCAAGCACAATTTCCCTCAAGGGCACACAGGAAATACCCTCCACTGGGACTGAAAACTCTGTCTCTCCAGATACCAAACAAGACTCACTTTGGAGCACCGTGTCCCATTTCCAAGTATTTGACACACCTCTGAATATCTGATTTTACACACACACACACACACACACACACACACACACACACACCTGGGAAAGGCTGCCAAGATAACACTAGCTATGTCCTCTCTCTCCAGACCACAAGGTAGACTACTGCCATCAGTCAAATACACTAATGCTCTTACAATGAATAACCAGTTATACTTTGTCAAATTAATACTGATATAAAAGGTAGTGTGTGACCGACGAAGTAAGGCTTATCTGAGTGGCCACAGTGTCACTAAAATAAGCCCAAGTACTCTCAAGATGTTAAAAGTACTCTCTAAAAGACCAGCCACAATGAAAATGTATAAAAAATATTTAACAATGGAAAATAAAATGGAAAACAGGAGAATACTTAATACCTGGTTACAATAAATAGAGTTTTCAGTCACAGAGTATATAAAAAAACACAGCTGGATAGAATCTCACAAATGCAGATAAAAGAAAATACTAAACTAATCTCACCGTATTATTCCTAACGGAAATAAAGAGAAACTGTCCATAGTTAACTCACTTAGTATTGCAAGACGAGATGTACTGCTGAGATGCTCATTTCCACATGGCAAGATGAGATACTACACACTAACTGAACTGACTCAACAACCAACAACAAAACTACTACTTCTGAACTGTAATAACTGACACAGACCTTTTATATCCGGTTCCAAAGAAAAACAAAAACAAACTAGTGCTGCCAGAGTTTCATCCTTCATCTGGTTGGTTTTAGAATGATATCACATCTAGTCACCCGACTCTGGCTCAATTCGCCTTCATAACTCAACATGTTAAGATTCTGTTGTAGCATTTTTAACATAAGCAACTTTTACAAATACATTTTTAATACAAGCATCCGTACAAATCAATGTGACAGTCAAATTACATATTTACCAAACTTCAGCCAGCCATAATGGCATATGCCACACATGCACTGTCCTACTTCTCCTGGCACAGCTGGCAATATCATACAACGTCACATCCTGTTTTTTTTTGTTTTGTTTTTTTCTGAAAAGACAAGGAGATGGAAGGTTTGGTTTAATGTTTGTTCGCAAAAAAATCCTGTCCTTATTAAAAATCAAATAGGGTTGAATCACCATAAGAGCTTGCAAATCAAATACTCTTCTCACAGATGTTGTAGCAATCTGTAATACTGTCTTCCAAGAGATGAACTGCAAATCAGCCTGATGAGCTAGTTCATGTGTAGCCAAAGTTAACTTTTCCAACACAAAGTGAAGATCCAAGGTAGGTGCCACCTGTTTTTTAGGTGGATTCATATGTCAAACCACTTTCAAGAACAGCTTGACCACAGACTGTGATGAAAGGGGGTGATTCAGTGGCACTAATGCTGCAATAGCCCAGAGATGAACCTTAATAAAGGAGTATAAAAGCACAGGGATAACACCACACAAATACAGCAATGAACTCTGGTTCTTCGTGCAGCACCAACTAGCTTTTCTAGTAGAAGGGTTCTTTGCTTCCTTTAACACCTGCTACATGCACTCACACAAAAGGCGCCTAAAAAGGTATCAAAATAGAATCATCCAGGTAGGTAGTTGTATTTGCTTGAGGGGTGGGATATATCAAACACACCCCTTTGTCTTGTGGGAGTAGATCCACTGTGTGAAGTACATTCCGGTAATTGTCTTTAATTCCATAAGGAAGAAAGTACAGTTGTGTAAGAACTTACCATAACATTAGATGTCAGACTGATCACTGCTGCAGTATTAATAACTTATGCAACACTGGTTCTAGAAGATTGTCATTGCTGATGTGGCACCACAGCCCTATGTGTAAAAATGTGAAAAGGGGTTGTGGATGGCTGTATATCCTGATGAGGACAGTCATGTGTCCTGCTAGCATATGAAAGCCTAGGCACTCTCCCTTGTTGCAGTACATCCAAAGTATAACCTCAACCCAACAGTGGAAGGGGTGCATAAAGGACAAACAGATGCAAAATACCGCAGACAAATAGCAGTAGTCTCAACTATATATGTACGTACAAGTCAAAAAAGAGGTGTAAACCACAACAGAGCTCATTTCGGCTAAACTAAAGAGAGAAACAGAAAGAATGGGGAGAAGGATGTAATTTACAGCAACACTGATCAGATGTCAACTGTTCTGTCAAATTCTTACACATCTTTGCTATGCTCTTCAATGATCCCTGCTGCAGTATTAATAACCAATGAGAGCTTCACAAACCTGTAAAAAGAAAGGGTGGATGAACCTTGAAGACTGTTATGGTCCAAAAGACCTAGTAAAACTGAACCCTGAACTATTCTTAGAAAAACTATCAATCTTGCAATGTTTTGTAAAAGTGTGAACAGAAGACCAAGTAGCTGCTTCAAGAATAAAATTGGAATCTAAACCTTTGCAGAAAGCCCATAAAAATGCAGTTCTAGTGGAATGGATCTTAACTGGAGCCAGAAGCTTGTAAACATGGAAAAGTACAGTTTTGTACCTACCATAAATGTAGATGTCCGAACTGGATAGCATCTGCAGTCATAACAAGTGGGTTGTCCTGTCGTCAGGCAGCCCTGCAGTCGGCCGGATTCCAAAGTCCGGGTCCGGCTTCGGCTGATGTCGCCCTCCACCCGACGTCATCTCTGTTGGTCTTCGGGTATAAAAGCATCAGCCGACGCCATTTTCCACAGTGTTTCTTGCCCCAGATGCCAGTAGCCCTCTTGCAGGCTAAAATTTGGATAGATGCCAATGTTTCCAAATAGATAGAGGTAAACACAACAATAAGCATATATGTACATATATACAAACAAATACACCATAAAAGACTCCCCCCCAAGAGCTAGCTATTAGGAGGGTAAACACCCTAGGAGTACCACAGAGGGGAAGGAGGGAGGGTAATCCTGACTGCAGATGCTATCCAGTTCGGACATCTACATTTATGGTAGGTACAAAACTGTACTATGTCCTTCATGGATGCATCTGCAGTCATAACAAGTGGGTAGAATACCATAGCCAACTAGGGGACGAGGATAAAAGTAGATTATGGTGTGTTTAGGATCCCTTGCAGTACAGCAGTGGCAAACCCTGCTCGGGATCTGGAATATAGAGGCAAATTATAATGCTTGGCAAATGTATGCACGGAGGTCCAAGTAGCCGCCTCAATAATGTCTTTGGTTGCCACTCCTCGTAAGAAGGCTGTGGTAGTGGCTGTTGCCCTTGTAGAATGAGGTCTTATGTTCTGTGGAATTGGTTTTCCATGGAAGGAGTAACAGTATCGTATGCAATTTCCTATCCATTTGGAGATTGTCTGTTTGGAAATAGCTTTTCCTTCCCTTCCTGTTGCATAGGCTACAAAAAGTTGGTCAGTCTTTCTGCTATTTTTTGTTCTGTCCAAGTAGTAGCGTAGCTGTCTATGTACATCCAAGGTATGCAGTATTCTTTTCCCTCTGTTTTGTGGGTTGGGAAAGAAGGTAGGTAGGTGGATTGCCTGGTTTAAAGATACTCTGGATACCACCTTGGGCATAAATGTAGGATTAGTTCTCATGGACACTCTATCTTGGTGGAAGATTAGGAAGGGTTGCACTGCCATTAAGGCCTGTAGTTCTGAAACCCTCCTTGCTGAAGTAATTGCCAGTAGGAAAGCAGTTTTCCATGACAGGTGTTGTAGGTCTGCTGTTGCTGCTGGTTCAAAGGGTGATAGTGTCAACTTTTCTAGCACAAAGTTTAAATCCCAGGCTGGTAATGGTGGTTTCCTTGGAGGTTTTACATTCTTGATTCCTCTGAGGAACTGCCTGAGCAAAGGGTGCGAAAAACAGGTGGATCAAAGCTGTATTCTGCTGAAATAGCTGATGCATGTATCTTGATGGAGGAGTAGGACAGGCCTGAATGAAGAAGTTCGCCAGATACTCCAGAATGTTAGGCATATCTATGTTTGACACATCTTTTCCTCTTTCGGTACTCCAAATGACAAACCTTTTCCATTTTCCAGCATAGTTCCTTCTTGTTGAAGGTCTGCGTGCTTCAAGAATAATGTCTTTAACTCTTTGGGAAAGTTCTGGATTAGCTGCTGCTATGTGATGTTCCATGCAGTCAGTTGCAGCGTTTTAGGTTTGGATGTATGATGCTGTAGTTGTTCTGAGTTAACATCAAAGGCATCAGGGTATTGGCCACATATTGTTCCGAGACATGCTCTTCAGTAGTGGGTACCAGTGTTGTCTTGGCCAGTTTGGGGCTATCAGGATTATCCTTGGATGTTCTTCCTTGATTTTTAGTAGTACCTTGTGTATCAAAGGAAGAGGTGGGAATGCATATGCTGTTAGGCCTTTCCAGTTGAAGGAGAGTGAGTCCACTTTCCATGCTAGTGGGTGGAATGTCCTTGTGCAGAATTTTTTGAGCTGGTGATTGAGAGGTGATGCGAAAAGGTCTATCTGTGGCATTCCCCATTTCTTTGAGATGGTCTTGAAGATGTCCGGGTGCAGCTTCCATTCGTGGGCATCCGAAGTGGTTCTGCTTAATATGTCTGCTAGAGTATTGTCTTTCCCGGTACAAACATTGCCTGTAACTGAATGTTGTAGCTGAGTGTCAGTGTCCACAGCTCCAAGGTCATTCTGCATAGGGGGTATGAATGAGTGCCTCCCTGTTTGTTGATGTACCACATGACTGTGGTGTTGTCTGTCCTTATCATCAAGTGGCCCTCTTTGAGGAATGGTTTGAACTTTTGGATTGCCAGTTTTACTGCCAGCATTTCTTTTAGATTGATGTGCAGGTGAAGTTGATCCTGTGTCCACAATCCTTGCACGCATTTGTCCAGCATGTGGGCCCCCCATCCTAGGTCTGAAGCATCTGTTGTGATGGTCTGGCTTGGTTGACATCTGCGAAAGGGTAGGCCTGGGTTTGACTGGCATGCCTGAGCCCACCATAGGAACTCCTGTTTTAAGCATGGAATTAGTGGGATTTCTGTTTCTAGACTGTGTCTGTGTTGGGACCATAAATTCTTTAGGTACCACTGTAGTTTCCTCATATGTAGTCTGGCAAATGGGACCAAGATTATGCATGATGCCATGAAGCCCAAGGCCTGCAGAAATTTTCTTGCTGTTAACTTGTTCAGTTTTGTTAGTGCCAAGAAGTAAAGAGGAAGTTCTTTTGTTTTTCTGTAGTCAGGAATGCCATTTGTTGTACTGTGTCCAATTCAGCCCAAGAATGTCCTTGTTTGGGATGGTATCAGCCTTGACTTTTGTAAATTGACTGTGTATCCCAGTCCTTGTAGCAAGTAAATGACCCTTTGTAAATCTGTTGTCAACTTGCTTTTGTTGTCCCTTGTAGTAGGCAGTCGTCCAGGTATGGGTAAATCTGAATTCCCTGTAGTCTGCAATGGGCGATTACTGATGCCAGGCATTTTGTGAATACTCTGGGCAGTAGATAAGCCAAAGGGCAATGCTGAGAATTGATAGTGCTCTGATCCTGCAAGAAATCTGAGGTATCTTCTGCAGATTGGTCGAATGGGGACGTGCAGTTATGCCTCCTTGAGATCTAGAGTTACCAGCCAAGACTCCTTGCCCAGCATGGGAAGAAGTTGCTGTAGGGTCAGCATTTTGAATTTTGGGACAATGATGTATGTATTTAAGGTGGACAGGTCGAGAATTGGTCTCCAACTTTTTCCTTTCTTGGAACTAGGAATAGTCTGGAATAGAACCCTTTCCTTGTTCTGCTGTTGGCACTCTTTCCACAGCTCTCATGTTTGCTAACTCCATTATCTGGCGTAGAGCCTCTGTTTTTGATTTGGAGGTAGATTTGGCATTCCTCTTTTGACTGGTAAAGTGTGGAAGTGAAACCGGTAACCTTGATCTATGGTTTGTAAAATCCACTTGTCTTTTGTTATGTAGTGCCAGTTCTTTGAAAATAAGGTTAACTTTCCGCCTAGAGGAGCTGCTATTTGTTCCCTGGTAGGCGGAGTTAGGATTAAGTCACTGTGGTTGTGCTGATGTAGTGGCAGTGGCTGCGTCTGTGCCTCTGTTGTTACCTTGCCACTGTCGTCCTCTGTAGGCACCTCCTCTGGATTGGTTTCTGCCTCTGGAGCGTCTATTCCTGCCCCTTTGAAATTTTGTGGAGTCAGGAAAGGACCAATTTTTGGCAGGCTAGTTCCTGCTAAACCTTGGGGTTGAACCTGCAAGAAATCTTTAACAGTTTGAACAGATTTTGCCTTTTCTTCCATTTTCTTCATAACCTGCTGGGCAGGTGTACCAAACAAACTTGTCTTGTCCATAGGAGCATCTAGCAGCTTAGCTTTAACATGATCCGGTAAAGCTTGTTCCTTTAGCCATGCATGCCTTCTTATCACTGTGCCTGTCATGGCTGATCTAAATGAAGCCTCCAGTGCATCATAGCCACATTTTAAGGAATGGTTGCTAACCTGTTGTATGTTATTTACCATCTCTAATACATATTTCTTATCAAGAGATTCATCAGTGGTTAGTTTTTAGTTAACTGATCAAGCATAAACTCTTGGTATTGTATCATGTGAAACTGACAGTTTAAAGCTCTAGCTGAGAGAGTAGCTGAAGTGTAGACCTTTTACCCCATCTGTCTAATGACCTTGCTTCCCTTTCAGAAGGAATAGGGTTTTTAGCTGTGGTCGCTACTGCCTTGGGACCCTGGGATATAGTTTCTGGGTCTGCAAGTGGGGCCTTGTAAAGGTGGTGATGAGTATCTGGCACCCTGTAAAATCTGTCTGGTTTGGCAGGGGCTGGGGGTAAAGAATCTGGAGCGGAGCAAACATCATTGAAAGCATCATCCACCACAGAGAGAACAGGAGGTATAGCTAAGGGCCTGTGCTGTGGGAGGTGCAGAAAGGTCCTAAGTCTTTTTCTGGAGTCTGAAAAATCCTGTTGCTGCCATTGGAACTGTTCTCGCATGGCATGCAAGGTTTCCCCAAAGGAGAATTCTTCTGGTGGGGAAGCAGCTGGAATGGATTCTTCAGCATCAGAATCTTCAAAATTGGAGAAGGGTGCGTCTGGCTGGTCAGTAATGTCTGATTCATCAGCAGAATCATCAGAAGACACTGGCTCAGGGGGCTCTGCCCTAGGTCTCTTCTCTGGGGGCTGAGAGGCCCTGTCTGGGTGAGATTGAGATCCTCTAATTAAAGAAATTAAATCTTCTGCCAAAGAAAGCATTTGAGAACTAGAAGAGGGCCTGGATGTGGGGGGTTTAACAGGCACTGATTTAGTAGTCTTGGCTGCTTTAGCCCTGGCGAAGGCCTTAATGGACATGGCTGCTGGAGGCCTAGCAGCACCACGTGCTGGGGTAGAGACATCCAAGGGGATGGTGTCTGATAAGTCAACCACCGTAGTGGGTAAAATTTCTGAGGTCGATTCAAGAGTTGTAGCAGGGGCCTCAGTTGTAAGAATAGGTTCAGCTGTACTTTGATCAGTTTTCTCGGTTTCGCCGAAACCGAGACACTCATGTTTGCTTTACCGTGGTTTCGCCGAAACCGCGGACCGCGAGTGTCGGTCTTTATCTTTGCGTTTTGGAAGATTGGGTAGTCGGAGGATCCGACGGCATAATGTACGCAAAATCAGTACCGAAAAACTGTTCTGCAAACTCCGACCGACGCCTAAGCGTTCGTCGGTTGAAGGAGGCACAGGCCGAACAGGCTGCTACGTCGTGGGCTGGGCCTAAACAAGGCAGACAGTAAGAGTGGAAATCTTTATGAGGTATTTGTTTCCCACAGGTTAAACAATTGTTAACTTTTTCTGACATCGGCTGAGGCAAGAAAGAGTCCCCAACGGGGTACTTAGCTTTAGAAGTCTTCGAAGTAGTATTCGGTAGAAGTAATCTCTGGATCCGACCGACCGGCACTTGCGAACAGCTTCTGCTTCGGGCGCCACGCGGCAAGAAAGACTGAGGAAAATGGCGTCGGCTGATGCTTTTATACCCGAAGACCAACAGAGATGACGTCGGGTGGAGGGCGACATCAGCCGAAGCCGGACCCGGACTTTGGAATCCGGCCGACTGCAGGGCTGCCTGACGACAGGACAACCCACTTGTTATGACTGCAGATGCATCCATGAAGGACATCAGTAGCAATAAGAAATTGACTTAGAAATCCAATTAGAAACAGTTTGGAATCAGGAGCACCCAGATTTTTCTCCTGGAAAGAGACAAACAGCCAGTCAGATTTCCTGATATACCTGGTATTGTCTAAATGGAACATGAGCTGCTTATGGGCAGCCAAAGAATGTAGGATGCCTTCCCCTGAATTCTGATAGAAGAAAAAAAGGTAGGCAAGTTAATCGTTTGATTCAAGGATAGCTCATTAACTTTTTTGTTAATAACAAAAGGATTAGTACAAAGAGTATTCCTATCTTGTGAAAGATGAGAAAAGGTGGAATATCCATTTAACCTTGCAACTCTGAAACCCACTCGACAGACGTCAAAGCTACTAACAACAGTTTTCCAAGTACAAATCTTAAGAGAAGCAGAGAAAGCAGGCTGAAAATGTTGCAATAGAAGCATTACCAGAACATAGTTCAAGTTCCAAGGAGGAACAGCTGCTCTTAGTGGTCTAATTTAAAGGACAGCTTTCAAAAATCACTTCACTACAAATCATGGAGAGAGTGGTGGGTCCAAAGGAATACAAGCAGAAATGCCTGACAGATGAGCTTTAACTGAGGAAAATGCAAATCAGCATTGAGTAATTCATAACAATAAACCAGAATATTAGGATTACCCATATGAAAAAAGTCCTGACTCTGTCTATGGCAACAGAGAGACATAAGATCTTCTCGTGTTTGGTTTTCTAGCCTCCTGTAGAAACTTAAAGCACATCCTCAGAAAACTGGTGCCTAAATGGAATTAACTCTTTCAACCAAAGAGTCAGATTCAGAATCCAAGTTTAGATGACTTTAGGAACCGTTGCTCTGTAAAACTAATTCCATCCTGTGAGGTAACTTGTGAACAAATGCTGCCATGGCCAACAGGGAGTCACCAACAAGATTTTTGGTTTGTCCTTCTTGATCTTCAGAATAACTTTTGAAATCAAGGAATAAGAAGGAAGGCATACCAGGGGAAGGTCACAGTGTCAGTCAACAAAACAATCTGAGCTGTGTGTTGCATAAGCAAGATCTATCTGTACAGTATTCCATTGATGGATAATGTCCAGAAAGACCTCTCTCTTCGACATTCATGAAGGTCTGCTTTGAATCTCTTCTTCCTGAGGATATATAGTGTGTCTGGAGAAAAAGTGCTGAATTTTAATTTCCCAATACTTAACTGTGGTGCTGTCAAAACCCAAAGAGGACCCAAAGTCCAGAGGTGATGCAGAAACTGAAAAGCTAAAATAAGTTCCTTCATCTCCTTTATACTGATGTGGTCCCCTCTTTCCTTGCAGGACCAAACCCCTTGAACATTGATGTCCTTGGAATAAGCACCCCATGGCAGATCAGAGGCACTTGTGAACAGATCTCGGTGAGGAGGAAACAAGACAGTCATTTCTAGATTGAGAAGGCTTCTTGATGAACACCTGAAGAGGAATGTTGAAGGTTAAGGACGGTAATACAGAGTTCAAACAAACTTCACACACCACTTATCTTCTTCATATAGAGTCTGGCAAAAGGGAACATAGAAATCACTGATGCCATGGAGCCAAGAGCTCAGAGTACTTCTCTTGCAGTTGTCATACCCAAATAAAGAAAATTCTGAAAGTTATCCATCAGGAAAATAACCTTGCTTTTGGAAGAAAAATGGTCTTTGACAAGGTGTTGATTTTGAAGACCAAGGAAATCGAATTCTGAGAGAGAGTTAAGCAAGACTTCTTTAGGATCAGCATGAGCCCCACCTTGGCCAAAAAGTCTACTAAAGATTGCAAATGAGTCAGAAGAAGCTCCCAAACAGAAGCATGACAAGAGACAAGCTCCTCGTGGTCCTGCAGAGTGGTCCTAGCTACAGAGAACTCAGAAAAGCGACTACTTTCTGGATTTAAGTATCTTTGCATTTTTTTCACTTGGAATAGCTTCTGTAGCTTACCCTGGACAAGCTTGAACAGTTTTTTAACTGTTTGCTGCATTATTTTAAAATCTGCACTTAAAGTTACTTTTTAGTCGAATTTGATTGAAAGTTTGTTTGTTTAATTTAACTGTTGAGGTTGTCCACTAAAGTGTGCTAGTCTGTGTAACTGATTTATCACTGTTTCTGCATTTTCTGTGTGTTTCTATCAAAAAAACAAAAAAATAATCCTCGTTATCCCGCCTCTCCTCGACTAGTTTAGACCAGTTTACAGGCATTGCTGTATTCTGGGCTGTGGTGTAGTTCCTGTGCTGTCCATTACCTTACTTGGATAAAAGGAAGTTTCTTTGCTCACCAGTGGGAGTGGGGAGCCTTGAGCAGCCTACCTGTCCCTGTAGGAAGTGACCTCAGCACAAGAGCTGTAGTAATTGGTTGTTTTGGACCATTTCTAGCTCTTGGTTAAACTTCCTCTGGCTCCGCCAAGTGTGCTCTTCAAATTTTCCCTTAAGGAAGCTCTACTCTTAGTATAATCAGACTACTCACTATATTATAAGCCTAGCACTTGTTCTCAATACTTCTCTACTAAAGTAAGCACTCTCGTACTAAGTAAAGCACTACATCTACCTACCAACCCTGTGAATAACCACTTCCCTTAAAGGTACAGCACTCCCTTATACCATTCTAGCATGTCGAGTGGTAGATTACTGGCATCCTCTCCAGTTCAGCTGGTCAATCTGGGCATCTTGAGACAATGCTACAATTGTCTCATGTACACAGACAACCCTCTCCCTCCTCCCAACAAACACAAATACATGTGAGAGATGCAACTATATAGCCAAACTGGAGGCTGAACTCTCTCAACTCAGGGCTGGCATGACCAGACAGGAGGAGATGGTAACCACACACACAACAATCCCAGTCCCACATAGACCTACCACAACTGCAAACCAAACACACAAAAACACAAAGACATACTCGGAGGCTCTAATAAAAAACTTACCAAAACAACAGAGGCTCCCAAAGCAGACATCCAAAAATCCACCACCTCAAAACAAAACACATGCAACACATACTTCAATAAATCAGTGTGTCAACCAATCACAGCCCTTAAGGCCAAACACCATGCCTGATACACTAGTAATAGGTGACTCTATAGTCAGACACACTGATGTCCCGCTGACCAGGCTGAATAAGGAGAGGGTGACTGTGAGCTGCCTATCGGGAGCTGGGATCCGTCACATAACACACGCACTCAAGTCACTCCAAAGCAAGTACAAATATGACTCCGTCATTGTCCATGCTGGCGTGAATGACCTGAGACGTACCTCCCTGGACTACATGAAAAGAGACATAGAGGAGCTCTCCGATTATGTAGCCCTGGCTGGTATGACCCTCAGCAGCATCTTGCCCTCACCAAGAATGATGCCACAATACAAAGACAAGATGATCAGCTTTAATAATTGGCTCAAGTACTGGTGTCATTCTAAGAGGATCCAATGTCTGCCTGGGATGACATGTTGGACAAGCCACGCTGCTTCGCAAGGGATGGCTTACACCTGTCACCACTGGGCTTCCGGATATTGGCTAAGGCTCTTGCCACCCCCATACTGCCTTTTTTAGGCAAGGCTCAAAAGACAAACCCACCTCCTTAGAAAACAAAAATGGAAAAAAACTAAGGGTAATGCTGCTCAACGCCAGAAGTCTAAATCTCAAGATGCAGGCACTTGACGCACTCCTCAGCATGGAGAACATAGACGTCTGTGCAGTAACTGAAACCTGGTTCAATGCTCCTGAGAGCACCCCAGCGCTACCAGGCTATACCTCGTATCATGCTTTTCGGCCCCAAAACCCGGGCTGAACCACAAAGGGAGGGGGAGTGTCCATATTCATCAAGGACACCCACACCTCCAGGTTAGTAGCAACACATGAAGCATCAGAGACCATACAGGTGCAACTAACCATATGCAAAACTGCTATACAACTGGTAGCATGTTACAGACCACCCTCCCAATCTCAGGAACCCCACTCAGCCTTCCTGAAGACATTGGAGGATATGAATGTATCACAAAATACCATCATACTGGGAGACTTCAACTACCCAAACATAGATTGGGTACATTATTCTAGCCCTAATACCCTAGCCCAAAGGTTCCTGGAATTCATAAATTCAAATGCACTGGAACAACTAGTCACCTCTCCCACTAGGGGAGATAATATACTAGACCTGATCATTACAAACATGGGGACAAAATGCTCCACACCGGAAGTATGCCCCTCACTAGTGAGATCTGACCACAAACTAATCACCCTGGATATACATATCCCACCTCCACCCCCAGCACAAAAGACCACAGTGAAAAACTTCTCAAAAGCAGACTTTACTCTTCTTAAGACTGAGATGGTATCCTTTAAGCCCACTGTGCCAGTGGATACCACATCCCACAATGCCGAATCCTTCACAAATGCTTTCTATGGACATCTCCAAGAATGCATGGATCATGCAATCCCAAATAAATCCAAGTCCCTCTCCACCAAAGGCAAGCGTCCTGTCTGGTGGACCTCAGCCATTAACAAATTGTACAACAAAAGAAGGAAGCTACTGCACGTCAGAGCAAAATCCCATAAAGGGAAGACATCTCTGATCAACATTAGCAGAAAACTACGTTCTCTCATAAAAACATCCAAGGCCAACTTTGAGAGAAAAATCGCTAAGGACACTAAAAATAACCACAAAGCCTTCTTCAGCTATGTTAGAGACCTGGGCGGAAACCCTCAGATATGCTCAGAGTTAGTTCACAACAACAAAAAATACACAGAACCCACAGATACTGCCAACATTCTGGCTGACAGGTTCAGTGCAAATTTCTCTCCTCCCTCACCCCCAAAAGAAGAAATACTTATCCCAGCTGAAAGTAATCTCCCTGTCATCTCAGATGTCCAAGTGAGAACCACCCTAAACAAAGCTAAAAACACAGCATCAATGGGACCTGACGGTATCTCGGGTTGTGTGCTACGTGAACTCCAAGAGGAGCTAAACCCGCACATAAAAATGCTATTTAACCTTAGCCTTACTTCAGGATATGTACCTGAACACTGGCGTACAGCAACAGTGGTCCCACTCCACAAAGGGGGTACCTCTACAGACCCTGGGAACTACCGCCCCATAAGCTTAACCAGCCTGGTCTGCAAAGCTATGGAAAGAATCATTATGGAACTCATAAACAGAGACATAGGGGACCTACAGACACTTGACCCCACCCAGTTCGGCTTTGTAAAGGGCAGATCCTGCCTTTTGAACCTGGTTGACTTTTTCGAAATAGTCACTAGAGCCACTGATGAGGGCAAAGCAGTCCATACAGCCTGCCTGGACTTGGCTAAGGCCTTCGACACAATACCCCATTCAGGCATCATAGATAAGCTCAACAGCTTGAGCGTAAACCCTTATGTCACTAGATGGGTTGCAAACTGGCTAAAGGACAGAACCCATAAAGTTAAAATCGCTGGAGCAATGTCAGACTCAAAGCCAGTCACAAGTGGAGTCCCACAGGGATCTGTCCTGGGACCCCTCTTGTTCGGCATTTATTTCTCAGATGTTAAAGCAAACATGGGAGGGTTGTGGCTGTGGCTGACAAAGTTCGCAGATGACTGCAAATTAGGCGCCATAGTCGATACACCAGCGGACACATACATCCTACAAAAAGGCCTCACAGAAACGGACAACTGGTGCCGGAGTCACAGCCTTAAACTAAATGCCAAAAAATGTATAGTCATCCCCTTTGGGAAAAACAAAGTACCCACAAATTATCACATAGACAGCAACCCACTGAGTACGGAAAAAGTAATCAGAGACCTAGGGACCCAAGTCGACAGCGACCTCTCATTTGACACCCACGTTGCCAAAGTGGTTAGAAAAACATTCTACCTTGCACACCGCATCATGAAGGGATTCACATCCAGATCCAAGGATGTCACTGTACCCCTATACTCCTCCCTCATCAGACCCATGATTGAGTACAATGCCCCATTTGGTATGTACCTCACCCGGCATTTGCAACAGCTGGAGAGACCACAAAAGTACCTCACCAAGAGGATCAAGGGTCTCCAACATATGTCTTATTCTGCCAGACTAAAGAAACTTCAGCTCTATTCAGTAGCATACCGCCTACTCAGAGGTGATCTCTGCCTGACGTACAAGGCCATGTCCAATCAGGATCTGATGGACATGCTCCACCTCAAAAAATCCAAATCCATCAGGACCACGAGAGCTAAAGACTTAAACCTCGGCACAAGTATGAACAGGACATGCTGGAGGGATAGATTCATAACCCAGAGGCTTCCCATGCTTTGGAACAGGATCCCAGTTCGTATTACGCAGAGCCCCTAACTGACTCTCTTCAAGAGAAATCTTGATGAGTGGATGGGAGATTGTAAGTTTACCCCAGGGGTCACATCTGTGTCACTGCTAGACAGGCACAGTAAACTAACTCTATTACATAAGGGGACCTTCATTGTGTCACTACTAGACAGAGGCACATTATTCTAAATTTATTCTGTACATTTTTGTACCATTTCATGGGGTGGCAAAAGCCACATCACTATGGCTAGGCTTACAAATGCCCCAGGGCAGATAGCCTAGTACTAAACTATGAAACTATGAATAAGAAGATAATCTAGGCAGGGAAATATCTGAATAGCCTGAAGTCCACAAAAGGCAATGACGTGTGCTAAGCACCTTGTGAATACCCTTGGAGCAGACAAAAGGGTAAAGCAAAAAACAAAGTGATATGAAGATACAAAAACTTTAAGAATTTCTTGAAAAGAAGAATATGAAAATATGCATAATTTAAATATAGTCATCGTGTACACCTGAGGAAGAATCACTAGAAGAAAGGACTGAATGGTCAACATCCTGAAACTTGGGATTTTCAAGAAAGTGCTGATGTCTCCAAGTCCCCTCCATCTGAGAACCAGAAACATTCCTGAGTAAAAACATGTTCTATGTAAGTGAGGAGGAACCAGTTCTATTGTACCCTGAGAAAAAAGTCTCTAAGAAGATTCAAAAGTTGAATCTGGCTTTGAGGAGGAGGCCGAGGAATTCCTGAAGGACAAGAAATAGCCTTCCAAGACATTTTGTATCTTCCCAGAATGACAGACAGAAGCAATTTCTCTGAAGATATCACAATCTCTAGAATAGCTTATTCTTGTAGAATTTGAGTTGCTTATACTGCCAGTAGTTGCAGCCCTAAAAGAGGCAACTACAGTATTACTAGACTTACAGAAAGTCTAGCCACCTGAGAGGCAGAAATAAAGCCAGTGCAAGAAGACATGTCATCAACGTCAGAAAGCACCTTATCCCAAGATAGCCAGAATACTTAAAAAGGTTCCTAACCATTTAAGTTTGGCAATTTACAGTTCTAAAAACTGAAGTGGTACACTTTTTGCCATACTTATCAATGGCTCTAGCTTCATCTGTAAGCAAAACATTACAGGAAGACAGGAGCTAAGAATTTTCAATGGAAAGAGTAATGGCAGAAGAATACAAAACATGATTCCTGAGACTAAGACTGGGGATTAATTGAAGTAGTGGAAAAAGGTATCCAACAAGGCTTCTAATGTGTGTGTGTGTGGGGGTGGCCAAAGGCTTAGACACACTCATTTGCAGCAAAGCATAATGTCTGTCCTGGATACCAGACAACTGAGAATATTCACACTGAAAATATGCCCTCATCCTGGCAATGGTATTCTCAAAGGAAAACTCCACTAGAGAAGAATCAGGAGATCAGCCATCTTCTTCATCCACAGCATAAGGAACAAGAGAATGAACTTAGGAGAATAAGTGAAAGAATCGTCCTCAAATGAATCTAACTCCTCTTCATTTTCCATTTCCTCCATATGCCTTTTAAGGGGAGAAGAGGAATAATGTGGACAGGCAGCAGTAGTAGAAAAATAAGAAAGCAATTTAACAGACATAAAAAGATCCTGTCTAAAATCCTACCACTCCTGCTAAGGATGTCACACCGATGGGGGAGTAATCTTGTTTTTAGTCTTCCGTTTCTTTTTAGATACAAGTCTGTCCTTATTAAGTGGGGAGGTTATGAGCCCTGATGTACCTCAAAGTACTTCTCTAACATTTAATGTATGTTTTCCAGTGCTATAATAAGCCATGGTTACACCTTCTCATCCAAAGAGGGCAACCGGAGGGATCTGATGATGTGCGACACTAATGTGTCATACTGGCACAAAAGGGGGTCATGACAGCAGGAGCAGCAGCAATAGAAAAAGCAGCCAGGCAAGCAAAAAGTATCATCAAGAGACATAATGGTGACATCTGGATCTAACTCCATAGCAGAAATCTCCAATGTAGGCTTATTTGACTTCTTCATTGTTTAGGGGATGTCATCTATCGACAGACTAATATGCCATCCCCCCCTAAGGAAGGGCTTTAAGTTTCTGGTTCTCAGGGTAAATTTTCAAAGATGACAGACCACTATACAGCATTTAGGCACAAATTCCTGACAGAAACCACAATCCCTATAATAGTGCTCAGGACCCAGACAGTACAAACATTTAGTATGGTGATCTTTATGAGCAGATTTCCTAATGAATATGCTTCCCATAATCACACAGCCCCCTCTTCAATGACATGTAAAAAACTTATGAAATACAAAAAAGAAAAAAAAAGAGGTGGGTCTCCCCAGTGCTGATACTTATCCACCCAACAACAAATGGAAAGGCTCAAACCAAACGTTGACAACTCAATGCTGAAGTGAGTGCTCAGGTTTTGGCTGTCAACGTTCTACGCTATTCTGCATCCTTATGTACCACCGTCTCTGGTGGGATGAAGTCATACGTTAGACATATAGCACTAGGGAAGAACACCCAGCCTCTGGAATACTGACCGGACATATTGCTATCCTTGACACGCTATCCCATAGGTCATTAACACATCAACAGTGATCACAGATGGACATCCACTGTTGTCTGAGCTAAAAGTGAATTACCACAATGACTTCTGAAGAGTTCTTATGAATATTCAGAGTGACACTGGATACACGTGGAAAGGGTGGAAATGCTAACAGTAATATTCTGATCCAAGGGAATGAAAAAGCATCTATTTTCCAGGTCGGTTTGCAAGGAATCCTGGTGCAGAATTTTTTCAGTTGCCTGTTTTGAAAGAAGGTAAAGAGATCTACTTAAGGAGTTCCTTATAACTACATCAATTCCTAGAAGACCCATCATTCAATTCCTATTTGTCAGGGCCTGTCCTGGTCCTGCTCAGTTTGTCTGCCACAACATTTTGCTACAGTGGCGGCTGCTGACTTCAAATTAAAGGGGGGCTGCAGGAGACAGCTGAATAGGTGGGGCCAATGGGAAGGGGTGTGACCAACTAGAAAGGAGTGGAGCTATGATCAAAACCACAAATGGAACTTTAAATACATTGCCCTGGGTGCCAAACTGTCATTACGGGAGTCCAAGGAAGACAAAATGAAGTGTAAAAGAAAAAAATATTTCAATACATTGGCTACATGACAACTTACTTAATATCTAGAAGGAAACATAAAGGTTGAGAGGCATGAAAAAATAAATTACTTTGTAAATACATTACTGGAATGCCAGTCAAAAGCAGCTCTAATTATAATTTACATTCAGCTTTATAAAATTATCAAGTAACATGCTGAAAGTAGCAATCTCTGTGATACCCCCACTTTTAAAAATGTTTCTTATCCAAAAAAGACCTGCTGCCTAACAACAACTAGCTACTTGCTTCATGGGGAAGACATGATCAAAGTAAAAAATGAACAGCAAACAAGAAACAAGCTCAAGATAAAGTGCTTAAAGGATTACTGCACAAGTTACGCACCACACATCATAGACTGGCATTCTGTTTAGTTTATGGGTAAAGCCTGCAAAGATGACTGCAAGTCTCCACCAAATGTAATGAGCTTCTGAAAATACTGTAATCCTGCCCTTCATTACAAACACTGTCATATGCATTTTAATACCTAAGGCTTATACATTATCTAGTTATGTAAATATTCTCTGCATGGCAACAACAAAAAGGCTTTCAATGTTGGTAATTCTTTAACAGTATGCTTATTAAAGCTTTCTTGCATCTTACAATCTCTGACAAGCTTACCTGATGGTCATTAAAGCATTGCTACTTAAAGAGCAACAGGACACTGCGACAGCATGCATTTTCTGAATAAAAGCATAAATCAACAGTATAAAAATATGACAGAAAACCTGAACATTCTGCAAAATCAAGCATAGATGAAAAGCCATGGTCGTACTTGTGGTCTACCTTGGATGGGGAATATTCTGCACACTTACACTGTATAACTGCTCCTTGCCTTAGACCCATCCAGAGCCACTACAGTTGGGAGTGGGGTGCAACAAGTATGTCACAATTTGAAATGTCTCTGGCTGACGTTGATGGCTCTGACACTCATGCCTCTCAACCTTAGAGCAAGAAATCTGGACAAAGCCATACGGAGAAGTGGGACACAGGCCTAAAAATAAGAACACTTTTTACATATAATAGAATAGTAGTAGGCCTTGCAATAGTATGAATTTTCTGAAGGGTATGAAATCTGAAACTCAAATGTCTGCCATTATTTTCTAACTTCAATCTTTAATGATTTGCCACTAATTTGCCAGAAAAACACAACTTTATTAAAAACGGACCAAAAAATGTGATGCAAAAACATAAAATTGCCACACAATACAACTGGGAATCTGTCAAAGAAGGGACACCTTTTTAATATTGGTACTGTTAATTTGAGCAGCTGACAAAATAAGAGCATCTATTCTACATGCATTTCTGAAATAAAAATAATCTATAACTCTGATCATTACAGTTATTTATAATTGTAAGCCCGCCACATTTTCTTCCAAAACTGCCATTTTGAGGAGGGATTATTAGGGGGAGAGCAACATTTTGAGACAAAATTGGGGACAGTTGAGAGGTCTGGATATTCCTAATTCTATAAAGCAATTTATTTGCATGTACCTCTTAATGCAGGAAATCTGGACAAGGCCAAATATATTGGGGGGAACATACAAACAGTACTAAAAATTGCTCTTGTATAAACTTAAGACAGTTGATAGAATATCAGGTTTTGCTTTAGCATGCATTTCAATGTCTGTCATTATTTAGTGACTTCATTCCTAAATGATTTGCCAGAAAACCACAAATTTTATGAAGATCAAACCAAAATAAGCAAAGATCTGGACAGTTGAGAGGTATAGTTCAGCCGAGGCTGTCTTTCAGTTTGCCGCTCTTCCCCCCTCACAAAATCATGGTGGAATGGAGCCTCCCCCCTGCAGCCATTCCAATGTCCCATTCCTTGGTTATTTCACCCCATTCACCATAAACATTGTAATGTGCATGCTGCTTTACTTCTGCGATGATTTGGATTTCATTTAAAAGTTTTATTTTGCATTTTACAGCACAAACACTAATAGATATCTGCTAAACAAAGCAATGCAGTCTCATAATAAAAATAGACTTAGCATTAAAACTTCTCTACCCTTGAAACTCACATTCATTGAAACCCACATTCAAAGAAAATGCATTTTGCCAGTGGCAGATAAAGATTAACTTTGGGCTGTTTTCAAATCATAGGCTCCTTGAACACAAAACATACACGTGCTCTTTGATACACCTTCCTGATTGTATTAAATTAAATTCCTTGTACAATACAGTACAGTTGTTAGAGGGCATTTTAAATGTATTGTTTTGAACATTTTCCAGTAAACCATGAAACAAAATGCATGCACCAATAATGACAAAACTGCCCAGTTCAGAACATTTCCATCATAAAAGTCTACTGAAACCTCTACTGTCCACCAGTACCAGTAAATATGCACAATCTCTGAAGAAGTAAAAGTTATCTAAATAATTTCACATTAAAGAAATCTGTAACTAATGAAGAGGGAGCTGTTAGCCAGTATTTATCACTTGTTTACTTTCGCTAATTGTTTTCTATCATGCTTAATCTTTCTTTAGTGACACAGCACAGACACACATACACAAAAACACACACAGACAAATCCATATGGAGAATAAACCTTCTGCATACGCGTTGTTGTAAATCGTGACATATGGAAGGAAAATGCTGGCCTTTGTCTGGGGATTAAACACAGATCTCACACATTTTGTGTGATTGTTACTAACTCTACATTAAAAGACAATGCCTTACAAATCCTGATTTCCCCTAAAAAGCTATTTTCCTTTCAGCTAAGAGACCCCTAGTGTGGTTATTTTAATGTCAAATACGCACATGCATGCACACACAGACACACACACACACATACATATATAAAGTTCCAGTATGAAACCTCAAAATAATGCAATGCCACTGGACCACATCAATGAAAATGATACCCAAAACACAGAAGGGTTAAATCTCACAGAGTATGCATTTTTTTTCAGGGGAAATTACCCCTGCAGCTCCCACAATGTGTGGGGTAAGACTCCCACACCATTGAATTTATACATACCAACTCCAGAATGGCAGAAACACAAAGAAAAGATAAATCTCTGAATTCAAAAAAAATCGCACCTGGCACACATACAGAGCTAAATAAAGTGGCAATGATTTTCAGTGGTATGAGTTGTTAGTGTTTTAGTCTTCAGCATTTTGTAACTTGAGGACCTGATACTTGGAGAAGTTTAACTTGGCAACCTGTAGGGAAGCCATAGATCTATATAAAATCTTTCATTTCCTCAACAAAAACAAATATATTCAGGCAAAATGCAATTCACAGTATATTGACAATGTGAATGTCGACCACTACTATGCAGAGCGAAATCCAACATAAAGTGACAGAGGCAGCTGCCTTGGCCCTATCATGCAAAACTTTTAGTTATGTACTCACCATAACTTCAGATGTTTGGGATCCATCTCGCCTACATTCTGACTGATGGGTTCAGAGCCGATCCCTCGGCTCCGACTCGGCACGCTTATGCCAAAGAGCGAAGTCTCTTATTGGCTGAGCTTACTATATCCCAGGATGCACCACTACCAGTCACCCAGATCTAGTTTGTCTGCATACATGCACACATGCACGCACTGCTTATATAACATCGTCAGATGAAACAAGATAAAAACAGTAGAACTCAAAACCGTTCAATCTCTTCTGATCTCCAAGGCAGGGGGAAGGAGGCTGGGTATTAGGAATGTAGGCGAGATGGATCCCAAACATCTGAAGTTATGGTGAGTACATAACTAAAAGATGTTATGTGATCCTATCTCGCCTACATTCTGACTGATGGGACAGCGTCCCTAGCACCTGAATCCTGGGTGGCTCACTGGAAAACACTCCTGAGTACCGTGGAACCACATGATGCTCGCCCTTTAGATGCCACATCCAATTTATAGTGGGAAATGAAAGTGTGCGGGTTGGACCAAGTAGCCGCAGCACAAATCTCAGAAATAGCGAGCTTGGAATGAAAAGCAATAGAAGTAGCCATAGCTCTGGTAGAGTGAGCTTTGATAGATGTTGTAAGTTGCTTATTTGAAGAGGAATAAGCCTGAGTTATACAATCTCTAATCCATTTGGAGATAGTAGCTTTAGTAATGGTTTTACCCAATTTATTGTCTGAAAAGGACACAAACAACTGGTCTGATTTTCGAATTTGCTGAGTCCTGTCTAGATAGAAGTGCAATTGCCTGTGAACATCCAATTTATGGAGGGTGTACTCCGCTTAGTTGGAGAATTTTGGAAAGAAAACTGGTAGCTCTAGAGATTGTTGGAGACAGAGATTAGAACAAACCTTTGGGACAAAAGATGGGTTAGGCCTAAGTGATACTCTATCCTTGTGAAAAATCAAGTACGGTGGTTTGATAGATAGGGCTTGAAGCTCTGAAACTCTTCTTGCAGAGGTAATTGCAACTAAGAAGGCAGTTTTCCAAGACAGATATTTTAACTCACATGTAGCAGCCGGTTCGAAGGGGAAGATGTTAAGGCACGAAGTACCAAATCAAGATCCCACGGAGGCGCAGGATGAAAACTGGGGTCTTAACAGCCCAGCACCTTTAATGAAAGTTTTGCATAATCTGCTGCTCATCAACGGTGGATCCATGGATTCGTGAAATTTAGAGATAGCTGCTAGTTGGACTTTAATAGTAGAGACTGAAGATCCTTGATTAAACAAGGATGTTAAAAATTTCAAAACCTCTGGAATCGGGCAGTGATAGGGTCTAAGCCCTGAGTTGAGCCCAGATAGCAAACCTCTTCCACTTACTGAGGTACAATTTCTTAGTGGTGGGTTTGAGGGCGAAGATAAAATGTGAATAACTTCCGGGTCTAAGGTGTGATTTCTGACTAAAGTCGGAAGTGGAGGAGCCAAGCTATCAATTTCAAAGTGTGAAGGGACTGGTGTTGTCGTCCCGACTGATGAATCAGCAGATCCGGAGTTAGATCCAAAAACCAAGGATCGTCCACAGCATGTTTCTTCAGGTAGGGAAACCATACCTGACGAGGCCAGTGCGGAGCAATTAGTATCATTGTGGACCCCAATTGAGAAGCTTTCTGGATGACTTTGGGGAGAAGTGGAACCGGAGGAAAGGCATAAAGTAGTCCTGTTGGCCAAGGTTGGACTAGAGCATCCATAGCTGCCTCCCCCTGACGTGGAGTCAAGGAGAAGAACCTTTTGCACTTTGCATTTTGTGGTGTTGCAAATAGGTCGCAGCACGGGGTTCCCCATCTTCTGAAAACCTGAGCTGCTACTGTTTCGTTCAGGGACCACTCGTGAGGAGAGAGAATCGTCCTGCTTAATCTGTCTGCCAATATATTGGATTCTCCTGGGATGTGGGTCCCTACCAAGAAACGGTTGGTAGCTACAGCCCATTCCCACACCCTCATGGCCTCTCTGCAAAGGGGGTAAGATCTGGTCCCTCCTTGTTTGTTTAGATACCAGACCACCGACATGTTGTCTGTGTGGATAGCGATAATGCCTTGAGGGAGAAACTTGTGGAGGGCCTGTAGGGACAGAAGTACAGCCCTCATTTCCAATACATTGATATGGAGAAAGGTTTCGTCTGGAAGCCAAGAACCCTGAACTAACCTGCCCAGACAATGCCCCCCCCCACCCTGTCTGGGAGGCATCCGTCGTCAGGGTGGCCACCGGAGGGGGGATAACAAAAGGTCTTCCCTGATTCAGATTGGACGGCTGAAGCCACCAGCAGAGGTCCCGTTTGCACGTTTCTGTAATCATAATGGAGTGATTGAGGGGGAGATTCTGAAAGGACCATTGAGTTGATAACAGCCACTGAAGAATCCTCATGTGCAATCTTGCCAGTGGAACTAGGAGAACCGTGGCAGACATCGAACCTAAAAGTTGCAGGACCATCCTGGCTGGGGCTTTGGATCTTGAAAGCAGGGCTTGAACTTGACCTTGTAAAGTTTGAATCCTTTCGGTAGGAAGAAAGACGCGCATCAATTTTGAGTCTATCTCTGCTCCTATGAACCTTATGCGCTGAGAGGGCAGCAAGACAGACTTTGACCAATTGAATGTAATTCCCAGGGTAGCACCCAGGGAGATGGTGGCTTTGAGGTTGTCCATTAGTAGATGCCTGGTGGTGGCAGTCAGGAGCCAGTCGTCCAGATAGGGAAACACTTGGAATCCAAGACTCCTCAGGTGAGCAGTCACTACTGCCAAACACTTGGTGAACACCCTGGGGGCTGTGGTGAGACCAAAGGGCAGTGCACAAAATTGGAAATGACCGTCTCCCAGGCTGAAGCGCAGATACTTCCTGGACGCCCAATGTATCGGTATGTGATAATAGGCGTCCTTGAGATCTATGGAGCACATCCAAACATCCTTCTCCAACAATGGGAGAATGGATTTTAAAGTGACCATTCGGAATTTGGATTTCATGACGGATTGGTTTAGTTTGCAGAGATCCAATATTGGTCTCAGGTCCCCTGTCTTTTTTGGCACTAAAAAGAACCTTGAGTAATTTCCGGATCCGATCTGGTCTGTGGGGACCGGTTGGATGACTCCTTTTTCTAGCAGCTTTGACGCTTCTGCGGCTGCAATTTCCCTTTGACTGGGTGGTGGGTCCGGGATTTTTTTGGACAGTGGGGGTGAGTGTGTGAAGGGAATGGTGTAACCTCCGGCAATAATCTGAAGCACCCATCTGTCCTGAGTGATAGACTCCCAGGCTTTTAGGTGCTTGGCAAAACGGCACCCGACTGGCTCCGGAGCAGCACAGCCGGGCAATCCCTCATGAAGTGTGGGAGGCTGAAGAGCCACGAAAGGACTCGCGGTCTCCAGAATTGCGGGGCCCTCTGCCGCCTCTGGGACGGCGTCTCCCAGAAAAATTTCCCCATCCTCTGCCTCTGGAAGGGGAATCTTCCTGCTGTTGAGGAAAAAACTTACGTGATTTGCGGAACCACATCTTCCCTCCTCCTTTAGCCTTGGGATAAGGCCGAAAGGGAGTGGAATAACGTGCACCTACGGCAGATAAAGTTTTTCCCTCTTGCTCACAGCGGGTAAGAGTGTCTTTAACCTTAGGTCCAAACACAGAGGACCCATCAAAGGGAGCGCGAAGGAAGACTTGAAGGCCTCCGCAAATGACACAAACGGAGCCAGGCTTGTCTCCGTAGAGCCACGCCTGTGCCTGCCGCTCTGCCCGCCCCTTCGGCCGCATATGAAATGAGCCTCATGGACGAGTTAGAAATCGAGGTAAGGATAGCCAACTGAGAGCTAACCGACTGGGCTAGCTGCTCAGGTAGGTTACCCAAGAGGGAATCTGACAGCTCCTTCACCAGATCCCTCTGTAGCCTGGTAAAATGTGCCAAATAATTCAGGGACCTTAGTGTAAAGGCCGCTGAAGTCAGGGTGCGCTTCCCGTACCAGTCCATGCTCCTAGACTCCTTATTAGGAGGATGGACGGACGTTGAAGCCTCTGCCACGTCCTGTTGTGTAGCAGATGCCACCACCATGGCATCTACAGCCACGCCTTTTGTCAAGAACTCCTTCTCGGGTGGGGCAGACAAAAATTTGTTAGGGCGAGAAGGCACTGGTTCCACAGTATCTGGATGTTCCCACGCCCTCCGACAAACCAAATCCAGGAGCTCGTCGAAGGGCGGAGACACCCAGGAGGCGGAGGGCTGAGCCCCAAAGGCCTTGAGAAGCACTGACTCATCAGCAGAGGGGGGTTTGGATATCCAGCCGCCTCGTTGTTTGAGGATCTCTAAAATGTCTCGAATGAGACATCATCCGAGGACGACTTCGGGGACCCCTCTGCATCATCAAGATCAGTGTCCGATGTAAGAGACTCGGGGGAGTCCACGTGCTTCCTCTTGCACAATCTCTTCCTTGGGGGCTCCTCTGAAGACAACTCCGAAAAACCCTCAGGAGGAGGGGAACCCCCAGTGGGGGTAACCTCAGGCCCCGGGGCTCCGCTGCCTAAGGACAGGGGACCTGCCAAAGATCCAGTCTCCATGCCCAGGGAAGGTGCCGGTAAAGCCGGAGAGATGGCCGAAGAAGACTTGGCCAAGGCACTCCTCATAGCTCTGAAAGCCAGACCCCCAGAATCCTGGGAGTGTCCGGTCCCCGGAGCCATGATAGCAGACGGAAGTCCCGCAGCCGAAGCACCGAGAGGGAGGCTCGGAACCGACAGCATAGGTCCCGAAACGTCACCCCCGGGTCCAGCCGAAGAAGTCCGCATGCCAAACTCGGACCCGAAGGCCGGGGTTGGAGTAAGGGTCGGAGCCGACCCTAGGATCTCCACCGGCTCCAACAGCACCTGCTCCGACGGAGCCGAAGCGGTCGGAGGAGGAATGGCAATGACATGGGCTATCGGCTCCGAAGCCAACTGGGTCGGAGCCGAAACAAATTTTTGAAAGACTGGGGACTGGAACAGTCTTTGGAGCACCCTGTCTATGTCCGAATCTGACATCCTCGATGACCTAGAGGATACTGAACGGGTTCGAGTTGGCCTCTCCAACGGCCCCAAGGGGCTAGGGGACCGGCTCCGAGACGACTCGATGACTATCGGCGCCGAAGGAATACCCAAACTAGTTTCCATCAGTGCCGAGGAGGACTTAGGCGCCAAGGAGGAAGTGTCTGAGTGGACAACCTTCATCGGCTCCGAGACCAGTGGAGCCGATGAAGGTGACCCGCCTCTCGATGCCCCAGCCATCGGCTCCGAAGCCAGAGGAGTCGAGACTGGTGGCATCGAGGCAGACCGTTCTGCCCTCGGCTCCGAAGTCCTTGGAGCCGAAGGAGAAGCCTGCCTATGTCTTTTGGCGGTCGGATCCGACGGACTGGTCGGAGCCGACGCCCTTTTCTTTTTAGCAGGAGAAGGAGAGGATGCTAAAGCTTCTTCAAAAGAGGGTTTTATAAGGCCTTTCAATATAAGCTTATTTTTCCTCTCTTGGGAGGACCCTCGAGGAAAAAGCGTGACACACGCTGCAGGACTCCTGCAAATGTTTGGCGCCCAAACAATATACACAGAGAGAGTGGTCATCCGTGATAGACATTTTAAAACTACATTTAGTGCACTTTTTGAAGCCCGAAGGCCTAGGAGCCTGAGACATTATAAGAAAAACTGAGTACTCTCTCACAGACAAAACTTTGTTGGGAAAGACTGACCCTACAAGATTAACTTGCCGTTTACAATGATAGCCAATTAAAATAAAGGCCAACTGAAGACATACAACAGTGAATAAGTATACAGGAATCCAAGAACCCCTAAGGTTCAAAGGGATTAACCAACAGGAAAGGCCCAAAGGATGAAGTGAGCCTGTACCGGAACAAACACCAATCGCACACAAATTTTTTACAAAAAGTTTTCAAAACACACACACAGCACAGAGTAGCTGTTAAAACAGCTTTTTGTTAAAGAATTAGCAAATTTCTGACAGAAAAAGTTAGTGAAAAGACACTACTTAGCTCAGCCAGCTCGAGACCACGTCTTTGCTAGTTAGCGGCAAACGAGATCTGGGGGACTGGTAGTGGTGCATCCTGGGATATAGTAAGCTCAGCCAATAAGAGACTTCGCTCTTTGGCATAAGCGTGCCGAGTCGGAGCCGAGGGATCGGCTCCGAACCCATCAGTCAGAATGTAGGCGAGATAGGATCACATAACATCAAAAATTAAAAAGGAAATGTTTCCGCTCTTACAAATTAATTTAAAGAAACAATAACTTTCTTCTCTCTGTCCAACCTACCTAAGACTAAAAAGTACAGCTGTGTACACTTACCATAAATATAGATGTTCAAGTGTATTCACTGTTGCAGTCATTACATTTGGGTTATCTGCTTGCAGGTAGACCTCAGTCAGCTTGATTAACAAAGTCTTGGGTCCTGCGTCGGTTGCTGTCCCATCTTTCATGACGTCAGGTCATCAGGGGGTATAAAACATGCAGCCGACGGCATTACATCAGTTTTTCTTGCCCCAGATGTCAGGTGCCCCCCCTGATGGGAAGCAATTAAATATAAAGTTAAAAGACATACCTCCAACAAAAAAGCAAATACACCAAAAAGGCTTTGAAGCATAGCAAAGGAAAGCAGAGGAACAGCCAAAAGAAGTTAGGGGGCTGGAGGGACGGTAACCAGGACTGCAAAAGTGAATGAACTCGAACATCTACATAAGTGTACACAACTGTACTATGTTCTTCGTGTTGCAGTCATTACATTTGGGTAGATCCCCAAATCTATGGTTGGGAGGAGGAATTTAGATAGCATTAGGGCCAGGTATAAGGCCCTGCAAGACTGCAGTGGCAAAGCCAGCTCTGGCTTTAGAGAAAATTGGCAAATGATGATGCTTGGTGAAAGTATGTACAGAACTCCAGGTAGCAGCTTCTAGGATGTCCCTGGTAGGGATGCCTCTGAGAAAGGCTGTAGAGGTAGTTGCAAGCCCTGGTGGAGTGAGATCTGATCCCCTGAGGGATAGATTTTCCATGGTGCTTATACCAGAAATGAATGCAATGGCTTATCCATTTACAAATGGTTTGCTATGAAATAGCCTTCCCCTCTGCCCCTGCAGCAAATGCCACCAGCAGTTGTTCAGATTTCCTTTGAGGTTTAGTCCTGTCCAAGTAGTATCTAAGTTGTCTGTGCACATCTAAGGAGTGCAGTATTCGCTCCCCTTTATTCTGTGGATTGGGAAAGAAGGTTGGCAAATACATGGACTGATTAAGAGCCACACGGGATACCACCTTGGGCAAGAAGGATGGACTGGTTCTGAGGGACACCCTGTCTGCATGAAAGATGATGAAAGGTTCCACTGCCATAAGGGCCTGTAATTCAGATACCCTTCTAGCTGAAGGGATTGCTAAAAGGAGAGCTGTTTTCTCAGAAAGAAATTTTAAGTCTGCAATAGCAGCTGGCTCGAAAGGAGGTAGAATGAGCTTCTCCAAGACAAAGTTAAGGTCCCAAGCTGAGGTTGGAGCTCTCCTGGGTGGTCTCAAATTTTTGGCCCCTCTGAGGAACTGCCTGAGCAGTGGATGAGAGAACAGGGGAGGTTCTGTGTTACGAGTTGAAATGGCTGAGGCGTGGTTTTAATGGAGGAAAAAGGCCCTTGTGAAGCATCTCAGTTAAGTATTGTAAAATCTGAGGTAAATTGGGCGCTGCTGTGCTCATCCCTGGAGACTGGTTCCAGGCACAGAATCTTTTCCATTTTTCAGCATAAGATTTTCTAGTACTAGGCCTCCTTGCCTCTAAAATGATATCCATCACAGGTTTACTGAGGGATGGTAAAGGAGAGCTTAAGTAATTAGCCAGGCTGCAAGGTTCAGTGTTAGAAGCTGAGGGTGCAGAATCTGGTTCTCCTGCTGAGACAGCAGGGAAGGAGTCTGAGGCAGGTGCCATGGTGATAACAGTGACACACTGTGCAGGAGGGGGTACCAGTGTTGGCGTGGTCAGTCTGGAGCAATCAAAATAATCCTTGGTTTGTCCCGTATGATTTTTGCTAGTACTTGGGAGAGCAGAGGCAGGGGGGGGGGCATAGACTGATAGGCTTTTCCAGTTGAAGGACAGAGCGTCCACTTTCCAGGCTTGTTTGTGGGGAGTCCTTGTGCAAAATTTGTCCAATTGGTAGTTCTGGGGAGAGGCAAACAGGCCTATATCTGGGCTCCCCCATTTGCTTGTCAACATGTTGAAAATCCTTGGTTCCAGTTTCCACTCATGTGGGTCCATGCGGTTTTCTGCTTAGACCATCTGCCAGGGTATTTAATTTTCCTGGCAGGAATCGAGCTTGTAGGTGCACTTGGTAGCTCAAGGTTGTGTTCCACAATGCCATGGCTAGTCTGCAGAGGGGGTAAGAATGTGTACCCCCCTGCTTATGTACCACGTAACAGTGGTGTTGTCCGTCTTTACCATTAGTTGTCCTGGAAGAATGTAGTCCTTGAAGGCTGTCAGAGCATTCTGTACAGCTAACATTTCTTTTTGATTGATATGCAGGTGCATTTGACTTGGGTTCCATTTGCCCTGAATGCACTTCCCTGCCAGGTGAGCCCCCCATGCATAGTCTGCTGCATCTGTTGTTAGGGTTTGGGCGGCCGGGGGTGGTGTGACAGGTAGTCCCTTGTTTTGGTGGCAAGCCTCTGCCCACCAAAGGAACTCTAGGCGTAGGCAAGGTATGATAGGAATCATTGTTTCTAGGTCTTGAGAATGTTGGCACCATAGGCTTTTTAGATACCACTGTAGTTTCCGCATATGCAGTCTTGCATATGGAATTAGAAGAATGCAGGAAAGCATGAACCCTAAGGCTTGCAGTATTTGTCTTGCAGGTAGCAGGGTTTTTCTGGCCACTTGTTTGAAGTAGGTTGTCAAATGAATTTGTTTCTCTGGTGTGAGGTAAGCCATCTGGGAAGTTGTATTGAAGCTTGCTCCCAGGAATATAATTTGTTGACAGGGTACTAGGTGTGATTTCTTTTCATTTATGGTGTACACCAGACAAGTTAGAACCCTTTGCACAAAGGCCAGATGATTCAAAAGTATGTCCTGGCTTTCTGCCTGAATTAGACAATTGTCCAGGTATGGGTACATTTGAATATTTCTTTGCCTGCAAAATGCAATAACTGGAGCTAGGAACTTTGTGAATACCCTGGGTGCAGTAGATAAGCCAAAGGGCAGTGCAGAAAACTGATAGCACGTGTAGCCTGCTTTGAAGCGTAGGTATCTTCTGCAAGACTCACTGATTGGGATGTGCAGGTATGCTTCTTTTAAATCTAGTGTTGCCAACCAGGTATCTTTGCCTAGCATAGGAAGTAATTGGTGAAGAGTCAACATCTTGAATTTTGTAATCTCCAAAAAGGTGTTTAGAGTAGACAGGTACAGGACAGGAAGTCATGAATTGTCTTTTCTGGGTACCAGGAAAAGTCTCAAGTAGAAACCTTGTCCCTTTTCCTCTTCTGGTACCAGTTGAATAGCCCCCATGCTTAAGAGAGAAAGTACTTGTTTTTGGGCCTCTGCCCACTGATTTGGGGTAGGTCCGGCCACCCGTTTGGTATTGGCAACGTGTGGAAGTGAAATCTGTATCCCTGGGACACTATTTAAAACCCATTTGTCCTGGGTAATGAGTTCCCAATTCTTTGCATGAAGAGCAATCTTTCCCCACAAAGGGGCAGTCAGTTGATAAGTGCTTGGAAATTTTAAAAGGAAGTCATTGAGACAGTTTACCATAGAGGGGAGTCTTATTATTCCCAAATTTGGAAGTGGAGGCCCCCCACTGCTTAGTTCTGTGTGTCCCCTGGGATTGAAACCTGGGGGTTTTGCTGTGTCTGGGTTTGGCTTGAGAAGACCTTGAAGGGGCTGGAAAGGACCAATTCTTAGAGGGCCAATGCCTACTAAATCTAGGAGGCTGAACTTGTAAAAAATCTTTAACAGTTTGCATAGATTTAGCTTTATCTTCCATCTTTTTAAGAACCTCCTCTGCCTTGTTGCCAAACAGGCAGTCCTGATTTAAAGGAGCATCCAACAATTTAGCTTTAACATGATCAGGCAAAGAGTGCTCCTTAAGCCAGGCATGCCTTCTGAGTACAGACCCAGTAACAGCAGCCCTGCAAGAGGCCTCTAATGAATCAAAACCACATTGCAAAGCATGTTTTCCAACTTGTTCAGCAGAATGCATTAAATCCTGTAATTCTTTATTTTCCACAGTCAGGAATCAACATCATTTTCTGTTTAAGCAGTCCAATAACATGTTGCTGATACTTTAACATATGAAACTGGCAGTTTAAAGCCCTAATGGCCAAGGTTGCAGAAGTGTTAGTCTTCTTACCCCATCTATCCAGTGCCCTGGAGTCTCTATCAGAAGGGGTAGGATTTTTAGCAGTAGAAGCCTTAATGCCCTTGGGCCCCTGTGAAATAGTCTCTGGATCTGCAATAGTTTTTTTAAAAAGGAACTTGTGGGACTCAGGGACCCTGTAGTCTCTGTCAGGTTTTTTGAGAGCAGGAGGCAGGGAATCAGGGGCCAAACTAGATTCCGAAAAAGCGTCATCAACAATGTCTAGTACAGGAGGAATAGCTAAAGGCCTATGCTGAGGTAGAAGAAGGAAATCCCTAAGCCTCTTTTTTGAATCAGAAAAATCCTGGCTTTTCCAGTGGAAATGCTCCTTTAGAGTATGTAAGGTTTCCCCAAAAGAAAAATCCTCAGGAGGGGAAACAGAGGGAATGGAGTCCTCTGCATCAGAATCTTCATAAGTAGATAAGGGCAAATCAAGATCATCAGAAGAATCAGAAACAGAATCCTGATCAGAAGATTTATAATCAACTTCAGTCCTAGGCCTCTTAGAAAGGGGGGGGGGGGGTTGGCTACCCCTGAGTTATTAGATCTTCAGCCATTCTTATCATTTGTTTTTTATCATTGAGGCCTGAGCATGTGGCCTGGGCTTCGGTTTTCTAGGCATGGATCAAGACTTACGCCTAAGTAAAGAAGGAGGCGTCAGTTTAATATGCAAGTCCGTAGGCCTGAATACACCCTCAGAAGCCAGTGCCTGCACAGTGGCTCCGGACCCATCAAAGGTAGAGGCATCCGCGGTTCCATAGTTGAAGCATTTTGCAGCATACCGGACTCCGAATGGGTCTCAGTAGAGGCCTGCGAATCAG
This sequence comes from Protopterus annectens, assembly GCF_019279795.1. Lineage (NCBI taxonomy): Eukaryota > Metazoa > Chordata > Ceratodontiformes > Protopteridae > Protopterus > Protopterus annectens. The sequence continues at coordinate 1,936,543,066 of NC_056737.1, read as the reverse complement.
AAGTAGTGGGCATCAGGGGCTGCAAAAGCGCCTCAGTGAGTACTGGCGAACTGGCGACAGGCTTAGGAGAAGCGTCGTCAGCAGTTTTGGACCTCGGCGGCCTGTCTTTGTCTTTATCTTTGCGTTTTTTCAGAATCCCGGTAGTAGGATGGCTAACCGACATTTCTGGATAATTAAACCGAGAACTGAAATATTTAGAGGCGAAAATATACCGACAATGGACAGTGCGATGATTAAATAAAGCACAAAACCGACAGCAAGGTACGTCGTGGTCAGGGCCTAGGCAAGGAATACAGTACGAATGAAAATCTTTATGAGGTATTTGCTTTCCACAAGTAATGCAATTATTAACTTTTACTGACATCAGTAAGGAGCAAGAAAAAGTTTCCCCAATGGGGTACTTAGCTTTAGTTAAAGACTTAGATTCTGAAACTTGAAAACTAAAGTTTCAGGAGTTGGCCAACCAGCACTTGCGAACTGCTTCTGCTTCGGGCACCGCACGGCAAGAAAGACTGATGTAATGGCGTTGGCTGCATGTTTTACACCCCTGACGACCTGACGTCATGGAAGAAGGGACAGCAACTGATGCAGGACCCAAGACTTTGTTAATCAGGCCGAACTGAGGGCTACCTGCAAGCAGATAACCCAAATGTAATGACTGCAACAGTGAAACACGAAGACAATCTGTCACCTTATCAAGTGGGTCTGACAGCAAAGACCCCAGAAGGTCATATATGTTGTATAAGCCTTCTTTCCAAAGAAGTCTCAGATTCTGCTCTCTGTCATTAAGGTAGTGTGCTAAGGCTCATAGGTTAGTGTTAGACGAACTGCTCTTGTGGGCCACTTTAATCCTAGCCAATTACCTCATGTGAGAATCAAACCTTTCACTTTGTGTTTGTAAACACCTTAACTATTATGCCAACCCCCCCAAACAGTGGGCTTTATCTGAGGATAGAAACAAAATTATTCCGATTTTCTAAATCCATGGACACCACAGTTTTATCTGTTTTTAGATTTGTACACAGGTACATGTGGAAATCTTGAACCCTTGTAAAAATAGTCATGCTTCCTGGAGTCAGAGGGTTTACCACCTAGTTTGTAGGTTGCAGCCAAAAAGGAAGCCTGTACAGCTTCTAAGACTGCAGGAATAGCAACTAGCTTTTGAGAATCCACAATAAGAAGGTTGATATATCTTTTTAAATATTTTTGGACAACAGAGACCTTCTTTGCTTCCCATTTGAAGTGATCCTTATCCTATACAATGTTCTTCAAATGACAGATCCTCTGATGGAGACAAAAGCATGGAGACTTGGTCTGTATCAAATTTTTGATGGGAAGACAAATAGGAAATTTAAGCGAGGTATTCCTCCTATGAATCAGAAGAATCTGACTAACTGAGCTAATCTGAAACAATCCTGAATGGAGGTCAAGGGGACAGCTGAAGGACTTATCTACTGTCTATGGTACAGGAAATGACAAACAAAATGATTAAGCTGATGACCTATGTTTGGATGTACAAGTTCTGTTACAAAAGGTGACAGCCTTGACTGAGTGGTTCCATGTATGGGCATCTCTAACTGCCACCTTCCAACCATAAACATCTTCACAAAGAAGTATCAGTACAGCCCGGACTTCTCTCTGTTGGTGTTTACAAACTGTGCATCTAAGTGAAGCATCAGAAAAGAGAAATGACTACCTGTGACAGGACATCAACTCAGAAAGATGTGCTACGTTCTGAAGGTATGGTGCCCTCCCAAAGGGCAATGCCAAAGGCCTTGGACACTACAAACACTTCAGATGACTAGCACTCCTTAGTTTATGAAGATTCAGTGGCTAAAGCAGCATCCTCTTGTCAGACACTGTTTCTCCTCTTTAAGGAATTTCTCAATGCACTTTTTCTTGTCTAGATAGCTTTGCAGAAAATACTCTCTTTACCTTAAAGCCTTTCTGCTGAAACTAGCACAAACATTACAAGTGAGAGCTATGTGTTCTGATCCCAAGGAAAAACACAATGAATGTGATAAATGTTACATGGAATTTGCCTACAGTACATACACATTTGTTAACTTGCCCCCTTGGGTTGGACATGTGTTTTACACATGCTTGTCATCCCACCCTAAGAAAAAAGCACTGAGCCTTTTACAGTATTACACATAGTGATAATAATAATAACAAACCTTTCTCCAGTGGAATATTTTCCTGCCAACTCTGGGAGAACAGGCAGAACCTTCAGACTGATTATGCTGCACATATAACTGTATATGTATATTTGTGACCATACCCTTTCCTAACCACTACAGATGCACATTCAACTGACAGATTTGTCATACCTCTAATCTACTCGTTAAATGGATATCCATAGGACCTGTTATACCGAAAATCCAATCTCACCATGAATTGCACAACACTGTAGCGTACCTCAACTCCTTGTCAATAATGTGATTCCTGCCATCACTTGCTACACAATCACTCCAAACACGGACTCTAAGTAAATACTGCTAAACAAAACCTGCTGGAATGCTGTTGGGTCACACCTTTCAACTTCTTAGCAAAAGAAATCTGGACAAAGACAAAAATAATAGGGGACAGAGGATCAAAAATAGGGACACATTCTAAAGATTGCTTGTATAAACTTAGAAAGTTGCTAGGACAACAGGATTTATGTTAGCCTGCATTTTCTGAAGGATATGAAGTCTGAAGCTCAAATGTAGGACCTTATTTAGTGACTTCAATTCTCAGTGACTTGCTAAGAAAACCACAAATTTTATGAGAAATAGACCAAAAATACAAGGGAAAAATCTGGACAGTTGAGAGATATGCGTTTGGCTCCTGCTCGTCTGTTATTGGAACCAACAGCTGATACTTGCCATTCTTTTATCAGTTTCTCATCATTTGTTTGCATTTCTCTTGTAACTTGCTTTACACTACTTTTACTTGCATTTGCTTCAATTTATTATCTAATGAGAGCTTCACCTAATCAAGACACCACCAAGCTAAACAGATCAGGAGCACAAAAAATAAAAAAATAATTAAACTGAAAAGTATGTTTAAGATTTGCACTTTAACTATTTTGACCAGCGTCAATCTTTGAAACAATTACATAAACATTAAAAAGCTATTTACCTGTACAAGTTCATTTAATACTACTGCGTCAAAGCCTGAGAGATACTGTACGTAATATCTCTGCATCACTGGTCCGTACTTTCGAACATGTGCTCTAAGTTCTTCCATGTAAAATATTAATTCTGCAACATGCCTAATGAAATAAAGACAAGTGCAGAGTTATTATGGTTAGAAACACAGAAGTACTACAGAAAAAATAACCTTGTAAGTACATATCAAAGAAAGGGCAATCCCAGGACACAATTTTAATGGCAACTTCCCAGGCACCGAGAACTTAAAAAAAATTAAAAACTATCTGATGTCAGAAGATCCTACTGCAGTGCAACATGTTGGGGGGGGGGGGGGGATACATTCTTGAGTGTGTCGTCCTTCGGATATGTTAAACTAAGGTCCCATCTGCTTGACTTGGTGGTAGCTCTGATGGGTGTAAAAGACCCCACAACACCTACTGAAAAGGTCAAATTTCCTCTAGTAGTACAAATACCACCTCTGATTTCCATGAAAAGGAGGCCACTAACCTAGTGGAACTAAACCATCAACAAAGGATAAGTAAATACATAAAAGAAGGCAATTCACTACCTCACGAAGAAAATGTGCAACAAAGAAGAAAGGCTACACTGGGAAATTTGGGGCCAAAAAAAGGCAAGAAAACAGAAAAATAAGGGGGAATGCCTGCTGCAAGAATGTCAAGCTCAAAGCTGTACTACTAGAAGCAAAATACTGTCAGGCCTTGTGTTCAATCAGTGCTTTCAAAATAGATACTACAGGGAAGAGCATAAGAGATTATGACTAGCAACAGGCTACTACTGTTGGAAGAAATCCTAAAACACAGACAAACCGGCCCTGCAAATATATCTCGTGGAAGCTGGATATGAACAGTGAACACAACAGAGGTTGCAGTAGTGTAACTACTTAAACTCAAAATGTGACCAATATGAAGATTCTATTAATGCTATTATGCCAATATTCATACATGCACTATGTTGGGATGTTCATTATCCACTCAACTGCACAGTAGTATTTCCCCATTTACATATTATTGAAATATTAAGTGTTCAACGGCCCTGTCTGTAGTATTCAAACAAATGAATACATTTATGAAACTGAATAAAATGCTCAAAAGACCACGAGTCCTTTGGAATAAAATATATTAACTTCTTCCATTTCTAAGAGAGTCTTCGCATAAGCACACACCATTACCTGTACCTTCATAAAAGGATGCAACAGAAACACAGGAACACACAAACATCACTAAAGCATACCTAGTGCAACATTGACTTGCACATCATGGAATGCTATATATATCTCAACTTCCAAAGTTTGCAAGCTTATGTTATCGAAAAACAAAAATGTTACTGCTTTCCCTTCAGCTGTGAATTCCTTTTATGCAATTCTGTTTCCCAGGTAAACAGTCTCCATTTCTGTACTGGATTTCATCTATGACTTTTCTGATCATTCTCCCAAAACTGCGAAGTTTGCTTTCACTTTTTTTCTTCACCCTAAAGAATTAAACCTGTGCTGCATATTACACAGTTTGCAAAGCTTTGTATTTTTCCTTAAAACTTTTTAGCAAAATCAGATACTCAGGACGCTATTCTCAGTAGTGAACCCAGTAGAGTTATAACCTGTAATAATCTTCTCATGTGAATAGACTGTTTACCATCTTCCTTTGAATTCTGATGACTCGCCAAAGTTTTGCCCATAATTACAACCCAAGGATACATACCACACGTATTGAATTTATTCACTACCTTTTTTCTCTGGTGCAAAATGAATGCCTTCCAAAAGCTGAAGTAAGTCAGGACTTCAACGTCTTTTTAGATGTCATGACATACAATCTCTTAGGATTCTGTGCACAGTTTTCTGGACAATCAAAATTATTTCCTTCAAAACTAATTTCATGACCCCCCCCCCCAAAAAAAAGGATGAAATCAACAGCTGATTCAATCCAGTCTGCCTTCCTACTATTCTTGTGAGGAATCATTATAACTGCATTCTTCCAATGACCTACTTAAAATAGCAACTTTTTTGCATTCAAGGTGTGTTTTTTTTTTTTTACAGTACTTTGGTTGAGGTAGGCTTACCATACATCCGTTTTTCCCCGGACATGTCCTCTTTTTGTGCTCGCGTCCGGGCGTTTTTTTAAACTTCCGAGATTTGTCCGGGTTTTACAATCCCGAGGCAGAACTCAAATCTACGCATGCGCGGAAGGTAGAAGAGCTCGCGAGAGTCGCGAGAGCAGCGAGACTGTATTTGCGCGGGCCCGGGGAGAAGTGCAGGACTGTATGTGTTAGGGTGGAGAGAGGAGCAGAGGAGGACCCAGCCACAGCCGATCCATCTGTCTCTCATCACTACAGAGTGAGTCGGAGTCTCCGTTTTGGACTGTTTTTTTCACGACAAGTCTCAGTCATTCTGGTATGTTTTTTTTTTTTTTGTGAGTACTGTGTGTGTGTGGAGACTGTTGTATGTTTGTAAACTCAAACGGTAAACCCAACTAACAGGCTAGCTCTCTGCTCCCAGCCCAGGCCCCAGCCAGGCCGAATCAGTCGTAGCTGAGGTTTTTTCACATGTGAGTTCAGACTAGTTTTCCCAAATGTTCTTGACTCTGACGTCCACAACATTTTTTAAGTTTTCTTTTGCTGCTGGTGGGTTACTCTTGAGAATCAAACATCTAGTCTCAGTGGCCTACCAGATAAAATCTAACACTGCATCATTGTCTGTTGCTTGTGTGATTAACTTACTGTCTTGACATATTACATTCAACTGATCTGGGCTGGCTGTCTTTCAGATTTCTTTGTGCCACGTTTGCTTAACTTAAGAGGGAGAAATTAGCTTAAAAAGGCAGTCTGCATTGTGTTGTAGGTACTCTTCAGTTTGTCTTCAGCTCTGCTGCTCTGCACGGGCCTAAAGCAGGGTTAAAAATGGCTGGTCTTGCCCCAGCCCAGGCAACTCGTTAAGGTGGTGAGTCAGTGAGTCGCCCAAAACACGAGAGGGAGAGAAGAAAATGCAGTTAATTTCCTTTTGATTTGAAAGTCTGCTAACAGTGTAAGTGGAGAAAGCAGCATTGATTTTATTGATTGAACACTACTGCAGTTTTATTATAAACAGGTCAAGAGGATTTTTAAATAGACATCTTTCCTGAATAAACGCAAAAGTAACTGTATGCTGGAATCCTGTTAATCAGTGGCGGATGCTGCTAATTATTTTTATGGACTAATGCTAATATGACTTTAGTTACTGAAATGAAGTAAATATAATTTCTTTGTATTCTCTTTCCTGCCAGATTCAGCACATTACTACTAAATTACTACATTTGTTTTACTTTTTACATTGGTATCAAAGTAAATATATTCAGTAATGACTCAAGATCAGTAGCAAAAAGTATGTACATTTGATAGAGCAATAAATGCAATGTTAGCACATTGATTAATAATACCTAAAACTCAATGATTGCAATAAGTAGCTCTTAATCCTCTTTATAGGTTGCTATGTTAATGTGAAATAAGGTTTTTAACTTCTGATGACCATATTAAGAAAGAACTGGTGTGGAATAAGAGTTTTTTTTTTAATAAGGTACAGCAAAGCTCTTAACTGTGTTGAAAATATTGCTTTATTTTGTTTTGCTTTACTTGAGTGAAAAACGTAGAAGTGATTTCTGTACTTAGTTATGCAGAACATTTCTAACTGTGATTATTTTATATTACTAAATATAACTGCAAATCATACATAGTGGCATATGACTGTATTTGCATTTGATTGTGTCTGTATTCATGCATGTGCAATCACATTTATATGGTGAGGTGGTATGATTATGCCCGTCTTAAAAAACCACACCAAGAGTAAACTTCTCTGCCTGTTGTTTATTATTCTGATTATGCATTATATTTTGTTGCATGTTTTAATATAGCAATAACTCACTGCTGGGTGTGGGTAGTGCTTAATTTAACCATGGTTGGTGTGACTTGGTTACGACTCACGAGGGCAAAGTCTGATTGACCAAATAAAGCCAGCCGTATGTAAAAAAAAAAAATATTAATTACTTTTTTCTTAAATAATGTCCTTGTATATAATGGCACCTTGATGCTCTTCCACATTTTCCCTGGTATCATGGGGCTTTCCTGATGTACTGCGCATGCATATGGGACTTATGTTCCCATGCTTATACAGCACATCAGTGCTGTGTAAAGGAAGCAATGGAGAAAGGAATATCTCTGTTGTTTTTTTTGTTTTGTTTTTTTAGTTAAAGAAATTAAATCTGGAGATTGAAAATATAAGGATAATGTGGGACTTCTAACCGGTTTATTTCTTTAAGGGTAATACAATGATGGCTGTGGTAGGAGGTTCCAGTGGCAAATTTAGCAATTTTGTTGTAACAAGCATCCAGCTTGTGTAGGTCTGTCTGTCTAAGGTTGGTAAGTATGGGGGATGCATAGAATAGAGTGAAGATTATCTGGGAATTGGCAATGGAGATTCTAGCCGCCTTGGTTAGGAATTGGTGGCTTTGATATAATGCACCAAGTTTCTTGTGAACTTTTTTTTATTGTGAGAGATATATGGGTGCCAAATCTAAGTTTGTCTATTTCCACACCAAGTAATTTTGTGTGTTCTGGTGGAAGGATGATGGTATTGCCTTTGGCAAGAATGTTGAAGTGGGGGGTGTTTTGGGTGGCTTTGGAAGGTTGGAACAGGAGACGTTTTGTCTTACTTGGGTTGAGTAGGAGCTAAGCATTGGATAGCCAGCTTTCTACAGATGAGAAGGATTTTTGTGTGATTTGTTCTAGTTCTGGTAGAGTGGGGGCACAGCAGATGAGAATAGAGTGGAGGAACTGCTGTCATATGGCATAAAACCATGTTGGGTTTGGAGAGGAGATCATTAGCTAGGAGGTAGTTGGAGACCTGGGTGTTGACCGTATAACTTTTATGCTAATAGAAAATTGCTAGAATAACATGTTTTGTAAGTTTACACAAGCATTATTTAATATCTGACCTGATTTTTGAGCATTTGTCTCACTTTCTTTTTTTTTTCTGTTATTAGTGAAAGTGAATGGCATAGTCAGCTTGAAGACTTGAAATTTAACAAAGTAGTTTAGCTCATAAAAATGCCGAAACGTCGTTGTTCATTTACGGATGCAATGAAGGCCAAGTACCCGTGTTTTCGTGCAGGCAGATATGAATGGGAAGCAGAATGCATGACATGTGGTGGCGGAACTTTCATTTCTGTTGCAAATAAGGGTGCGCTTGATTTGAATGCACACATAAGTACCCCGAAGCATGCTAAAAATGTTCAAGGAGAAAGTTCATCCTCAAAAATCACCAATTATTTTGTAACACCTGGTTCAAAAATTGATGAATCAGTGTCAGCGGCTGAAGGAACTCTGTCATTTCATGCCGTTAAGCATCATCACAGTTATAGGTCGATGGACTGCAGTTGTGGCATGTTGAAAACAATATTACCTGATTCTGACATTGCACGAAGAGTTTCGTGCGCCCGGACTAAAACAGAAGCAATTGTCAACTCTGTCCTGGCTCCACATTCTGTCGACTTGGTGGAGAAAGCACTTAACCATATACGTTACTGTGGAGTCGCAACAGATGGTAGCAATCATGGTTCTGTGAAGTTATTTCCGATCCTTTTGCAGTATTTTGACTGGAAAAATGGTGGCATACAGTCTAAACTTGTTGATGTTCACAGCACCCCTATTGAAACTGCAGATACAATTTCCAGATGCATTAAGGACACTTTAGACAAGCACCACTTATTTCAGAAATGTATTGCCTTCGCGGGAGATAACTGCAATACTAATTTTGGTGGTGTCAGGCGTGGAGCTGATGGCTGTAACGTATTTGCTAATTTGAAGAGGATGAAAAAGAGTGGAACGTTAGTTGGAGTTGGCTGTCCAGCACAAGTACTAAACAACTGCGTGCAGCATGGCACTGACACACTAAATGTTGACATTGAGTCAATACTTCTCAAAATTTACAACTACTTTTCAATTTACACCATTCGAACTGAACAACTGAAAGACTATTGTGAATTTGTTGAGGTGGAGTATCGTCAGCTGCTTTACCACAGCAAAACTAGATGGTTATCATTATTTCCAGGCATTCAGCGGCTGTTGCAGATGTTTCCCGCTTTAAAGTCTTTTTTCTTGTCTCAAAAAATCCGCCTATTCTAATACGAAAGTTCTTTGAAAATGATATGAGTGAGGTTTACCTTTGGCACGTGCATTCACTGATGAGTGTATTTCATTCGCACATTGAAGAAACTGAACGTGAAAACAACTCGTTGCTGGAGGTTATACACTGCCTGAAATCTGTTCACACTGTTCTCGCATGCCGTGCGCAAGAGGGTTTCATGTCAATTAAGGTGAAAGAACTGTTAACGAAGTTGCGTAAAGATGGACTAGAAGACTGTTGTGATGCTTTCTGTACACAAGTGGCCACAATGTATAGAACTTGTCTAGAGTATCTGGAAATGTGGACTGAACCAGTGGAGGAGTTCAGTAGATTTGCATGGATGACATTAATTGAAATTCCAAGTTGGAATGAAGTTGAACAAACTGTGTTATATCTCAGAGAAAAGGGCGTGCATGTTGACGATTCCAAATGTTTTAATCAGTTTTGCTATTTGAAGAAATTTGTTGAGGCTAATCTTAACGAGGAAGACTTCAAAGAGATTCTGAGTCACGAGAGATGGGTGAAATACTTCAACAGTTGCAAGAACGAGGAATGTTTCTCAGAAATTATTGTGATCGCAGAGTTTTTCTTTGCAATTCCGGCACATAATGCAAACGCTGAACGGGTATTTTCACTGATGCAAAGCCAGTGGACAAAGGAAAGGAACAAGTTGTCGGTTGAATCGATAAAAGGAGTTCTGTTTGTGCAGCATAATTTTAAGCATATGTCGTGCAGAGACTTTCACGCATACCTTTGCACCCAGCCGAATTTACTGAAAGCAATTGGTTCTTCTGAAAAATATGCTTGGGCTAAAGCACAGGCTCAGTCAGACTTGTCAGATTTTTCAGGGAACCAAGAAGCATGAGGTAAGGATCTTGATTTCTGCAACATAAACTGTTAAATAAATATTAAAGTTTTATATATTATAAGTTGTTTGATTTTAATGAATAAATAATTGACGTTAAGTGGCAACAGTTAATTATTTTGATTGTTAATTATGTTAGGATTGTTATTTAAACTTAATGCTTCATTCTTGTAATTGAGATCTGAGGAAGTGTGGTTTTCCACGTGAAAGCTCTCATCTGTCTATTTTACTGTCTGTTATTAAATTGGATTTTACAATTTTTACCATCGTGGTGGTCCTTCCTTGCTTGCTTTGTGATACTGTTAATTAAATATATTACATATAAAATAATGCATTATATATACCTTCTCTATTTTTCACACTGAATCGTATTTGTATTTCCTTTTTTTTTTTTTTTTTTGTCTTCACCTAGTCTGAAAGCCTGAAAGCCCTTTTGGCCAGACAAAGAACCTATCGTCCTCCTTTTTCGTATAACCAAATATGGTAACCCTAGGTTGAGGTGGTACATTAGTTAGTTATCTCAATAATGTCTTCAGAATTAACCATATTTTAAGAGATTTTATTTTGAGGCGCAAAAAAACAACCTAGTTAATGCTCTGCCTTCACCTAGCAAACAGAAATTGGGGAACAGTTTTAAGGCTATGAAAAAAGTACAGTTGTCTATACTTACCATAAATGTAGATGTTCGAGTGTATTCACTGTTGCAGTCATCACACTTGGGTTAGCTGCCTGCAGGTAGCCCTCAGTCAGCCCGAATACCAGAGACTTAGCATCTCTGCATCAGTTGCTGTCACTCCAGGACTGACGTCAGATCGTCAGGGGTATAAAAACAGGCAGCCGACGCCATTACATCAGTTTTTATTGCCCCAAATGTCAGGAGCCCCCCCAAATAGGGAGCTAAGTTATGGTGGGAAAACACCACCTGTAAAAAGTAAATACCTGTAAGGGGTGAGTAATAAACAGAGAGTTGAGAGAGCGAGACAAGGGAGCTGGAGGGTGGGAAACCAGGACTGCAACACTGAATACATTCGAACATCTACATTTATGGTAAGTGTACACAACTGTACTATGTTCTTTGTGTTTCACTGTTGCAGTCATCATACTTGGGTTGATTCCCAAAGTTGAAGAAAGGGTGGAGGCAGTCAAGAAGAGTTGGGGCTGGCTAGTAAGCCCTGCAGGACTGCTGTTGCAAAACCCACCCTGGATTTGGAAAATATAGGCAGGTGGTAATGCTTGGTGAAGGTGTGTACAGGACTCCAGGTAGCAGCTTCCAAAATTTCCCTGGTAGGAACTCCCCTGAGGATTGCTGAGGTAGAAGTTGCCCTAATGGAATGTGTTTTGATCCCCTGGGGAGTTGGTTTCCCATGGCATTTGTAGCAGAAATGGATACAGTGTGCTATCCATTTGGAAATTGTTTTGAAATGGCCCTGCCCTCTGCCCCTGGTTCAAAACTGACTAGTAATTGGTCAGATTTCCTGAAGGGCTTAGTCCTGTCAAGGTAGAATCTGAGCTGTCTGTGTACGTCCAAGGAGTGCAGGATCCTTTCCCCTTTATTTGAGGATTACGGAAGAAGGTTGGCAAATGGAGAGATTGGTTGAGAGTAACACTGGACACCTCTTTAGGCATAAAGGAAGGGTTAGTCCCGAGGGAGACCCTGTCAGCATGAAAAATAATGAAGGGTTCCACAGCCATAAGTGCTTGTAGCTCAAACACTCTTCTAGCTGAAGTGATGGCCAAAAGCAAGGCTGTTTTCCAAGAGAGGAATTTTAACTCTGCAGGCTCAAAGTGGGGATAGCGTGAGCTTTTCCAGTACAAAGTTAAGGTCCCAAGCATGGGTGGGTGCTCTCCTTGGTGGCCTTAAGTTGTTTGCCCTCATGTTTTATACCCCTGACGTAATGGAAGAGGAGACAGCAACCGACGCAGGACCCGAGACTTCAGAATTCAGGCCGACTGAGGGCAACCTGCCAGCAGATTACCCAAATGTAATGACTGCAACAGTGAAACACGAAGAACATCTGTTTGATGAGAGGGTGAGAGAAGAGAGGGGCTCAGTGTTGTAATGAGCCGAGATGGCAGAGGCAAGGATCTTAATGGAGGAGAAGGATAGACGTCTGTGGAGTAGATCTGCTAGGTAATCCAGGATTAGAGGTAAGGAGGGCAGTGCTCTGTCCTCTCCTTCAGACTGAATCCAGGAACAATACCTTTTCCACTTATCAGCATAAGATTTCCTAGTACTGGGTCTTCTGGCTTCAAGAATGAGATCCAGCACCTGCTTGCTTAGGCTGGTCACTGGGGGAGAATTCAAGGAATAAACCAGGCTGCAAGATTCAGGGTTTGCAGCTGCGGATGTAAGATCTCTCCTCCCTGCTGAGTAAGGAGGGTTGGGATCTGGGGTAGATGCCAGGGTAGCACCGGTGACAGGATGCGCAATAGTGGGTTACAGTGCTGGTGTGGCTAGTCCGGGGCAATCAGGATTGCTCTTGGTCTGTCCTGTCTTATCTTGAGCAATATTTTTGAGAGAAGAGGCAGAGGGGAGAATGCAGAGATTGACAGGTTTTCCCACTGGAAGGATAGGGCATCCACTTTCCAGGGACTGCTTTGAGGTGTCCTGGTGCAGAATTTGCTGAGCTGGTGATTGCAGGGAGAGGCAAAGAGGTCAACCTCCGGGGTCCCCCATTTCTGGATTAGAAGGTTGAAGGTGCTTGGTTCTAATTGCCACTTGTGTGGGTCTAGGAGATTTCTGCACAAGTCGTTTGCCAGAGAGTTTTGTTTGCCTGGCACGAATTGAGCTTGCCGATGAATATGCACTTAAAAACTATGAATATGCATGTCCAAGGCCATGTTCCACAGGGCCATGGCTAGCTTGCAGAGTGGGAAAGAATGGGTTCCCCCCTGCTTGCTGATGTACCACATAACTGTGGTGGTGTCTGTTTTTATTAGCAGGGGTCCTGGTGAGAGTAGGGATCTGAAAGCTGTCAGAGCGTGCTGAACAGCTAGCATCTCTTTTTGGTTGATGTGCAGATGAATTTAATTTGGGCTCCAGTGGCCCTGAATGCACTTGTCGTCCAGGTGTGCCCCCCAGCCCCAGTTGGATGCGTCTGTGGTTAGGGTCTAGGCGGCATGGGGTTGAGTAAAGGGAAGTCCCCTGTTGTGGTTGCATGCTGCTGCCCACCAAAGAAACTCTGTTCTTAGACAAGGTATGATGGTTTCCAGGTCCTGAGAAAGTTGGCACCAAAGACTTTTTAAGTACCACTGAAGTTTCCTCATATGCAGTCTGGCATATGGAATTAGTAGAATCCAAGAGGCCATGAACCCTAGGGCCTGCAGGATTTTCCTTGTAGATAGTTGGGTTCTGGTGGCCATTTGAGTGAAGTAGCATGTCAGATAGGCTTGTTTTTCTGGAGTAGCAAATGCCATCTGGGATGCTGTGTCCAAGCTTGCTCCCAGGAATACAATCCTTTGACTGGGGACTAGTTTTGATTTCTTTTCATTGATAGTGTACCCCAGGGAGGTTAGAAGGTTCTTTACAAATGTCAGGTGCTGCAACAGACTTTCCTGACTGCCTGCAGAATCAGGCAATCGTCCAAGTATGGGTAAATTTGAATTTTTCTCTGTCTGCAATAGGCAATGGCTGGAGCCAGGCATTTTGTGAAAACTCTGGGAGTAGTGGATAAGCCAAAGGGAAGTGCAGAGAACTGATAATGCATAGATCCTGCCCTGAAACCTAGGCATTTCCTGCATGAGTCCTTGGTAGGGATGTGCAGATAGGCTTCTTTTACGCCTAGGGTGGCTAACTAGGCATCTTTAGACAGCATAGGAAGAAGCTGCTGAAAGGTGAACATCTGAATTTTGGTGTCACCAGGAAGGTGTTTAGAATGGAAATATCTAGGATTGGGCGCCAAGTGCCCTCTTTTCTGGGTACCAGGAAAAGTCTGAAATAGAACCCTTGACCTATCTGTTCTTCAGGAACAGGTTGAATTGCCCTTTTGGAGAGCAAGGATTTAACTTGGTTTTGTGCCTCTGCCCACTGGTCTGGAGGAAGGTCTGGGAACCCTTTTGGGGTTGGCAGTGATTGGAAGTAAAATATGTACCCCTGGGACACAATGTTGAGGACCCATCGGTCTTTGGTAATGGAGGTCCAGTATTTTGCATGATAAGCAAGTATTCCTCCTAGGAGAATGAGCAGTTGGGCAGAGGTGAAGAGTGGAGTTGAGAAGTCATTGTGAATTATTTCCAAAAAGGGTTGGCTTAGCACTCCCTGTTTTTGAAGTGGAGGCACTCCAATGCTTAGATCCCTCTGCATACCCAGAGGCTGTAATCTGGGGGGGGAGTCTGTTTCCCATGGGTGTAATGTGAGATGGCCTTGAGGGACTAGAAAGGACCAATGTTTTGAGGGGCCATGCCTACTGAATCTAGGAGGCTGCACTTGTAAAAGAATTGTTTACTGTCTGCGTAGATTTAGCTTTTTCTTCCATCTTTTTTAGAACCTTTTCTGCTTTGGTGCCAAACAGACTGTCCTTATTCAAAGGAGCATCTAGTAACTTTGATTTGACATGGTCTGGCAAGATCTGTTCCTTAAGCCAAGCATGCCTTCTCAGTACAGAACCAGTGACTGTTGCCCTGCAAGATGCTTCTAGGGCGTCAAAGCCACATTGCAAAATTATGCTTGCTGACCTTGCTTGCAGAATGCATAAGCTCTTGTAACTCTTATTTTCTGCACAGTCTGTAAAGGTAGATAATTTTTGCTTAAGTTGCAGAATATGTTGCTGGTATTTCAGCATATGAAACTGGCAATTCAATGCCCTAATGACGAGAGTTGCATAGGTGTATACTTTTTTACCCCATCTGTCTAAAGCTCGGGAATCCCTGTCCGAAGGGGTGGGATTTTTAGCTGTAACTGCTTTTATAACTTTAGGCCCCTGTGAAATGACCTCTTGGTCAGCAGTAGGATTTTTTTAAAAGAAATTAGTGACAGTCAGGGACTCTGTAGTACCTGTCTGGTTTCCTTGGAGCAGGGGGTAAAGTATCAGCAGTACGACAGGATTCCATAAAGTCATCATCCACAACATCCAGAACTGGAGGTATTGCTAAAGGTTTATGTTGTGGCTAATCTAAAAATTCTCAGAGTCTCTTTTTGGACTGAGGATAGTCTTGGCATTCTCAGTGGAAATGCTCTCTTAAAGTATGCAGAGTTTCACCAAAAGAAAAATCCTCTGGAGGGGAAGCAGAGGGAGTGGATTCCTCTGCATCTGAATCCTCATAAGCAGATAAAGGCATGTCTTCATATTCAGAAACCTCAGAGTCTGACTCTTGGTCTGTTAGGGCTGCTGGGGACAGGTCTCTTTCTGTTAGCAGGGGAAGGCTGGCTTCCCCTAAGCATAATCAGGTCTTCTGCCATTTTAAGCATTTGATGTTGTGGCAAGGAAGCAGGTGCTTGAGTTTGGGTCATCGTTTTTTTAGGCAGAGCTCGTACTCTGGGCCTTAGAAACTCAGTAGTTTTAGTCAGAACTGAAGACGCGAAAGACGTCATTGGTTTGTGTCAAATATGGGTAGTGCAAAGAAATTCTTTGGAAGCCAGTGCCTGCATAGAGGCTCCAGACAAATCCAAGGTAGAGACATCCACAGGTTCCGTAGTCAAAGAGACTCGTGGCATACCGGACTCTGAACGGCCTGCAAATCCCATCAAAGCGGGCATCAGGGGCTGCGAAAGCACCTCACAGAGTACCGGCGAACTGCCGACTAGCTTAACGGAAGCGTTGTCTGTAGTTTTGGACCTGTGCGGTCTGTCTCTGTCTTTATCCTTACATTTTTTCGTAAGATCAGTAGGCAGATGGCTTACCGAAGCCATTTCGGAATATGGAGAACGAGAGCAAAAGTAATTAGCGACAATATGGGCCATACGACAAATAGTTTGGGCATTGAACAAAGCACAAAAGCGGCAGAGAGGTACGTCGTGGTCTGGGCCTAAACAGGTGATGCAGTAAGAATGGTAATCTCAGTGTGGTATTTGCTTTCTACAGGCGAGACAATCATTAACTTTTTCTGACATCAGTTAGAGCAAAAAAATGGATCCCCAACGGGGTACATAGCTTTAGAAGACTTCAGGATGATTCAATTCAGAAACAAAAATTCAGGTAGCGGCTGACCTGCACTCATGCAAACTGCTACTGCTTTGGGCTCCTCAGCAAGAAAGACGGATGTAATGGCATCGGCTGCTGTTTTTATACCCCTGACGATCTGACGTCAGTCCTGCAGTGACAGCAACCGACGCAGAAATACTAAGTCTCTGGTATTTGGGCCGACTGGGGGCTACCTGCAGGCAGATAACCCAAGTGTGATGACTGCAACAGTGAAACACGAAGAACATCTAATATGGAAGGAATGGAAGTAGGTAGGCAACAAATGAAAACTGTCTGGCTTGCTAGACTGTTACTGTTAAAACAGCTTGAGTCACCTGGAGATGACTATTGATTTTTGTGAAAGATTCAGATGACTTCATGATACCTCAGTGGGGGACATACTAAATAAATCTGTGGAGTTTAGCAGTCAGTGTATGCTCAACAGAAACTGGTTCTGTGGAAGATGAAATACTGAGGTAAAACGTGAGATTTTGGCAGGTTTCAAATACACTCAATTTGTGAAAAACCAAGAAAGTGCAATGGCACTCAATTTTTCGAGAACACTGCTGGGGGATTATGAAAGGCCTATCAACTGCCATCATCTGTGTCTGACTGAGTTTGCAGTCATTTAACAGGGACTTTGGGTCAGTTGGTAACTTAATACAAAAAGGATCATGTCTGCTTGATGACTGGGGAAACCTACTAAGAAGACTGTAGTAGAATGAAGATCACTGCCTGAGGATAATGATTTTTTTAAGGAACGTCACACAGCAAACATTTTCTAGCTGGGATTAACTGTGCCTGAGAGTACAAATTAAGATACAAGTTACTGTTTCCGGTAGTTCTGAAAGTGTTTTTTTTTTTTTTTCATGTAGTGTCTTCATACATCCGAACTGGTGAGAATAAGCAACTGAAATCTAAATTTAAACAGATTGCACTACCTATTCAACATATATGCTAAATTAAAATACTGCACATGCAAAAAACAGTAAACTCATATAATAAATTACTAAAAACCGCACTGCGATGCAACATAATGTCATAGGCAGAGGTAAACAGAGTAGCCATAGACACCCTAAATGAAGATTTCTTACACAAATGCAGTATTTTTTCTAGACAAACCATGTCATCAACAGAAACAGTAGAACTGTTTAATTTCTTTACTCAAATTAAGATGAACCACAGGGTATCAGAGTAGTGCAGCAACGAGTACCGCTGACTCACGGGTGTTTGTTCTCTGATTCAGTTCCCGACTAAGGTGACATCTGAAATAAATTTGAATATCCTTCCTGTGCCCATGTGGGTTTCCCCATGCAATATGATTTCCTTCAAAATCCCCAAAATAAGTTATAGGTAAACTGACAATCCTGTAAAATGCACACAAGTTTGTATGTGAGCACATATATGCTGTGGTACACTGGCAACCCATCCAAGACTTTCTCTGCCTTGCAGTCAGTGCTTGCTGGGATAGGCTTTGGCTCACCGGCAGCCTTGAACAGGATATAGGCAGTGCTACAGACTAAATGAAAGATGCAGCACTAAACTCCAGTTGCTTCTACAGTTTTTACTCTCATTAATAGTGTTTAAGATGAAGTACTGCTATTTTAGTAACAGTTCAAGGAAAGTGACAGAGGACACCTGCAGTTAGTTTATTTATACTGGTACTATTTTTGTATTACCTTCATATTTAGTGTCAGTACAGCTCAAGACCCCCTCCCCCCACCGCAATACACACACACACAGGATCATAGATGCTCAGTTTTTGTAAGACTGCCCATTCCACACAGGACTGATGTCATTGGTTTCCCTGTCATTCTGCATAAAATTATATTTTCTTCTTGGAGGGTTTGAAGCCTGCAAAACATTTTTTTCAGTGCAGACAATATGTAGACTGACACCTTTGATGGCCACTAGGTAATCTGCTAAAACCATCTATACTACTGAACTTGCAGCTAGTGCTACTGCTAAAGGAAAAGGACACTTCATATGTTAATGCAATTCAGGTTTGCTAAAGCCATTGTATCTTGACATGTATGGCATTCTTACCTATTACCTTGCCCTTCTTTAAAAAAGTAAGGATTTAAGCCTAAAAGTTTCCTTTTAGGGAAGACTGCCACTTACTAAAAACCAATATCATCTCTCTTAATAGTCATACATACAAATGTTTCCTTCCTATACTGAACTCTGACAAAAGTGCACTCAAAGTAGTTACAGCTATAGAATGTTCTATTCTTTTTTTTATAATTATATTGGTAACACCCAGCAGCTGGCTGATGAAACGGACCGTTTCCAATATTCAGTAACACACCTATCTCAAGTCTATCCCTTTTCATTCCCCCACTCTACCCCAAATTCCCACCCACCTCCTCTACAAAGTACAGTTGTGTACACAACACAGATGTAGATGTTCGAATGTATTCACTGTTGCAGTCATCATCTGTGGGTTATCCCTGCTGTGGTAGCCCTCGGCCAGCCCGAATACCAGAGTCAAGGTTTTTCTGCATCAGCTGCTGTTGCCTGTAGTCTGACGTCAGGTCGTCAGTGCTATAAAGCAAGGCAGCCAATGCCATTACATCAGTTTTTCTTGCCCTAACCTGTCAGAAGCACAAGGAAATATGGTAAAGTGGTCTTGGTGGCTAAAAGCCACCATGGGAAGCTTATGTCCCCCCTAGGGAAAGAACATATAAGGGGGAAGGAAGGAGGGAGGGAAACCAGGACTGCAGCAGTGAATACACTCGAACATCTACATTTATATGTGTACACAACTGTACTATGTTCTTTGTTTTTTTACTGTTGCAGTCATCACCTGTGGGAGGATTCCCAAAGCTGAGGAGAGGGGTGGAAGGATAGGTTAGAGCCCTAGCCATGGGTCAGCAAGTCCTACAGTACTGCAGAGGCAAACCCTGCCCTAGACTTAGAGAAAAGAGGTAGGTGGTAATGCTTTGCAAACGTATGGACAGAGGTCCAAGGTGGCAGCTTCCAAGATTTCCCTGGTGGGGACTCCTCTGAAGAATGCTGTGGAAGTGGAGGCTGCCCTAGTGGAATGGGTACAAATAAACTTAGAGGGTGATTTCCCATGTAGTCTGTAGCAGAAATGGATACAGTGCGATATCCATTTGGAAATGGTATGCTTGGAAATGGGTTTCCCCTCTGCCCCTGGGGCAAAGCTGACAAGAAGTTGGTCTGTTTTTCTGAAGGGTTTAGTACACTCCAGATAGTATCCGAGTTGTCTGTGCATGTCTAGTGAGTGCAGAATTCTTTCCCCCTGGTTTTGAGGGTTGGAAAAGAAGGTGAGTAGATGTATGGCCTGGTTGAGGTTCACATCACATACCACTTTGGGCATAAAGGAGGGGTTAGACTCAGGGAGACCCTGTCTGCATGGAAAATGATTAAGGACTCAACGGTCATGAGTGTCTGTAGTTCTGAAAGCCTTCTGGCTGAGGTGATAGCTAGTAGGAAAGAAAGTCTTCCAGGAGAGGAATTTCAATTCTGCTGAAGCAGCAGGTTCGAATGGAGGTAAGGTTAGTTTTTCTAAAACTAAATTCAGGTCCCAGGCTGGCATGGGTGGCATTCTGGGAGGTCTGCTATTAGAAGTCCCTCTGAGGAATTGTTTAATCAAAGGATGTGAGAAGAGGGGCTGGCCTGAATTGAAATGAGCTGAGGGCATGGATTTTAATAGAAGAGAAGGAGAATCCACTAGTGAGTAACTCGGCTAGGTAGTCCAAGATGAGAGGGATGGAAGGTTGTGAGGTACTGGCTCCAGGAACAGAATCTTTTCCATTACCCTGTGTAAGATTTTCTGGTGCTGGGTCTTCGGGCCTTTGTGATAATGTCTAGGACCTGTCTGCTTAACAGGGGACCCCTTGTTTGCTTTTAAACCATTAGCCGTGCTGACAGATTGACAGTCTGCAAGTCTGGGTGCACACCCCCTCCCTTGGGTCAAGAGGTCTAAGATCAGGGGAAGCTGCATGATCAGCACCTTGGGAATAAGAGGCAGAGGAGGGAAAGCATATACAAAGAGGGAGTTACAGGAGAAGGTCAAGGCATCCACCTTCCATGCTAGGTGCTGATAGTCCCAGGTACAGAATCTTTCCAGCTGGTGGTTGAGGTGCGAAGCAAAGAGATCCACCTCTGTAGTTCCCCACTCCTGAGCGAGTTGCAGAAAGATTTTTCTGTGGAGCTGCCATTCATGCAGGTCCAGTGACTTTTCTGCTTAGGTGGTCTGCCAGGGTGTTGTTGACCCCTAGTAGGTATTGGGCATTTAGGTGTAGACCATGAAGGCGGCTGTCAGCCAGAGGTTCATGGCTAGCCTGCAGAGTGGGTAAGATTGGGTCCTTCCCTGTTTGTTGATATACCACATTACTGTGGTGGTGTCTGTCTTGATAAGGAGAACCCCTGGCCTGAGATGGGGTTTGAAGAATGTCAGAGCCTTTTGTACTGCTATCATTCCCTTATGACTGATGAATAAGGGAAGTTGCTGGGCCTCCCAAAGACCTTGGGTGCAGTTGCCTGCTAGGTGGGCACCCCAAGCAATGTCTGAGGTGTCAGTTGTGATGGTCTGGCCAGAAGGGCAAAGAATGAAGGGAAGACCCTTGTTCTTGACAACGGCCCCTGCCCAGTAGAGAAATTTGGCCCTTATATACAGGGGAATCAGCGGGAAAGAGGTCTCTAGAGGCTGAGAGTGCTGACACCATAGGTCCTTTAGATACCACTGAAGTTTCCCCATGTAAAGCCTATCCAGAGGAATTAGCAAGATGCCATGTACCCAAAGGCTTACAGGAACTTCCTCACAGTGAGGTGACTTCTGGAAGCGAGCTGGGTAACGTAGAGAGGCAGGAAGCTCTGCTTTGCTGGGGATAGGAAGGCTGTTTGGGATGCTGTGATCAGCAGTGCTCCCAAGAAAATGATCTTCCTGGAGAGTGTTTGCTTTGATCTCGTCTAGTTGATGGTGAACCCTAGGGAAGTTAGGAGGGTTTTGACAAAGAGAAGGTCCTGGAGCAGCTTTTCTCTGCACTCTGCCTGAATGAGGCAGTAGTCCAGATAAGGGAAATCTGTACATTTCTCTGTAAAATGCTATGGTAGGGGCTAAGCATTTGGTGAATACTCTGGCTGCAGTAGATAAGCCAAAGGAAAGCACAGAAAACTGAATGCGTTGTGAGCCTGCTCTGAAGCGCAGGAATTTCCTGCAGGATTCCTTTATGGAGAGGTGGAGGTAGGCCTCTTTTAGGTCTAGGGTTACTAGCCAGGCATTTTTTGTCAGCATAGGTAGCAAATGCTGCAAAGTTAGCATGTTGAATTTGGGGTCATCAGGGAAGAGTTCAGAATGCAAAGATACAGGATGGGGCGCCAAGTGCCCTCTTTTCTGAGAACAAGGAATAGTCTGGAATAAAAGCCTTTGCCTGTTTGATCTGAGGGGACAGGTTCTACTGCCCACTGGGATATGAGAGTTTGTTCCCGTTTCAATGCCTCTGTCCACTGATTTGGAGGTAATTCTGGGTACCCTCTTGAAACTGGGAGTTCACTGAAACAGAATCTGTATCCCTGAAAAATGATCTTCTCAAAAGCCCACTGGTTCTTTGTTAAAGGAAGCCAATTTTCTTGAACCTGGGAGGTTGAACCTGAAAGAACTCTTAACGTTTGCTTAGATTTTGCTTTGTCTTCCATATTTTTAAGTACCTCTTTTGCTTTTACTCCAAACAAGTGGTCCTTATTCAGGGGTGAATCAATTAGTTTAGACTTGACATGATCAGGGAGAGGTTGGTCCTTCAATCATGCCTGTCTCCTAATGACAGATCCTGACACTGCTATCCTGCTTGAGGCTTCTAGGGCATCATATCCACAGTGTAGTGAGTGTCTGGCCACCTCACAAGTAGAGTACAGTAAATCTGCTAACGCTTTTGAATTGCCACAGTTAGGAAAGGTTGAAATCTTTTAATTTAATAGTTTCAAAGTGTGTTATTTTAACATATGGAACTGACAACTGAGAGCTCTGATAGCTAAGGTTGCAGAGGTGTATACTTTTTCAACCCATCTATCCACAGCACTGGAATCCTTGTCAGAAGGAACAGGATTCTTGGCAGAATTAGTCTTAGCTCCTTTTGGTCCCTACGTAATGACCTCTGGGTCAGCAGCAGGATTTCTGTACAGTAATTTGTGAGAATCCGTTACTCTGCAATACCTGTCAGGTTTACTGGGAGCAGGTGGGAGGGTGTCAAGGGCTAAAAGCTGGACTTATGGAAAATATCATCCACCACTTCTAAAATAGGAGGAATGACTAGGGGTCCATGCTAGGGCACATCCAGAAACTCTCCAAGTCTTTTCTTAGACTGGGGGAAATCCTGAGATTCCCATTGGAAATGTTCCCCGAGGGTGTGAAGGGTTCCCCCCCAAAGGAAAGGTTTTCTGGTGGGGAGGCAGAAGGAATGGATTCCTCTGCATCTGAATCCTCATAAGCAGTCAAAGGTTGTTGTTCCTCTTTAAAATCTGAACAGTCAGATTCCTTAGAATCCTGTTCTGTCATAATTTCTGGGGAAGGGTGACTTTTCCTTTTAGAAGTTGTGGCCTGACTACCCCTGATAAGGGAAACAAGATCCTCTGCCATTTTAAACATAGGGCTTGGGGTGGTGGAGCAGGAGCAAGATGGTGGCTAGAGGCAGATTTTCTAGGAGTGGCCTGGCTTCTAGGCCTAAGAGTATCCGTCGGCCTGAGAAAAATGGTAGTCGGATGAGAAGATGTCGGTTTGTGTATAGATCTGGTAGTGAGAGAGGCTTCCTCGGAGGCTGGTGCCTATGTCGCGCCTCCGGACTCAACCGAGGGAGAGACAGTCAAAGGCTCGGAAGACGAAGATTTCTGTGGCATACCGGAATCCGGCCATCAAGGGTTGCGAAAGCACCTCACTGAATTCCGGAGAACTGACAACCTGCTTAGCGGTAGAGTCGTTGGAAGGCTTAGCCTTGTGTGGTCCGTCTCTCTATCATTATCTCTGCGTTTTTTTGTAATGTCCACAGATTGTTGGCTGATGGATGCCATTTCAGAATGCGAAGACGGAAGACAATACCTGTCGACAATAAGAGCTCTACGCCGAATGGTTCTCGCGTTAAAAGAGGGCACAGAACCGGCAACGGGGGGGACGTCGTGGTCTGTGCCTAAACAAGTGACGCAGTATGAATGGAAGTCTTGGTGTGGGATCTGCTTTCCACAGGCGAGACAATTGTTAACTTTTTCGGACATCAGTTAGTGCAAGAAAAAAGGATCCCCAACGGGGGTACATAGTTTTACACGTTTTCAACTGACATTCAAACTCAGACAGCGATCGATCGGCACACTTGCGAACTGCTTCTACTACAGGCTCCACGGCAAGAAAGACTGATGTAATGGCGTTAGCTGCCTTGTTTTACAGCACTGATGACCTGACATCAGACTACAAGGCAACAGCAGCCGACGCAGAACAACACTGACTCTGGTATTCAGGCTGGCCGAGGGCTACCACAGTAGGGTTAACCCACAGGTGATGACTGCAACAGTGAAACATGAAGAAAGTACAGTTGTGTACACTTACCATAAATGTAGATGTTCAAGTGTATTCACTGTTGCAGTCATTACATTTGGGTTATCTGCCCGCAAGTAGCCCTCAGCCGGCCTGAATATCAAAGTCTTGGAGTCCTGCGTCAGATGCTGTCTCTTCTTCCATGACGTCAGGTCATCAGGGGGTATAAAACATGCAGCCGATGCCATTACATCAGTTTTTCCTGCCCCAGATGTCAGGTGCCCCCATAATGGAAAGCAATTATATGTTAGATTACACCTCCAACAAAAAGCAAATACACCAGAAAGCTGAAATACACTAAACAAGAAGAAAAGTATAGCCAAGAGAAGTCAGGGGATGGAGGGAGGGTAACCAGGACTGCAACAGTGAATACACTCGAACATCTACACTTATGGTAAGTGTACACAACTGTACTATGTTCTTCATGTTTCACTGTTGCAGTCATTACATTTGGGTTGATTCCCAAAGTTAAGGAAGGGAGGAGGAAGTTAGAGAGCATTAGGACCAGCTATTAAGCCCTGCAAAACTGCAGTGGCAAAACCAACTCTGGATTTAGAAAAAATAGGCATGTGGTAATGCTTGGTGAAGGTATGTACAGAGCTCCAGGTAGCAGCTTCTAGGATGTCCCTGGTAGGGACACCTCTGAGAAAGGCTGTAGAGGTAGATGCAGCCCTGGTGGAATGTGATCTTATCTCCTGCGGGGTAGGTTTTCCATGGTGCTTATAGCAGAAATTAATGCAATGGGCTATCCACTTAGAAATGGTTTGCTTTGAAATGGCCTTCCCCTCAGCCCCTGCAACAAAGCCAACTAGCAACTGTTCAGATTTTCTGAGAGGCTTAGTCCTGTCCAAATAAAATCTAAGTTGTCTGTGCACGTCCAAAGAGTGCAGTATATGTTCTCCTTTGTTTTGTGGATTTGGAAAAAAGTAGGCAAATGAATGGACTGATTAAGGGCCACACTAGACACCACCTTGGGCATAAAGGAAGGATTGGTTCTGAGGGACACCCTGTCTGCATGGAAGATGATGAAAGACTCCACTGCCATGAGGGCCTGTAATTCAGATATTCTTCTTTCTGAAGTGATGGCTAGAAGGAAGGCTGTTTACCAAGAAAGGAATTTCAACTCTGCAGTTGTAGCTGGCTCAATAGGAGGTAGAGTGAGCTTTTCCAATACAAAGTTAAGGTCCCTGGCTGGAGTAGGGGCTCTCCTGGGAGGTCTTAAAATTTTTGGCCCCTCTCAGGAACTGCTTTAGCAGGGGGTGAGAGAAGAGGGGTGGTTCAGTATTATAATGTGCTGAAATGGCAGAGGCATCTCTGTTAAGCACAGAAGAATATGCAGTAAGCTGGGCACCGTTGTGCCCATCCCCTGAGTCTGGCCCCAGGAACAGTAGCTTTTCCACTTTTCAGCATAGGGTTTTCTAGTACTAGGCCTCCTTCCCTCCAGAATGACATTAAGCACCTGCTTGCTGAGGGATACTATTGGAGAGCTCAAGGAATTAGTCAGCCTGCAAGGTTCAGAGTTTGAAGCTGAGGGTTCAGAATCTGGCCCTCCTGCTGGGAGAGCAAAGAAGGGGTCTGAGACAGGTGCCATGGTTCCAGCAGTGACATAATGCGCAAGAGGGGGTACCAGTGCTGGCGTGGCTAGTCTGGTGCAATCAGTATTGTCCTTGGTTTGTCCTGTTTGATCTATAGCAGAACCTTTGAGAGGAAAGGCAGAGGGGGAAAAGCATAAACTGAGAGGCTTTTCCAGGTGAAGGACAGTGCATCCACTTTCCAAGCTTGACTGCGGGAAGTCCTTGTGCAGAATTTGTCCAACTGGTAGCTCTGATGGGAGGCAAACAGGTCTATCTCTGGATTCCCCCATTTGTTTCTCAAAAGGTTGAATATCTTTGGTTCCAGTTTCAACTCGTGTGAGTCCATGAGATTTCTGCTTAGATCGTCTGCCAGTGAATTTAGCTTGCCTGGCAGGAAATGAGCTTGTAGGTGAACTTGGTAGCTCAAGGCTGTGTTTCACAGAGCTATGGCTAGTCTGCAGAGAGAGTATGAGTGGGTTCCTCCCTGCTTGTTTATGTACCACATAACAGTGGTGTTGTCTGTCTTTACCAATAATTGTCCTGGAAGAATGTGGTCCTTGAAGGCTGTCAGGGAATTCTGTACAGCTAACATTTCTTTTTGACTGATATGCAGGTGCATCTGACTCGGGTTCCATTTGCCCTGAATGCACTGCCCTGCCATGTGAGCCCCCAACGCATAGTCTGGGGCGTCTGTTGTTAGTGTTTGGGCAGCAAGGGGTAGAGTGAATGGGAGACCCTTGTTGTGATAGCAGGCCTCTGCCCACCAAAGGAACTCTGTCTTTATACAAGAAATTATAGGAATTACTGATTCCAGGTCCTGAGAATGTTGACACCATAGGCTTTTTAGATACCATTGTAGTTTCCTCATATGCAGTCTTGCATACAGAATTAGTAGGATTCAAGAGGCCAAGAACCCCAGGGCTTGCAAGATTTTCCTTGCAGATAGCTGGGTCTTTGTGGCCAGTAGTTTGAAGTAGGCTGTCAAATAAACATATTTCTATGGCGTGAGGCAAGCCATCTGGGAAGTTGTGTTCAAGCTTGCTCCCAGGAATACAATTTGTTGGCAGGGTACTATATGCGATTTCTTTTCGTTTATGGTGTACCCCAGTGACGTCAGAAGTTTATTTACAAATGCCAGATGTTTTAGTAGCATACCATGGCTTTCTGCCTGAATTAGACAATCGTCCAGGTATAGACATATTTGAATATATCTTTGCCTGCAAAATGCAATGACTGGAGCTAGACACTTAGTGAATACCCTGGGTGCAGTAGATAAGCCAAAGGGAAGTGCAGAGAACTGAATGCATGCAGCCTGCTCTGAGGCATAGCTATTTCCTGCAAGATTCCCTTATTGGAATGTGTAGGTAAGCTTCCTTTAAGTCTAAGGTTGCTAACCAGGCATCTTTGCCTAGCATAGGAAGCAGCTGTTGGAAGTGTTTGCATTTTGAATTTTGGGATTACCAAAAAGGTGCTTAGAATAGACAGGTCCAGGATAGGACACCAAGAGCTGTCTTTTCTGGGTACCAGGAAAAGTCTTGAGTAAAAACTTTGTCCCCTTTCTTCAGCTGGGA
The DNA here is from genome assembly GCF_019279795.1 of Protopterus annectens. Classification (NCBI taxonomy): domain Eukaryota; kingdom Metazoa; phylum Chordata; order Ceratodontiformes; family Protopteridae; genus Protopterus; species Protopterus annectens. Next base: position 1,936,516,091 of record NC_056737.1, on the reverse strand, counting down.
CAGGTTGAACAGTCCTAATACTTAGAAGAGAGAGAGAACCTGCTGTTGAGCCTCTGCCCACTGATTTGGAAGTAGGTCTGGCCAACCGTATGGGGTTGGTAAGGTGAGGAAGTGTAATCTGTATCCTTGGAAAACTATATTTAAAACCCATTTGTCCAGGGTAATGAGTTCCCAATTTTTTGCATGCAGGGCAATCCTTCCCCATAAGGGAGCAGGCAGTTGAGCAGGGCTTTGAAGGTTTTAGGTTAAGTTATTGTGACATTTTTCCATAGGGGGGTGTCTTAATACTTCCAGCTTTGGAAGTGGGAGTCGCCCACTGCTTAGGCCTGTGAGTACCTTGAGACTGCAGCTTAGGTGGTCTGCTGTTCCTGGGTTTGGACTGAGAAGGCCTGGGAGAGGCAGGAAAGGACCAATTCTTAGAAGGCCAATGCCTACTAAAATCTGGGAGGCTGTACTTGCAGGAAATCTTTAACTGTTTGCATAGATTTAGCTTTTTCCTCCATCTTGTTAAGGACTTCTGCTTTGTTGCCAAACAGGCGATCTTGGTTTAAGGAAGCATCCAGTAATGTAGCTTTAACATGATCTGGCAAATTTTGCTCCTTAAGCTAAGCATGCCTTCTAAGTACAGACCCAGTGACAGCAGCCCTGCAGGATGCTTCTTAAGAGTCAAACCCACATTGCAAAGTATGTCTACCAACTTGTTCAGCAGAATGCATTAAATCCTGTAATTCTTTACTTTCAGCACAGTCAGGAATCAACATAATTTTCTGTATAAGTAGTCCCATAATATGCTGCTGATACTTTAACATTACTTTAACATATGAAACTGGCAGTTTAAGGTCCTAATGGCCAAAGTAGCAGAAGTGTATACCTTCTTACCCCATCTGTCCAAGGCCTTGGAATCTCTATCAGAGGGGGTAGGGTTTTTAACAGTAGTAGCCTTAATGCCTTTAGGTCCTTGGGAAATGGTCTCTGAGTCTGTAGTAAGATTCTTGAAGAGGAACTTGAGAGTCAGGTACTCCGTAATACCTGTCAGGCTTCCTGGGAGCTGGAGGCAGGAACTCCGTAATACCTGTCAGGCTTCCTGGGAGCTGGAGGCAAAGTGTTGGTAGCCAGGCTAGATTCCAAGAAGGCATCAACTACAACATCCAGGACAAGAGGGCTAGCTAAAGGCCTGTGTTGAGGGAGAAGTAAGAATTCCCTAAGCCTCTTTTTGAAGTCAGAGTAATCCTGGCTCTCTCAGTGGAAATGCTCCGTAAGAGTGTGCAAGGTTTCACCAAAAGAAAAATCTTCCGGAGGGGAAGCAGAGGGAATGGAATCCTCTGCATCAGCATCCTCATAGGTCGATAAGGGCAAATCCTGGTAATCAGAAGAAACAGAAATTTCAGAATCCTGATCAGAAGAATCAAAAGAAAAATCAGTTCTAGGTCTCTTAGAGGGTGAAGGCTGGCTTCCTCTAATTAAGGTAATAAAGTCTTCAGCCACTCTTATCATTTGTTTTTTAGGCATATGTGCCTGACCATGCGGTTTGGATGTTGGTTTTCTAGGCATGGGTCAAGTTTTAGGCCTTAAAGAAGAAGATGGCATCTGTTTGAAATGCAAGTCGGTAGGCCTGAATACACTCTCAGAAGCCGGTGCCTGCACAGTGGCTCCGGACCCATCCAAGTTAGAGACATCCGCAGGTTCCATAGTCAAAGAAGGATCTCATGGCATACCAGACTCCAAATGGGTCTCAGTAGAGGCCTGTGAATCTAAAGTAGCGGGTATCAGGGGCTGAGAAAGCACCTCACTAAGTACCAGCGAACTGGAGACTAGCTTAACGGAAGCGTTGTTGGCCGCTTTGGACCTATGCGGTCTGTGTCTGTCTTTATCTTTATGTTTTTTTGGAATGTCGGGAGTCGTATGGCTTACCGAAACCATTTCTGGATAGTTAAACCGAGAAAAAAAATAATTTGCTGCAAAAATAAACAGACGACGAATAATCCGGGGGTTCAATAAGGCACAAAACTGACAGCGAGGGACGTCATGGTCTGGGCCTAAGGAAGGAATGCAGTACGAATGAAAATCTTTATGACGTATTTGCTTTCCATAGGTAATACAATTGCTAACTTTTACTGACAAGAGCAAGAAAAAGGATCCCCAATGAGGTACTTAGCTTTTCTGAAGACTTCGGTTCTGAAACTCAAAAACGAACATTTCAGGAGTCGGCCGACCAGCACTTGCGAACTGCTTCTGCTTCGGGCACCGCACGGCAAGAAAGATTGATGTAACGGCGTCGGCTGCATGTTTTACATCCCTGACGACCTGACATCATGGAAGAAGAGACCGCATCCGACGCAGGAATCCAAGACTTTGATATTCAGGCCAGCTAAGGGCTACCTGCAGGCAGATAACCCAAATGTAATGACTGCAACAGTGAAACACGAAGATCATCTAGATTTATACCTACATACAACCACAACCTATTACTACAACACACACTCTCCCCTTTCTGCCTACATACACATATCAATTCCTTAAGTCATCCTTTCCTTTCTGGATCGTTTCCTATGCTTCAAGCTTTATCTTGAAAATCACTTCTTATTTAATTAAATTTATATCTCCACCCTCTTCAATTCATCACCTCCTTTTCATCTTCCAGAAAAGACTATTCATTTTTATTACCTCCACTTAACATGTTGCTCATGTATCTAACCAACCCTCTACTTCTACTGTCATATTGTATACATGTCATTTAACACTTTTCTTACCAATCCTAAAAATCCCCTACTCTTGCCTATTCTACATACATCAGCCAAGCCTTAATTTGATAAAACTGCATCCAACTTACTTAGCTTACCAACTTATCTCCTTTACAAATACAAAGCTGTCTATTTCACACCTACTCTTTCAAGCTTAAATATAAGCCCAACAATAATAAATTTGCCATTATGCCCTTTACTTTACTTACATTACTAAATTATTTCTCTATGTGGTAAGTAAACCTAATCCTGGGCCATACCCTTATCTCTACCATGCCTCCTTACCTCTCCTAAATCTGTATCCCCAAGAAACCTAAAAAATCCTCTTACAACATCCAAACTGTAGATAAAGTAACAGAATTCCACTCCTCAAGCTCATTAATCTCTTGATAACATCACTGAAACTTGGATTAAGCCACGCATTACAGACTCTGAAATTCTTCTCAAAAGCTATAATATTGTATGCATTTACAGATTAAACAAAAAAGCTTCTGGTATAGTCATCTTACTTTCAAACCACGCCACTCTCTCTCTCATGCTTTGTCCCACCTACATTTCAATTTGCAGAGATACTAGATTTCTATCCTGAAACTAAATCACAAAAATCTATGCATCGTTCTGCTATATGTCCCTCCAGGTAAAAATATCCCTATACTGGAAAACATCCTTAACAGGAAATCAAATTCCATAGGCTGATTGTGGTAATGAAGTTGAGGTCTCTGGAGCGTGTGGTGAGCAGGGATTGGGATTTTTTTTAGATGTAGAATTTCTAACAGAGCTGGGGCAGACATTGCTTTGTAAGTCAAGCAGAGATCACCTCTAAATAGGCGATACGAGACGGAAAATAGCTAGGAGTTTTTTAAGTCTGTCCATATACAACAAGTGCTTAAGGCCTAGGATCCTCTTTGTGAGATACTTTTACGGCCTCTCCAGTTGTTGCAGGTGTCTAGTGAGGTACATGCCAAATGGGGCACTGTACTCGATGACTGGTCTAATGAGAGAAGAGTAGGGGGAGACAATGACCTCTTTCTTCCTGGATGCAAAACCCTTAGTAATGAGATGTGCCACAAAGGACTTTCTGATCACAGTGGCAATGTGGTAGTCAAGAGAGGTGTTGCTGTCAACCTGTGTTCCCAGATCTCTTATAACACCTTATGCATTCAGTGGACTACCATCAATGTGGTAATTCAAGGGAACCGGGTTTTTCCCAAGAGGGTTGATGACATTTTTTGGCATTGAGCTTAAGGCCATGATTCTGACATCAGTCGTTGGTCACAGTGTGGCCTTTCTGTAAGATGTCAACATCACTTGAGGAGTTAATAATAAGCTCCCAACTTGCAATCGTCTGCAAACTTCGTCAGCCAGAGTCCCTTCGTGTTGGCCTGGACTTCAGAGAAGTACATACCAAACAGGGGAGGACCCAGGACCGAACCCTGTGGGACTTCACTCGTGACTGGTCGGCAGTCTGACTTGAAGTCAGCTACTTTCACACTGTGGGTTCTATTTGTGAGCCAGTTTGCAACCACCTGGTGATATAGGGGTTGATGCCCAGCTTAGTGAGTTTTTCTATGATTCCTGAGTGGGGAGTGGTATCAAAGGCCTTGGCCAGATCAAGGTAGGCTGTATGAACCCACCTTGCCTTCATCCACACCTCTGGTGATTGACTCACAAAAGTAGACCAAGTTAAGCAGGCATGATCTACCCTTCACAAAACCAAATCGTGTAGGATCTAGAGTTTGAAGATTCCCTATATCCTTGTTTATTAAGTCCATGCTGATGCGTTCCATAGCCTTGCATATCAGACTCATCAGCCTAATGGGGTGATAGTTCCAAGGGTCTGTAGTTACTCCTCCGTTGTGGAGAATGATGACTGTAGCAGTGTGCTATTCGGTAGGAACAAAGTCTAAGATGAGGTTGTGATTGAACAGGACACACGGGTGAGGTGCCAGTTCACTCTGTAGTTCATGTAGAACACAGTCAGGGATATTGTCAGGTCCCATAGAAGCTGTATACTTGGTCTTGGACAGTGTTGTTTTAACCTGTGTAGCAGTAATATTGGATGCCTGGCAATCTACTGGTATTGTGATTGATCCTTTGGGGGGTGGGGGTGGTAAAGTTGGCACTGAATCTGTCAGCCAGTACATTGGCAGTATCTGTTGGCTCGGTATAAGAGGTACTACTGTGCAATACCTCAGAACAAATCTGGGTATTAACATGGAGATTCCTAACATAACTATAGAAGGCCTTGTGGTTCTCTTTACTACCTACTACAATTCTGTTTTCATAGCTAGCTTTAGAGGATTTGATGAGGGATCTCAACCTTTTGTTGAGGTTGATAATGGAGTTTTTCCAGTCTGGGACTTCACCTTATTCCACATCAGTTTCCTCCTTATCTTGTACAGTTTGTTTATGGCAGGGGACCACCATATTGGCTTCCTTTTTTTTGAGGAGAGTGTCTTGGTTCTATTGGGTATGCCGAGATCTATGCATTTGTGTACGTGTTCGTATAGTGCATTGCTGTATGCTTCAGAGGTCATGCAACTATTATCCATTTGCATGGGTGCCGTGAAGTTAGTCACCTCTGTTTTTAGGAGCCCAAAGTCAGCTTTGGAGAAGTTTTTCATGGTGGTTACCTTTTGGGGGGGGGGGGGGGGGCTTTCCAAGGTCATTAGTTTGTGGTTGGATCTAACCAGGGAGGAGTTTACTATTGGTGTAGAGCAATGGTCGCCTATGTTAGTAATGACCAAGTCAAGGATGTTGCCACCTCTAGTGGGGGTAAGAACGAGCTGGTCCAGGGCATTGGAATTAATGAATTCCAGGAAGCATTAGGCAGGTGTATTGGTACACGAGTAGTTTTCCCAGTTAATGGAGGGGTAGTTGAAGTCGCCCAGTGTGAGTGTGTTAGGTTGGACCCTAACATTCTCCAGGGTGCTTAGGAATGTGGAGTGAGTCTTGGGACATGGTTGGAGACCTATAGCAGGCTATGACCTGAATTGCCGTCTTACCCAATGTTAGCTGCACCTGAAGTATCTCAGATGCGTTATGTTGAGCTACCAGTCTGGAGGTGTGCGCATACTTTATGAATATGGAAACACCACTGCATTTGGAGCTTTGGTCCAGGTTCTGGGGCCGAAAGGTGTGGAATGATTTATAGCCTGGTAGTGCAGGGGTGCTTTCTGCTGCCTTGAACCAGGTCTCTGTTACAGCACAAATGCCGATGTTCTCCATTTTAAGGAGTGCTTCGAGCAAGTGCATTTTGAGATTTAGACTTCTAGCATTGAGCAGCATGACCCTCAGATTGCATTTGTTTGTTGCTGTTACAGTGGTAATTTGGTCTTTGGAACCCCGCTTAAAAGAGGCACTAGAGGGGTGGCAAGAGCCTTGACCAGTATCTGGAAGCCCAGGGGTGACAGATGCAGGCCATCTCTGGCAAAGCATCGAGGTCTGTCAATCATGTCATCCCAGGCAGACAGACACTGGATCCCCCTTAGAATGACACCAGAAATTTAGCCAATCACTGAAATCAATCATTTTCTGCTTGTACTGTGGTATCATTCTGGGTGATGGTAGGATGCTGCTCAGGGTTTGGGTCATACCCGCCTGGGCTACATAATCCAAGCACTCCTCCATGTCTCTTTTCATGTAGTTCAGGGAGGTACGTCTCAGATCATTTAGACCCACATGTACAACGACAGAGTCATATTCGTACCTGTTGTTGAGGGACCTGAGTTCCGTGCGTTACTTGGTGGATCCTGGCATCTGACAGGCAGCTGACTGTTACTTTCTCCTTATTTAACCTACTGAGTGGGACATCAGTGTGCCTATCGAGTCACCTATGACTAGTTTGTTAGGCATGCTGTTTTGCCTTAGAGCCTTTGGTCGAGTAGCACACTGTTTAGGACAGTTGTTTGTCTTATGATTAGTGTTGTGTTGTGGTGGTCGAGTGCATTTCTGCCTTGGAGGCCTCTGCTGTTTGGGTAGATTTTTATTGAAAGCCTTCACGAAGGTAGGTGTGTGGTTTGTGTTTTTATGTGAAGGCAGTGCTGGTGTGTGTGTTCTGGAGGGTTGTGTGTTCCATGTGGTGTGGTGCAAGTGTTGACCTTCTCCTCTTGACTAGCTATTTCTGGTCTTGGCTGGAGAGTGCGTGGCTTCTAATTTGGATATATAAGTGCATCTCTCGCAAGTCTGAGTGTTGGGAGGTAAGAGAAGAGGGTTGTCGCTGTACTTTAGGCAGTTGCTACATTACCTCAGGATGCCCAAGTTCACCAGGTTAATAGGCGAAAGCACATATCCTATGAAACTACAATCCTTGGTGATCATGTCCAAGTTGCAGTGTTTTGTTAAGGTGGAGAGTTGACCAGGTAGCTGTTCTCAAAGATGGTGTGGATCCCAACCTCCCACCCCCCAAAAAATGGTTGTGAATGTTATTCTACTGGACTAGCCATTTTTTTTAACAACCTTTTTTGAATTATCACTTGTGACATAAATTTACATTTACACAAAAGTAATCAAACTGCATTTACATTAAACATTATACTTCATGTATATTGCTATACATCATATAACCTAAGCAACATTACATAAATTATTCATTTCCTGACACTTTTTTTTAAACATGAAACATCTTTATTAAACCATCACTTACGAAATAAGCAATCATATATTTATATGAATGAAAACAAACCACACCGACAAAATCCTACTTACATTTTACATCATAAACCATGCTATTACACTCCCAGCTGCAAACATTATACATCACTTATAATCTACACAATCCTTTTCAGTCACACATTACATAGCTCGTTTAAGTCCTTACTTCTTTTAAACCTCACTCCTTCCCTTGTACGTATTGCTCCCACAATCCCATTTTTTCCTATGTAGTTTGCTCCTACCCTTTTCTAAAGAACTCAATTCCAGTTGTTTTATCTCTGTTACTATATTCACTAGTTCCAGTATAATTGGTTTTGATTTTGATTTCCATTTTCTAGTAACTGCTTTCCAGCAGCCACCATAATTAAAAACAGCAAGGCCTTTCCATGTCTAAGCAATTCCGATTCTGTATCACAGCTCAGAAAAATCATCTTCCTTGTCACACCAATCTGCTCACTCAGCATCTCTGACAGTGCTTCGTGCACACCGCACTCCCAGAAAATGTGCTCCCAAATACCTCTTTCTTCCCTGTCACGCCTCCATCTACCTGAGCAAAAATTCTCTGGAGTCTACTTGGGGTATAAAAATACCTACATAAACATTTCCAAGCAAAAATCCAAAATCTTCTAGATTTTGTTGCATATTTGGGAGACATACATATATCCTCCCATTATTTCTTTGTGAATTGCTTATCCAATCTCTTCCCAATTCTTTCTGACCTCCTCTGATTGATTCTTATAGTTTACTGGACTAGCCATTTCGAGATAGGTAGGGTGGCGTCTACCAGAAATTACCACCCCCTCCCCTGCCTCTGGAGGGGGACTCACTTTGTGCGTCATGAAAAAATCTCTGCGATTTTTTGAACCACATCTTCCCACCCCTCTGGGTCTTGGGATAAGGCCTAGGGTAGGGAAAAACGGACTCCCACAGCAGAGTTTTTCCCTCTTGCTTGCACCTAGTGAGAGTGTCCTTCACCTTGGTTCTGAATAAGGAGGAACCATCAAACGGCACGTTAGTGAACGTAGACTTGAAGGCCTCCGTGAAATTACAGAGGGGCATCCAGGAGTGTCGCCTAAGAGCAACTCCCGAACTCGCTTCCCTACCCGCTCCTTTGGCTGCATAAGAGATCAGCCTCATGGAGGAGTTAGCAATAGAGTTGAGGGTAGACATCTGAGCGCTGACCTTCTGAGCCACCGCATCAGAAACGTTACTCTGTAGATGTAAAAATCTGAAGGAACTAGTTAGAAGTAAGGGCAAGAAAGAGAAAGCTATGGATGCAGGCTCTTTTGCTTGCAATAAATGTAAGGTTTGTGATAAAATTATTAATTTGGATGACCATAAAATCAATGGAATTGTATATCATGCATTAGATCATTTTGACTGTAATTCATCTGGGGTGGTATACATTATTGGGTACAACTGTGAAGAACGAAAATGGTACATAGGACAAACGAAACGTAGGGTCAAATTAAGAATTTTGGAACACTTGGGAGATATTAGGAACAGTAGAGTTGACAGTCCAGTTGCTAGTCATTTTAATCAATTTCATAACGGAGATCAAACTGGTTTTAAGTTCAGTGTTTTGGCAAGACCATGGGGAAAAGGGGAAAATAATAAAAATTTTCAAATTAAATTATTGAATATGGAATTTATATTTATTATTAATTATGGAACTTTATTTCCCAATGGTATGAATTTAGATGTATAATTATTAACATGAAATATTTTATTATATGTATTATTTTGTATGAATTTAATTCAGTATTTCTTTAAAATGCAATATATTTTATATAATTGATTAATTGTTTAATTGATGTGATGGATCAATTGAGGTGTGTATTTATACTGGTTTGTGCATAGCATTATTATTCCATGTGAAGGCGAAGGCCGAGGTACCAGAAGAGTTTAGTAAAGAAAATTTCATTCCAGTTTGGCTGCTTCATTTTGTTCTGTTTTTTGTTGGAGTTTCCTGTAGAGCATCTCCAAGCTCTTTCAGGAGATCTCTTTGGAGCCATGTAAAATGAGATAAGTAATTCAGTGACCGTAGTGTAAAGGCCGCTGAAGAAAACATACACTTCCCGTACCGGTCCATGGTCCTAGACTCCTTGTTAGGAGAATGGACGGTAGACGAAGTCTCAGCCAGTTCCTTCTTGGCAGCCGCTGCCACCACCATGGCATCTACAGGAACTCCCTTGGATAGAAACTCTTTGTCAGAGGGGGCGGACAAGAATTTGTTGGGTCTCCTGGGGACTGGTTCCACACACAGTCAGGAGTTTCCCACACCCTTCGACAAACCAGATCTAAAAGCTCACTGTAGGGTGGAGGCAGAGGGCTGAGCCCCAAAGGCCTTCAAGAACACAGACTCCTCCTCGGAGAGAGCTTTGGAGGGCCAGTCACCCCTCTGCTTCAAAATTTCCAGGATGTCAGAGAAAGAGACATCCTCAGAGGATGACTTGGGGGACCCCTCCGATTCCTCGAAGTCGGTGTCTGACGTGCGGGACTCATCTTGGGAGTCAATGTGCTTCCTCTTGCAAGTTCGTTTTCTGGGTGGCTCCTCAGGGAAAAACACTGAGGGGCCCTCAGAAATAAGGGGACCATTCATGGGGGTATCCTGAGGCCTTGGATCTCCGCTGTCGAAAGATAGAGGAGGATCAGAGACCCGCACCGGAGCTGGAGGGGACAGAGTGTCAGTGCCGAATGATGTCGCTGAGGACCTGGCCAGTGCGCTCCGCATGGCCTCGAAAGCTGATCCCCCCGGCTCCGAAGATCGACCAGCCATGGAAGACCTCAAAGCAGAAGGGACAAGGTCCGAAGCCGACGCAGGGGTCAGGTTTCCCCAAGCCGAAGCACCAAGAGGGAGGCTAGGAGCCGAAAAGCGACCCGAGGCCTCCCCCTCGGGTCTGACCGAGGAACCATGAGTCCTGGACCCTGTGGACGGAGCTGACTGGGTCGGAGCTGAAGCTGGAGCTGATAAGTCAGGATGGGCCATCGGAGTCGACCTAGGGACATCTGATGGCGCCGACCACTCCGGCTCCGAAAACCGAGATTCGATCGGAGGAGGAAGTATCGACGCTGGAGCCGAAAACAATTTTGCCAGAACCGGTGACTGGAGAAGTCTCTGCACCACTCTATCTACATCCACATCTGAAAGAGTCCTGGAGGACCTAGAAGATAAGAAAGGAGATCTAGACCTCCTCTCCGAAGGAGACCTACGAAGAGGAGAGACCGGCCTAAAATTTGGAGACCGGCTCCGAACGAGCACCTCCGGAATTGGCTCCGAGGGACTTGAAGCCGAAGCAGATTCGGTCAATATACTAACTTCCTGCGGCTCTGAAGACAGTGGAGCAGAGGATGCCACAGAAGATTTCACTACTTTCTCCGGAGGCTCCGAAGATACAGATGGAGCTGGAGAGTGCTTTTTTTGCCTTAGAAGTTTTAGCCTTGGAGGGAGAGGACTTAAAGCTAGAAGCCCTTCCCCAAATCCTCCTCGAAGGAGGGTTTCAAAAGTCCTTTAAAAATTAGTTTGTTATTCCTCTCCTGAAGAACACGCGAGCTAAATGCATGGCAAAAAGTACAAGATTCCTGGAGGTGAATAGCCCCCAGACAAACACAGGGTGTCCATCAGTGACGGACATATTATAACCACATTTAGAACACATCTTAAAGCCCGAGGGCTTATGCTCTTTCGTATCCTTAGACATGAAAGAAAAAACAACCGTTAACAATCAACCGTTAATATATATAAATATATCAGCGCGGGAACTAAGCAAAAATCACAACAGACAACAGCACAAGACCTCTAACTTAATCGGTCTCAACAGGAAACACAAGGAAAGACTAGGTCCTCTAATTTAAACGGTCCTAGCCCGAAGGATAGGTACCTACTAAACTAACAAGAAACACAGAAGAAGGGGCGGATTACATCCTCTAACTGAAACGGGCCTAGCACGTAGGGGGAAACAGTTAGCGGGACACCACAAAAGACAAGAACACCAGAAACAATTTTTTTACCAAGGGTTCGATCAGTAAAACACACACAACACACAGCTATGAAAATAGCTTTTTATTTTTGAAGCAAAAAACTGTCAATAAAGGCAAAAGTAATACTTAGCCACAGCCAAGAGCGAGACCATGTCCGAGCTATACGAGCGGCAAACAAAATCTGGGGAAAGGGAGCAGTGCAGCATGGGATACCTCCTTAGCCCAGCCAATTGAAAGACTTTGAGCTAGAGTATGGCCGAGTCGGAGCCGAGGTTCAGCTCCGAACCCACGGGTAAGAATGTAGGCGAGATTGGACTACATAACATACACTGGGAGTTTGATGGCCTGATTAAGAGAAACTTCTATCACCACCTTAGTCATGAAGGTTGACCGGTACAAAGGATAACTCTTGACTTTATGGAAAATGAAGAGCTGTTTGCACATAAGGGCTTGTAATTCAGAGACAGTTTTCAGTGCCAAGTATCTGAAAAGCTATACAGCTGCTGACTCAGTTGATGGCAGTGTCACTATTTCCAATATAAAGTTCAGGTTCCAAAGGGAAGAGTGTTCTTTAAGGAGCTGCTTTCACTGGCAGCAAAGAGTAAAGAAAACTCTCTGGGTAAGCAAGAAGAGATAGAAGATGAATGCACTTTCAAAGACAAAAACAATACAAGCCTGATTTGCAAGGCTCTGTCAGGTATTAGCGGACCATGGACACTGCAGAAAAGTTTGTCTCTCTGAACTAACAGTTTCCATTTTGCTAGCCAAGATTTCCTTATATTTGGCTTCCTAGCCTCCCTCATAACTGTATGCATGTCTATGGTAAACATGTGCCTAAGCAAGATGGACGAGTGGTAGATCATGCTGTCTCAGGTCTTGGGGCTGGGGTATATGACTGAACCCTTTCCTCTTTTATAAGAGGTCTTAATGCTGATACAGTGGTACAGGCTCTATCCAATTCTTGCTAATTAGGAGATAAAAACCAATGCTGCCTTGGCCAAAAAGGTGCTAGGAGTAGCTTTTCTCACCTGCCCTCCTATAACCTTCTGAATTACCATTACAAAAGAGAGATAACAGGAAAGAAAATAAAAACATTTACCAGTTCTAACTTACTGGCACTATTACAAGCGCTTGAACCTGATGCCCTGGTGCAAAATTATTTTTTTCCTGGAAAAGAAAAAGCTATGTTTTTAGCACAAAGCAATGCAGCTACTGACACGTCCAGAAATGTATCCATTCCCAGCATCCATTTGTGAGTGTCTGCTTCTGTTCTACTCAACTGGTCTTCCAAGACATTCTCCTAGGAAAGAATGTAAGTTACCCTATGGGTCAAACCAACTTCTAGGCCAAATAGCCTTCCGTGGCCAGCCTGCACAAAAGGTAAGAATAGGCCCCCATAATGTGTGCTGTCTGTGATGACATGTAAGGTCCCAGGATGGCATAGCTGTGTGAATGCTTTCATGGCTAACACTTCAGCTATCATCCCTTAGAAGCTGATGTGCATTTTCTGATGTGTTCTTTCCTAGGTCTCCTGAACTCTTAAGTTTCCCTAAGACAGCTATCCAAGCTAGATCTGAAGAATTTTTGCAAGTATCTGGGTGTCAATGGCCTGGCTTAGAAGGGACAATGCAATGAGATTCACCTGCTGAATCTAACACACAACACTTTTTTTTTTTAAACATCTAAGTTTCACACAAACTTTGCAACGTGAATTTTCAAAGAATCAATAATATTCAACTTATATTTTCAGTTTTCAAGTGACATTTTTCCAAGACACTTTACAACATTATTCATACATTACCTGCCAGCAATCAACCTCTATTACTCCTTTTGTATGATAATTAGCACACATTTTTCCCACAGATGACATTTATTTAAATGCAATTTACTCACCCTTTTTCAGGGATCTAGTCTCCTTTTCCTCTACTTCTTTCATAACATTCAATATGTCTGCTACATTTGGTTTGATGTTTGGTATCCACTTGCTAGTGACTGCTTTTCTGGCTGTGAATATCAAACTCACAGCCTTCTGCACCTCCAGGTCTAGATTCCAGCTTAATCATTTCTTTACTTATGCTCCTTGCTCACTCAGCAACTGTACCAGGACTTCTGTAATGAATTCTTAAGGTCATTCAAATCTGCACACACTCTTTCCCCTTGTCATCTCAACCATCACTCGACACTTGTGAAAAAAAATCTCTGAAGCCTACTTGGGAGTATAAAATTATTTGTACAAGAACCTCCAGACAAATGCTCTAAACATCCTAGATTTTGCTGCATTTGCAGATGCTCTACAAATTTCTTCCCACTGCTCTCTTGTTATAAGTCTATTCTCTTCTGCCAATCTCTCTCTCCTTACATCTTCTGGATTTTTAAAGCTCTTACATAGTATCACTAGGCTAAGTGCTCTTGCATGACATTTTAAACCTAGCCAATTATCCTATTTGGTGCTTAAAATGAAACTATCCTGTTGGAGTTAAGATTCTAACCCTTTCCAATATCTATATTTATATATTACTCCGGTGATAATTACATCAAAACAAATATTTAGAGGAGACCCATGTGATAAAGCTATTAGGAGCTGCCTCTGTCCATTAGTAGCACAAAGTGCCTACACTCTAACAGTACTTGGCACAACAGGCAGTCCCTAATCATGACCCAAGCAATATACTTTTAGTATTAATTCTATTATTTTTCCCCACTTGGTTTAACTGTGCCCAGCACCTTGGTCCCATAGCTAATTTTCTCAAACGGTCTCTAATCCACCTGTTGTTCATCTTCTCTGAGCAGGATTTCATTTTTCTAATCTTTCATTTGCCTAGTTCCTAAAACATTTTCTCTTAGTTTATAAATGTAGTGATCCATGCAGTTATTGACATTCTCCCTAAATGCTTATGCCCACTACGATATACTTTCTTTATCCCTAATATTACCCTAGAGAGTTTCAGACAGCTGGTCTTAACCATTTTTAACCTCCTCATTCCAACGGAAAGATCAATTTATCCTGCCTAACTCAAATCCTTTTCCTTTCCAATATAAACTCTTTCAACACTATTTACAGATCTCAATAATTAGTCTTCATTCTGGAAAAAGTAGGCCTGACCTGTATGTTGCATTACAGGAGCTAAAACTATCTCCATTGCTTACCTTACTACCTGGAGCAACAATCATAGTCCATCAATCACAGTTTTTTTTTTACTGCAAGTGCAGTTTCCATTGAAATCCAAATACCCAAATGCTCATTCTGTCATGCCCCAATAGGTATGGATACTTCTGGAGTAACAAGTGTAAATGCACAAGCTCATGGCTACTGTAGTAGTCTAACCTTTACTTATTTTATACCCATGAAATATTTTAAAATGTGTCTACGTAACTATAACTGGAATATAATCTTCTGTTTTTGCCACATACATTATGTCATCAGCAAACACAGAGTTTCTCCTGGCATAGACATCAACTGTAATCTTGAATCTGTAAACCTCTTCCTTTCCTAACGAAAGGCTCCAGACAGCGCACAAACAAAAGAGAGAGTGGACATCCCTGCCTACCTCTTATAATCAAAACCAATCTTATAATCAAATCCAATCTACCCCAAAACCACCTTTATTCTTGCCTCTAAACATTCTATTATTAATTTTTTTTGGAAATGCAAATTCTGTCACTGCCCTACTCTAAATCTCAGAATCCTTTGACTACAAAGTGTACATCTACTCTAGGTAAGCGCCAGTGTTCAAGAGGTACATATATCCATGCCATTTTCAGTGCTAATTTACTCTATCAGGACTATAAAGTAGAATACCTTTCAAAGGAAAAGACAGAACTCTCAGATAACATAAAAGGCAGGGTGAACTTTGACAACACAGTAGGGTGGGGGGAGAAAAATTAGGAAACAGTCCACAGAAGCCACAAGGTAAAACTTCAAATTTGTATCCTTATATGGGGTGAAGGGAGGGTACGGTCACTGCAACAGTGAACTATTCAAAAATCTCCCATTATGGTAAGTTACCCACACAACTGCACTAGGTTCTTCATTAGATCACTGATGCACAGTACTCTTAACATCTGGGGAAACTTCCACAGGTTGATCAGAGAAATGGGGGGGGGGGGCTCTCTCTCCAAATTTAGGATGCTATGAACAGCCTTAGAAAATCTTGCTCTAAACTGAACATCTAGTTTGTAATGTTTAGTGACGGTGGATTAAGAACCAATTGGTTGCTTCCAGAATGGTTTCAGAGTCTATCACTGCATGAAAATCCCGTAAAGTGGCTACTGCTCTGGTAGATTGGCTTCATCTAACTATGGCAGCTGCTTCTCATTGTTTGCATAACAAATGAGAATCACACTGCAGACCCATTTGGAAATTGTTTAACATTAGGTAAGCCTTTTTCTTTCCTGCTCAAGACAAAATCAATTGGTCAGATTTTCTCAGGTCTTTTGTCTTTAAATATTATCTGAGCTCTCTACACACATGCAATGAATGAAGAGTTCTTTTTCCCTTGTTTTGAGAAAGAAAGAAAGTAGGCAGCTAGGTAGACTGATCAAGAGGGAGTTAGTCTCTCTTGTGTATTCCTCTCGTTTTGTTTTTTCATAAAGATGGATTAAGTTTTTGAACCAACCCTTATTTCATGCTTAAAGTGATTTCTGAATTCAAACACTTCCAGATGAAGTTAAAGCTACTAATTAGGCAATTTATATGCCAAAAACTTCAATGTGGAATTAGCAGCTGGCTCAAGAAAAGTAACAGTTAGCTTTTCTAATGCACAATTCAAGCTCCAAAGAGGAGCCACTCTTTCTTGGAAGCTTAATGCTGGGCTCTCCTTTGATAAGGGAGTATACACTGGTAAATGCATACAAACAGCTGAAAGATACACCCTGAGAGAAGTGTAGCATAATTCAGACTTCAGTAACTCATAGAGATATTGAAGGACCAAAGGCACCCTCCTGCTGTATTGGGGTCAAGTCCTCTATTTTGACAGAAAACATTTTTAATTTGGATAAAACTTTCTGGTTTTAGATTTTCTAGCTGTTCTAAGCATGTCCTGAAGGGTTACATTCATAATGTTGAATGGACAAAACACAGCACTATATCAACCAAAAAAAGGTATTATTTAAAAAAAAGCAATTTTTGATGATATTGCAGTTTAGTGGGGACTAGCGTTTTCCGTTTCCCCATTTTAGTGCAGTCTTGGAGTTAGTATATCTAATTTTTTTTTTTGGGGGGGGGGGTGAGCTGCAGGGGGGCTTGTCCCCTACATAGACACATGCAGAGTTTTTTGGCAGTTTGAGGTTTGACTTTTTTGATCGATGTTACGACATTTACATTTCTGCCATTCAACATGAGTGTAGCCTGTCCTGAAAATAATTAAAATCGTACTATCTATACTTCAGCGTCTGTAGATTGGAATGAATCAATGACACTTCCTGAGAAGTAAATTCGAATGTAGAGGAACTGTCTGGGAACAATGCCTGACCATTTTCTTGGAAAGAGAGAACCCAGGTTAGCTTGGTCAAAATCGGTCAAGGAGGAGTATTCGCAGATTGTTGCTTCTTATCTTTAAAAGCACTTTGGAAATCAGAGGAAAGGTGGAAAGAAATATAAAAACTTCTCCCTCCAAGTCTTTAAGAAGGTATTTGTTGCCACTGCTGGTCTACAAGGAGCCCTGGTACAAAACAGACTCAGTTGCCTGTTTTAAACTGATGCAAACAAGTCTATATGATGAACTCCAAACTGATGACTGAGCTGGATGAAGACATTTCTTTTCTAGGGCAGATTTGAATTGCTGCAATTTATTAAAACCCTGAAGCGGTTTGGAAATTTGTCCCATATAAGATACAACTGGAAACCTTTCATATGGAACCTGTCATGAGGAACTTAAAAATGGCTGAAGCCATGATTGCATACCTTTTAGAAATCATCTTCCTAAGGCAGATATTCAATCTGCTGGGATTAGAAAGTAGCTTTTGCATGCTACTGTTCTTATTAGAGGGAGAAATACAGTATGCAATATGGTATCTATTAGGCAACCAAGGAAAACCACTCTGGAAGACGGAATTAGAAAAGAGTTCTTTAGAGTAAGTGAATGCTAAATTCTGAAGGTTCAGTGAGAACTCCAAAAGCCTTTACTACCTCTAAACTAGAAGTAGCTTGAATCAGACAATCATTCAGGTAAAGATAAGAAGAGGTGTATTCCTTAAATACTGCAAAAGGCTATAACTGGTTTCACATATTCTGCATATATCCTTAGAGTTGTTGAAAGTCTAAAGAGCAGAGTAAAACTGAATACTAGGAACCTGAGTGATGCTTGAAAGACTTGTGTGCGGAATCCCACAAACTTGTAACCTCTTATGATACATCCAGTAATCTGAAGGGACAGTTTCCTATAACTAATGACAATGAGAACGCTTGCCAGCAATTCTAGGAGACACAGATTTGGCCAGGGTAGGGAAGGGGAAGTGGAGCTGGTGAGGAATAGTCAGGGCTGAACTCTATCGCAAGAGCTCTGAAATCAGCTCATCTGGTCTTAAAATGGCCTATGCCTGATTTTTGCTGTTTAGATTTGGACTGCTTTCTAGAGAAGCCATTGAGCATTTTCTTGTTTATTCTTTTTCAGGTCTAAAGAAAAGGACCCAGTTTTGCATGATAATTACTATCATATCTAGATACAGGAAAAAGTTGTTTTTCAACTTGAATCACTTTACCCCTTTCTTCTTAAAGACTAACTGTGGGATCATCAAAGCACAACTCCATCTAGGGAAGAGTTCATTAACTGAGCCTTTCGCGCTCTATAAAAAATTGGCCCCTTAAACATGCAAGCCTACAAATGACAGAGCCAATGACAGCTGCTCTAGAAGCTGCATCATTGGAATCATAACCACATATTACGTAATGTTTGCCCAACTTGAGAGGCAGAATGAAGCATTTCTTGAAGTTCTGATGTCATAGTTTGGTTAGGAATTTCAGAAATCCGCCCATTACCATCTAATGTAGCTAAGAGGAATTTAATGTGTGTTTAACAACTTACATCCCTAAATGACAGGGATGCAAATGCAAATACTTCTTAATCAAACCTTCAATGGGATTGACTCAGCTTATATGGAAGAAAATTAGGAGGGGTACTAACTGAAGAGGTTCTTCCATTCGATTCTCTGCTTGGGAGTGCCTTCTGTGTGGATTCTGCATGTCCTCCCCGCAGTTGGGTAGTGTTCGAAAGACATGCGTGCATAAATGGGCGTGCCTTCGTTGAAGGTTGGGCGTTGAGCTGGCACTTCGGCATTTCATAAAAATCTACTGCCAATCATTAGCGGACCGGAGTTCCGCTGTGGTGACCCCTTACCGGGAAAAAGCCGAAAGACAAACAACAACTAACTGTAGCTTCCTTCTACAAGACCACAGAAAAAACAGCAGGGTCAGCAATAGGGCTTGTATACAGATGTGTGTGTGAACTCTGCACACTGTAAAATATGTATGGCCTTTTAGGAGCCGAGATTAAAAATAAAGGATAAGAGAAGAAGCTACAGAGGCATCTTTTAAGACTCAAGCACAGAGGGAATAGCTATAGGTTTATGAACATCCATATGGTGAAGGTCTAGCGTGTCAGATATTTCTCTTACTTCCCACTTGAAAAATTACTTCATCTCAGAATCTGTCTCATGAAAATAAATATCCTCATCAGCAATAAAACAGTCAGAAGGGATCTGAGAAGACATAGTCCAAGCCTCCTTCATCTGAAGAGGGCTCCATTTTTCTTTTAGGATGAAGATGAGGAGGAAATTGACCTGGCTGTAATGCTCAAAAAGTCTTTAACAATCCTTCAGCAAAAGCAAACCAGTCATCTTGAGAGATCTGAGAGAGATTTCCGAGACAAAACTTACCTGGGACTAGAAAGAGGGGCTATACGTTGTCATCCGCTGCTTTTTACAGGGTATGTCCACTGAGCTTTAGGTGCTGTGGGATAGAAGTAAAGTTGTGTAAAATCTTACCATAACATATGACCTTCCCTTCACTGTTGCAGTATTTCTAATGCAAGAGATCTCCTGCCAAAGCTAGACCAACATCCGGCCAGTACACCAAAGCCTTTAGTATCTACAGGCACATTACATCTGTATGCTCCACGCACATGGCACAGGGCATCAAGGCATGGATACACACAGTTCAGAACTGAAAAGCCCCAGGAGGAAAAGAATGTCCCTAGGGACCAGTAGGAGCAAGTGCACCCAGAAGGAGAAAAGAGAGACAAAAAACCCTCAGCCAGGAGGGCAAGGAGAAAGTACAGTTGTGTATACTTACCATAAATGTAGATGTTCGAGTGTATTCACTGTTGCAGTCATTACATTTGGGTAATCTGCTGGCAAGTTGCTCTCAGTCGGCCTGATTAACAAAGTCTTGGGTCCTGCGTCGGTTGCTGTCCCTTCTTCATGACGTCAGGTCATCAGGGGTATAAAATATGCAGCCGACGCCATTACAACTTTTTTTCTTGCCCCAGATGTCAGGTGCCCCCCCCCCCCAAATGGGGAGCAAAAAAAAAAAAAATATATATATATATATATATATATATATATATATATATATATATATATATATATATATATATGTGTATATATATATGTATATATATATATATATGTATGTATATAATTTAAAACACAAAAAATATACCTCCAAACAAAAACAAATTCACCAAAAAGGCTTTTAAGCATAGTAAAAGAAAGGAGAGGTATAGCAAGAGAAAAACAGGGGGCTGGAGGGTGGGTAACCAGGACTGCAACAGTGAATACACTCGAACATCTACATTTATGGTAAGTGTACACAACTGTACTATGTTCTTTGTGTTTTACTGTAGCAGTCATTACATTTGGGTAGAATCCCAAAGCTATGGTTGGGAGGATGGAGTTGTACAGAATTAGGAGCAGCTGTAAGGCCCTTCAGGACAGCAGTGGCAAAGCCAGCTCTGGATTTGGAGAAGAGAGGTAAATGGTAATGTTTGGTGAACGCATGAACTGAGCTCACTCCAGGTAGCAGCTTCTACAATGTCTCTGGTAGGAACCCCTCTGAGAAAGGCTGCAGAAGTAGATGCAGCCCTGGTGGAATGAGATCTGATCCCCTTGGGGATAGGTTTACCATGGTGCATATAGCAGAAATTAATACAATGGCTTATCCATTTGGAAATAGTCTGCTTTGAAATAGCCTTTCCCTCTGCAGAAAATGCCACCAATAGTTGTTCAGATTTTCTTAGAGACTTTGTCCTGTTTAAGTAGAATTTAAGTTGTCTGTGTACATCCAATGAATGCATAATCAGCTCACCCTTGTTCTGTGGATTGGGACAGAAAGTTGGCAGATGAATGGTCTGATTAAGAGCCACACTGGATACCACCTTAGGCATGAAAGATAGACTGGCCCTGAGAGCCACCCTGTCCGGATGAAAAATAATGAAAGGCTCCACTGCCATAAGAGCCTGTAATTCTTAAATCCTTCCAGCTGAAGTGACTGCTAAAAGGAAAGCTGTTTTTCAGGAGAGACATTTTAGGTCTGCAGTATCATCTGGCTCAAAAGGAGGGAGAGTGAGTTTTTCCAAAGCAAAACTGAGGTCCATTGAAGGAGTTGGTGCTCTCCTGGGAGGTCTTACATTTTTGGCCTCTCTGAGATACTGCTTTAGCAGAGAATGAGAGAAGAGGGGAGGTTCTGTGTTGTAATGAGCTGAAATGGCAGAGGCATGGATTTTTATGGAAGAAAAGAATAGGTCCTTGTGAAGCATCTCAGTTAAGTATTGCAGAATCTGAGGAATATTTGGCATTGCTGTACTTATTCCTTGTGATTGGCTCCAGGCACAGAATCTTTTCCACTTATCAGCATAAGATTTTCTAGTACAAGGCCTTCTAGCCTCCAAAATGAGTGCAGAATTTGGTAGTTATGCTGAGACGGTAGATAAGATGTCTGAGGCAGGTGCCACGGAGGAAGGTTTGACTCATTGCGCAGGAATGGGTACCAGTGTTGGCGAGGCCAGTCTGGAGCAATCAGAATCATTTTTGGTTTGTCCAGCTTGACTTTTAGTAGAACATTGGAGAGCAGAGGCAGAGGGGGAAAAGCATAGACTGATAGGTTTTTCCAGCCGTATGATACAGCATCCACTTTCCAAGCTTTTTTGTGATGAATTCTTGTGCAGAACTTGCCCAACTAATAGTTCTGGGGTGAGGCAAAAAGATACATGTCTGGGCTCCCCTATTTGCATGTCAACATTTTGAAAACTTGTGGTTCCAGTTTCCATTCATGTGGGTCCATAAGATTTCTGCTTAGTTTGTCTGCCAGAGTATTTAGCTTTCCTGGCAGGAATTGAACTTGTAGTTGTATCTCTGACAGGTCAACGCCATGTTCCACAATGCCATGGCTAGTCTGCAAAGGGGGTAGGAGTGTGTACCCCCCTGCTTGTTTACGTACCACATAACTGTGGTGTTGTCTGTCTTTATCAGTAGTTCTCCTGGATGAAGGTAGTTCTTGAAGGCTGTCAGCGCATTCTGTACAGCTAGCATCTCTTTCTGATTGATATGCAAGTGCATTTGATTTGGGCTCCATTTGCCCTGAATGCACTTAACTGCCAGATGAGCCCCCCCAAGCACAGTGTGATGCGTCTGTAGTCAGGGTTTGGGCGGCAGGGAGTGGAGTGAATGGCAGCCCCTTGTTTTGGTGGCAGACCTCTGGCCACCATAGGAACTCTAGGCGCAGGCAAGGTATAATAGGAATCATTGTTTCCAGGCTGTGACAATGTTGACTCCATAAACTTTTTAAGTACCACTGAAGTTTCCTCATATGCAGTCTTGCATATGGAATTACAAGAATGCAGGAGGTCATGAACCCCAAGGCTTGCAGAATTTGTCTTGCAGATAGCAGGGTTTTTGTGGCCACCTGTTTGAAACTAAGCCACCAATTGAATTTGCTTTTTTGGCGTAAGGTAAGTCATCTGGGTAGTTGTATTCAAGCTTGCACCCAGGAATGTAATTTTTTGAGAGGGTACCATTTGTGATTTCTTTTCTATTTATGGTGTACCCTAGACAAGTTAGAACCGTTTTTGCAAACGCCAGATGCTTTAGAAGAATGTCCTTGTTTTCTGCCTGAATTAGACAATCGTCCAGGAATGGATATATTTGAATATCTCTTTGCCTGCAAAATGCAATTACTGGTGCCAGGCACTTTGTGAAGACCCTGGGAGCAGTAGATAAGCCAAAGGGCAAATCAGAGAACTGGTAATGCAAGTAGCCTGCTTTGAAGCGGAGGTATCTTCTGCAAGATTCCCCGATTGGGATATGCAGGTAAGCCTCTAAGTCTAGAGTTACCAACCAGGCATCTTTGCCTAGCATAGGTAGTAGCTGTTGAGTCAGCAGCTTGAATTTTAGAATGTCCAGAAATGTGTTTAGAGTAGATAAGTCCAGAACTGGACGCCATGATTTGTCTTTTTTGGGTACCAAGAAAAGTCTTGAATAGAAACATTGCCCCTTTTCCTCTTCTGGTACTGGCTGAATAGCCCTCATGTTCATGAGGGACAGAACTTGTTTCTGGGCCTCTGCCCACTGATTTGGGGGCAGATCTGGCCATCTGTTTGGGATCAGCAACATGTGGAAATTAAACCTGTATCCCTGGGATACTATATTTAAAACAGACTTGTCCTGGGTAACAAGTTGCCAGTTTCATGCATGAAGTGCCAGTTTTCCCCCCAAAGGGGCGGCTAAAAGTTAAGTGCTTGGTGATTGTAGAGGGAAGTCATTGAGACTGTTTACCAAAGGAAGGTGCCTTGCTGCTTCCAGATTTGGAGTTGGAGGCACCCCATTGTTTTGTTCTAAAAGTTCTTTGTGACTGAAACCTGGAACCTTTGGACTGTCTTGATTTGACTTGAGAGGCTCTCGAGGGGACTGGAAAGGACCAGTTTTTAGTAGGCCAGTGCCTACTAAATCTTGGAGGTTGCACTTGTAAGAAATCTTTCACAGTGTGCATAGATTTAGCTTTATCTTCCATCTTTTATAACACTTCTTCAGCCTTACTACCAAAGAGACTGTCCTGTTGTAAAGGAGCATCCAACAATTTTGCTTTAACATGGTCAGGCAGAGTTTGCTCTTTGAGCCAAGCATGCCTTCTTAGCACATATCCAGTTACAGCAGCCCTGCAAGAGGCCTCCAAGGAATCAAAATCACATTGCAAAGTATGTTTTCCAACTTGTTCAGCTGAATGTAATAAATCCTGCAAATCTTTAATTTTCACACAGTCAGAAATTAACATCATTTTCTGTTTAAGTAGTCCCATGACATGCTGTTGATATTTAAGCATATGAAAGTGACAGTTTAAAGCACTGACTGCCAAGGTTGCAGACGTGTAAACCTTCTTACCCCATCTATCCAGCGCCCTGGAATCCCTTTCAGAAGAGGTAGGATTTTTAGCAGTAGAGGCCTTAATGCCCTTGGGACCTTGAGAAATGGTTTCAGGTCAGCAATAGGATTTTTGAAAAGGAATTTGTGGGAGTCAGGAACCCTGCAGTATCTGTCTGGCTTACAAGGAGCCAGAGGCAGAGAATCAGGAGTCATACTAAATTCTGAAAAAACAACAACAATGTCTAGAACAGGAGGTATGGCCAAAGGCCTATGCTGAGGGAGAAGAAGAAAATCCCTAAGTCTCTTTTTAGATTCAGAGAAATCCTGACTTTCCCAGTGGAAATGTTCCCTTAAGGTAAGTAAAGTTTCCCCAAAAGAAAAATCCTCAGGGGAAGAAGCAGAAGGAATGGAATCTTCTGCATCAGAGTCTTCATAAGTAGGAATAGACAAATCCTGTTCATTAGAAGAGTCAGAAGAAATAGATTCCTATTCAGAAGATTCGTAGTCAGTGTCTTGCCTACGCCTCTTAGGGTTGGCTACCCCTGATCAGAGTAATTAAATCTTCAGCCATTTTGATCATTTGTTTTTTTAGGCATAGGACCTGCACATGTGGCCCGGGCGTTGATTTTTTAGACACAGATTTAGATTTTGGCCTTAGTTTTGAAGATGGCGTCGGTCTAATATACAAATCTGTAGGCCTAAAAGCACCCTCAGAAGCCATTGTCTGCACAGCGGCTCAGGACCCATCTAAGGTAGAGACATCCGCGGGTTCCAAAATTGAAGCATCTCACGGCATACCAGACTCCGAATGGGTCTCCGTAGAGGTCGGCGAATCAGAAGTAGCAGGTATCAGGGGCTGCGAAAGCGCCCGAGTACCGGCGACTGGCTTAGGAGAAGAGTCGTCTTTTTTGGACCTCGACGGTCTGTCTCTATCTTTTTCTTTGCATTTTTTTAAGTATTCCGGTAGTCGGACTGCTAACCAACGACATTTCTGGATAATTAAATCTTGAGCCAAAATATTTAGAAGCAAAAATATACTGACATTTAATCGTGCGTTGATTAAATTTAGTACAAAACCAACAGCAAGGCATGTTGTGGTCAGGACCTAGGCAAGGAATACAGTATAAATGAAAATCCTTATGAGGTATTTGCTTTACACAAGTAATGAAAAGTTATGTACTTACCATAACGTTCCATGTTAGTTGTCTTCTTCTCGCCTTCTTTCTTGCTGGATGGGTTCGGAGCCAAACCTCGGCTCCGACTCGGCCTATTACTAAAGCTCGAGAGCTATTTTTTTCGGCTCGAGGCTATCCTATGTCCCATAATGCTAGGCATGATATACCCAGATCTCGTTTGATAGCTAACACTATGGACATACATGTCCCCACCATGACAGAGAAAAAATATATATACATATATATATATATATATATATATGTATATGTGTGTGTGTATATATATATATATATATATATATATATATATATATATATATATATATATATATATATATATATATATATATATATATATATATATCTACCTCTATACATCTACATATAAAAAACTCTTATAAGAGTTACCAAGAAAAGGAAGGAGGAAGCTAAGGAGATAACTCTCATGATAACACATCTCAGAAGATACTCTTGGTCTTGCCAGCTTGCCAGGCTAGGGGGATGGAGGGTGGGACACAAGAAAGAAGGCGAGAAGAAGACAACTAACATAGAACGTTATGGTAGGTACATAACTCTCAATGTTAAGCTGTCGATCTCACCTTCATTCCTGCTGGATGGGACAGCATCCCTAGCACCTTAGTCCTGGGTGGCTCAATGGAACAAACTCTTGAGTACAGTGGAACCAAAATCAGCCCTACTTCTAGAGGTCATGGCCAGCTTGTAATGAGAAATGAAGGTATGAGGAGAGGCCCATGTGGCCGCTGCACAAATGGAATCCATTGGCAATCTTGCCTGAAAGGCTACTGAAGAAGCTAATGCTCTGGATGAATGAGCTCTGAGCTTAATAGGGAGCTCTTTATGCCTCAATTGGTAAATCAATATAACAGAGGTCAACCACCTGGACAAGGTTACTTTGGAAACTGGCAGGCCTTGTTTCCCTTCCACATAAGACAGGAAGATCTGTTCTGATTTCCTCGTCTGCTTGGTTCTATCCAGGTAGAAGCGTAACTGACGGTGAGCGTCTAGACAATGTAACTTCCGTTCAGACCTATTGGTATAAAGTGGGAAGAAAACAGGAAGATCGATGGTCTGATTCAGATTTTTTTTCAGAAAGTACTTTGGGTAAAAAGGACGGATTAGAAGTGACACTCTTATCTTTATGAAAAACAAGGTAAGGGGGGGCGAACACAAAGGGCTTGAAGCTCTGATACCCTTCTCGCTGAAGTGATGGCTACTAAAAACAGAGTTTTCCAAGAGAGCAACTTTAAAGAACAGGAAGCCGCAGGTTCAAAGGGAGGGAGAATTAAAGACGACAGCACCAAATTTAGGTCCCATGGTGGGGGAGGATCTTTTACCGGGGGCCTAAGTAAGAGGGTTCCTTTTAGAAAGGCTTTACAAAGTTTGTGTGACAATGTTGGTCTCTGACAATCCAACGTGAAAATTCGCAATGGCTACCAAATGAACTAGGATAGTGGCTGAAGAAGATCCCATTTGAAAAAGTTCTGCCAAAAACTCTAAGACTGTATGGACAGGGGCTGTAAAAGGGTTAACTTGTTTCTCCCTTGCCCAAACAGAGAAACGCTTCCATTTGCTAGCATAAGTCTTTCTGGTAGTAGACTTGTGCGAAGCGAGGATGATGTCATGAACTGAGTGAGAGATTGAGGGAAGCCTGGCTAGGGTTGGAAGTGGAGCAACCAAGCTGTGAGGTTGAGAGATTGGAGAGATTGATGCAGCCCGCCTGACTGATGTGTCAGAAGATCTGGCGCTGGGTCCAGATGCCAGGGTTGATCTAGTAGATGACGTTGCAGGAACGGAAACCAAATTTGTCGAGGCCAGTAAAGGGCAACAAGGATCTTTCTGGATCTCAAAACAGTTGCTTTCTGGATTAGCTGAGTAATTAAGGGAAAAGGGGGAAAAGCATACAGAAGACCCCGGGGCCAATCGTGGACTAGAGCGTCTCTGGGGGGAAGACCTGCGAGAGGGAAGAGGGTGAAGAAGTCTGGGCACTTGCTGTTTTGAGGGGTTGCAAAACGATCACAGCAAGGCTGACCCCACTTCCTGAAGATTTTTTCCGCTACTAGCTGGTTGAGAGACCACTCATGGGGCATGAGAATGGCTCTGCTCAGCCTGTCTGCTATGACGTTGGACTTCCCGGGGATATGCATTGCTACCAGAAACCGTTGAGAAGAGATCGCCCACTGCCACAGTCTGAGTGCTTCTCGACATAGGGAGTAGGACCTGGTTCCACCCTGCTTGTTGATGTACCACACTACAGACATATTGTCTGTCTGAATTGCAACAGGCCCGGTGGGTAGAGAGTCTTGAAGGGCCTGCAACGCTAAAAGTACCGCTCTCATTTCCAAGACATTTATGTGCAGGTGGCTTTCGAAAGGCTGCCATGTGCCCTGGCCTGTCCTGCCCTGAAAATGCCCCTTCCACCCGATCAGGGAGGCATCCGTTGTCACAGTAGCCACAGGAGGAGGAAGGACAAAGGGTCTGCCCTGAAGAACCTGAGGGGAGACCATCCACCACGAAAGGTGTCTTTTGCATGACTGAGTGATTAGAATGCTGTGTGACACTGGAAGCTGTTGAAAGGACCACTGGGAAAAAAAGCATCCATTGTAGGATCCACATGTGAAAACGAGCTAGGGGGAGTAATGTGATAGCTGCTGCCATGAGACCTAGGGTTTTTAGTACGAATCTGGACTCTGCTCTCTTGTAGTAGGATTTGAACATGACCCCGAATGTCTGAAATCCTTTGTACAGGCAGTTTTGCGGACGGTTCTACAGTGTTTAAAACAGCACCTATGAAGGTAAATGACTGACAAGGTGACAAGGCAGACTTTTCGGAGTTTATAGAAATACCTAGCTCGTTGCAAATTTGGAGGGTATAATCTCTGGAATGGAGTACCTGACGCTTGGTGGTGGCAGTAAGAAGCCAGTCATCTAAGTATGGAAACACCTGGAATCCTTTTCGTCTCAGGTGAGCCGCAACCACTGCCATGCATTTGGTAAACACCCTGGGGGCTGTGGTGAGGCCAAAGGGCAGGACTCTGAATTGGTAGTGACTGGCTCCCAGTCGGAAGCGGAGAAACCTCCTGGAGCGCCTGTTCATTTTGATATGATAGTACGCATCCTGAAGGTCTATAGAGCACATCCAATTGTCCTGACCCAGGAAGGGTAAAATGGACTGAAGCGTGACCATCCGGAATTTCGTTCTTTGAACAGACTTGTTCAGCCTGCTGAGATCCAAAATAGGTCTTCAGTCCCCTGTCTTTTTTGGTACCAAAAAGTAGAGTAGACTCCGGATCCCTGCTGGTCTGCTAAGACTGGCTGGATGGTTCTTTTTACTAGCAGCTTTGAAATTTCTAGTGCTGCTTGATCCCTCAGACCAGGTGGAACTTCTGGAATGGGCCCTTTTGGCGGTTGTGAGGTCTGAATAAAGGGAATTTTGTAACCCTCGGATATGATCGACCGTACCCAATTGTCTTGCGTGAGGGAATGCCAGGCTTCTGGGTACAGTGATAGTCTTCCCCTGACTGCCTCCGAAGGTGGACAGTCGGGCAGCTCCTCAGGGGTGCTGGAAGGGTTTGTCAGAGAAGGATTCTCTGCTACCCTGATTCTGCAGACCCCCCTGCCCCTCGGCCGGCGTCTATTATTGTTCCCTCCTCTGCCTCTGGAGGGAAGCTCATCACGTGCGGTCAGGCAGTACTCCCTGAGGTTTGCGGAACCACATTTTCCCACCTTTCTGACCCTTAGGGTATGGTCTAGAAAGGGTAGAAAAAAGTACAGTTTTGTACCTACCATAAATGTAGATGTCCGATAGATATGCAACTGCAGTCATAACATATGGGTTTGTCCTGCCTCAGGCAGCCCTCGGTCGGCTGGATTCCAAAGTCTGGGGCTGGTGTCGCCTCCTCTCCGACGTCAGAGCGGCTGGAGTATAAAGGCTTCGGCCGACGCCATCTTCTTCAGTGTTTCTTGCCCCAGATGCCAGGTGCCCTCCTAGGAAGGCTAAATTTGGTGAATGGATAAACAATTCCAGACATGCACAACAGTAATAAATAGATCCACCATAGGAGATACCCCCAGCTAATAGGAATGGGTAGTGGACCCATAAAGAAGGTTGCAGAGGGGTAGGAGGGTGGGAAAATCCGACTGCAGTTGCATATCTATCGGACATCTACATTTATGGTAGGTACAAAACTGTACTATGTCCTTCAAGAATGCAACTGCAGTCATAACATATGGGATGAATACCATAACCAAGCTGGGGGTGGATGGAACTAAGAAAGGGATGGTGTAGCTAAAATGCCCTGCAGGACTGCCGAAGCAAAGCCTGCTCGGGATCTGGAGTATAAGGGCAGGTTGTAGTGCTTGGTAAATGTATGCACGGAGCTCCATGTAGCAGCCTCTAGAATGTCCTTTGTAGCCACTCCTCTTAGGAAAGCTGTGGATGTGGCTATAGCTCTGGTGGAATGTGGCCTAATATTGGCTGGCACACCTTTTCCATGGAAAGAATAGCAGAATCTGATGCAGTGTCCAATCCATTTTGAAATTGTTTGTTTGGAGATTGCTTTTCCTTGTACTCCAGCAGCTTAGGCTACAAACAGTTGGTCAGACTTTCTGGTGGCCTTAGTTCTGTCCAAGTAGTAACGTAGTTGCCTGTGTATGTCCAAAGTATGCAGCAGTTTCCCCCCCCTGTTTTCTGGATTGGGGAAGAAAGTAGGCAGGTGAATAGCTTGATTTAGAGATACCCTGGAAATTACTTTTGGCATGAATGTAGGATTGGTTCTTAGAGAAACTCTGTCCTGATGAACAATGAGGAAGGGAGGTACTGCCATGAGTGCCTGTATCTCCGAGACTCTTCTTGCAGATGTGACTGCCAATAGAAAAAACGTTTTCCATGATAGAAATTGCATTTCTGAAGTTGCTGCTGGCTCAAAAGGAGGAAGAGTTAATTTTTGCAAAACGAAATTGAGGTCCCATGCAGGTACTGGCTGTTTTCTGGGAGGTTTGATATTCTTTATCCCTCTTAGGAACTGTCTTAGCAAAGGATGTGAAAACACTGGTGGATCACAATTGTATTTTGCTGAGATTGCTGAGACGTGAATCTTTATAAAATAATATGAGAGTCCAGTATGAAACATCTCTGCCAAGTATTCCAATATCTGAGGTATACTCAGTAATGTTGTATCCTGACCCCTGTTGGCATTCCAGATGCTGAATCTCTTCCACTTGGCTGAATAGGTTTTTCTGGTGGAAGGTCTGCGTGCTTCCAGTAAGATCTCTTGAACTTTTTTGGAAAGAGAGATAGCGGAAGGAGTCATGGTAACCTCTAGGCTGTCAGATGCAATGTTTTCAGGTTTTGATGGACAGTCCTGTAATTGTGTTGTGTTAGAAGCAGGGGCCATAGGGGCAGAGGCCACGGTTTGGTCCGAGTTATGCTCAACAGCAATGGGTACCAGTGTTGCCTTGGCCAGTCTGGAGCTATCAGAATGCCTGTTGGTTGTTCTGCTTTGATCTTCAGTATCACCTTGGTCAGCAGAGGTAGAGGAGGAAATGCATACATTTTTAGGGAATTCCAGCTGAAGGAGAGAGCATCCGTTTTCCAGGCTAGAGGATGGTGGGTCCTTGTGCAGAACTTTTCCAGGTGATGATTCATGTGAGAAGCAAAGAGATCTACATCCGGTCTTCCCCATGTCTTTGTTATTTGTGAGAAAATGTGAGGATGCAGCATCCATTCGTGTGGATCCAAGAAATTTCTGCTTAGCTTGTCCGCCAGTATATTGTCCTTGCCTGGCACAAACTGGGATTGCAAATGTATCTCCAGACTCAGGGATTTTTTCCCAGAGAATCATTGTTAGTCTGCAGAGGGGATAAGAATGAGTGCCTCCCTGCTTGTTTATATACCACATGACAGTGGTGTTGTCTGTCCTTATTAGCAAATGTCCTTGGTGTAGTGATTTTTCGAAAGTCTCGATTGCATGTATCACTGCCAACATCTCTTTTTGGTTTATGTGCAGATGTCTTTCCCTTGGTGTCCATAGACCTTGAATGCATCTGCCCTCCATGTGCGCCCCCCATCCATGATCTGAGGCGTCTGTTGTAATCATTTGACCTGCTTGAGGTCTGTTGAAGGACATGCCTTTGTTTAACTGACTTGCTTGAGCCCACCACAAAAATTCTTTTTGCAGACATGGAATGAGTGGGATTACGTCCTCTAGGCTTTGGCTGTGTTGGGACCATAAGCTTTTTAAGTACCATTGCAGCTTTCTCATATGAAGTCTTGCCAAAGGTATCAGAAGAATGCAAGATGCCATGAACCCCAAGGCCTGCAGGATTTTCCTTGCAGTCAGCTGGGAGAGCTTTGCTAGTCCTTTGAAATACTCTGGTAACTGCTGTTGTTTTTCCTCTGTGAGGTAGGCCATTTGAGTTTCTGTGTCCAGTTTGGCTCCTAGGAAAATAATCTGTTGGGATGGCAGTAGTCTTGATTTCTGAATGTTGACTGTGTATCCCAAGGCCTGCAGTAGCTGAATGACATAGTCCAAGTTTGCTGTTAAGGTTTGTTTGTTGTCTGCTTGTATGAGGCAGTCATCCAGGTAGGGGTATATTTGAATCCCCTGGAGTCTGCAGTGTGCCACTACTGATGCCAGGCATTTCGTGAACACTCTGGGCGCAGTAGATAAGCCAAATGGCAATGCTGAGAATTGATAATGCTCTGTCCCTGCAAGAAATCTGAGGTATCTTCTGCAGCTTTGTCTGATTGGGACATGCAGGTATGCCTCCTTGACTCCTTGAGGTCCAGAGTGACTAGCCAAGACCCCTTGCCCAGCATGGGAAGGAGTTGCTGCAATGTCAGCATTTTGAACTTTGGCACTATGAGAAAAGTATTTAGAGTAGACAAGTCCAGTATAGGCCTCCATTTGTTTTCTTTTCTTGGAACAAGGAACAGTCTTGAATAAAATCCCTGGCCTTGTTCCTGAGGAGGAACCCTTTCTATTGCTTTTATACTTAACAGCTTTGAAACTTGAGTGAGTGCCTCTGCCCTTTGATGATGTGGCAGGTTTGGCATGCCTTGTCGTATTGGTAAAGTATGGAAGTGGAATCTGTAACCCCTGTCTATTAAATCCAGAATCCATTTGTCCTTGGTTAAGATATGCCAGTTTTTTGAGAATAAGGATAATTTTCCGCCCAAAGGTGCTTCTCTTTGAGCCTTTGTAGGCGGTATGAAAGTCAAGTAATTGTGATTGTCCTTGTGGTGCAGCTGGGCTGCCTGTGCCACTTCTTTGATTTGGAGGTTGCCATTGGCGGCCCCTGTAGGATCCTTGGCATTGCCCTCTACCTCGGGCACGCCTGTTTTTTCCCCTTTGAAACTTGTCAGAGTCTGGGAAGGACCAATTCTTTGAAGGCCAGTTTCTGCTGAACCTGGGTGGCTGAACCTGGAGGAAATCCTTGACTGTCTGTACTGACTTAGCTTTTTCCTCAATGGATTTCAACACATCTTGTGATTTAGCACCAAAAAGCTTCTGTTTTTCCAGAGGTGCATCAAGTAACTTTACTTTAACATGGTCTGGCAATGGCTGATCTTTTAACCAAGCATGTCTATGTATCACAGCCCCAGTCATAGCTGCCCTACATGAAGCCTCCAATGCATCATAACCACACTGAAGAAAATGACTGTTAACCTGCTGAGTGTTATGTATATGATCCTGCAATGCTTTTCTATCAATAGGCTCAGGAGAGGCTAGCTTTTTCTGTAAATCATCCAGTAAAAAATCCTGGTACTGAAACATATGAAAAAGGCAGTTAAGTGACCTCATGGCTAGGGTGGTAGAGGTATAAACTTTTTTACCCCATCTCTCCAGGGACCTAGCTTCCCTATCCGCTGGCAGTGGATTCTTGGCAGTGGAAGTAGCCACTCCCTTGGGGCCCTGTGAAATATTTTATAGATCCACAGAGTGGGCCTTAAAGAGATGTTTGAGTGTCAGGGACCCTATAATATATGTCTGGCTTGACAGGAGCAGGGGGGAGAGAATCAGGGTTAGCACTGGAGTCAGAGAAAACATCATCCAAAACATCCATAACTGGAGGAATAGCTAAAGGTCTGTGCTGGGGAAGCTTGAGGAAGGTACGTAGCCTTTTCCTGGAATCAGAGAATTCCTGACCCTGCCATTGGAAATGTTCCCTCATAGAGTGCAGGACTTCACCAAACGAGAAATCCTCTGGAGGGGAGGCAGAAGGAATTGATTCCTCAGCATCAGAGTCCTCATAGGCCTGGAAGGATTCTTCTTGGGTATCTGAATGCTCAGAATCCCCAGAGGCTTCATCTGAAGAGAGGTTGTTAGCCTGCTCAGTTCTGGGCCTTTTCTCTGCAGGTGGCTGAGAACCTCTGTCTGGGTGAGGCTGAGACCCCCTGATAAGAGAAATAAGATATGCAGCAAGAGACATGATCTGTTTATCAGAAGAAGGGGCCTGAGCAGCAGGTTTAGGATGGGCCTTGGCCTGGCTGGCGGCCTTAGCACGTGCAAAGGCCTTGATGGACATGGATACAGGAGGCCTTGCAGCCCCACGTGCAGGAGTAACCTTGTCTACGGGAATGGTGTCAGGTAGATCCAGAACTTCGGTTTCCGGAGGAAAATCAACAACCGGCACCGGAGAGGTCTCCGAGACCGAAGGACGTGTTAACGCTGTGTCGTCGGCCTGGAGCGGTTGAATTACCACTTCCGAAGGGACCGAAGCACTAGCGGAGGGTTTAGGAGTTGCATCGGTGGTGGACGTGGGCCGAGGATGTCGGTCCCGGTCCTTTCGTTTTTTGGTAGATTGAGTTGTCGGTTGATCCGACGGCATAATATACGCTAAAGATTCACTGAAAAAGTCTTCGGCAAATTCTGCCCGGCGCCTGAGAGTGCGCTTATTAAAGCAAGCACAGGCAGCGCAGGCCGAGACGTCGTGGTCTGGGCCCAGGCAAGGAAGGCAGTAAGAATGGAAGTCCTTATGAGGTATTTGTTTACCACAAGACAAACAATTATTAACTTTCTCAATTTGTTCTGACATCGGCTGAGGCAAGAAAAATGTTCCCAACGGGTACTTAGCTTTTAGATGACTTCGGTACTGAAAACACAGGAGCTGACCGACCAGCACTTGCGAACTGCTTCTGCTTCGGGCACCGCGCGGCAAGAAAGACTGAAGAAGATGGCGTCGGCCAATGCCTTTATACTCCAGCCGCTCTGACGTCGGAGAGGAGGCGACACCAGCCGACGCCGGACCCAGACTTTGGAATCTGGCCGACCAAGGGCTGCCTGAGGCAGGACAACCCATATGTTATGACTGCATTTGCATTCTTGAAGGACATCGGACTCCTATGGCAGAAAGAGTCTTGCCTTCCTGCTCGCACCTGGTCAACGTATCCTTCACTTGAGGTCCAAACAAGGCAGAACCATCAAAGGGGGTGTTAGTGTAGGACGCCTTGAAGGGGTCAGCAAAATTGCAAAGCCGTATCCAGGCGTGTCTCCTTAGAGCTACGCCCGTGCCTGCAGCCCTACTAGCTCCATCGGCTGCATAAGAAATGAGCCGCATGGAGGAATTAACAATAGAGTTTAGGGTCCCCAGCTGGGAGTTGATCTTTTCCTGAGACCCCGCACCTGACGGGTCCTGTAAGGTGTCACCCAGTTCCTTGAGAAGGTCTCTCTGGAGACAGGTGAAATGGCACAAATAATTCAGTGACCGCATAGCAAAAGTCGCTGAGGAAAACATCTGCTTGCCATACCTGTCCATAGTCCTAGATTACTTATTAGGAGGATGGACAGGTACTGAAGGGTCAGCCAACTCCTTTTTAGTGGCCGCCGCCACCACCATGGCATCACCAGGGACGCCCTTAGTTAGAAACTGCTTGTCAGAAGGGGCTGTAATAAATTTTGTAGGCCTCCAGGGAGTCGGTTCCATAGTATCTGGAGCCGTCCACGCCTTTCGAGCCACCACAAACATGAGCGGGTCGAAAGGTGAAGACACCCAGGAGGTGGAAGGGCGAGAACCGAATGCATCCAGGTACACCAACTCGTCCTCTGAAGGGTTAAGGGCAGACCAGTTTCCCCTCTGCTAAAGAATCTCCAGGATGTCAGAAAAAGAGACATCCTCAGAGGGGACCTTGGGGACCCTTCTGAATCATCCAAGTCAGTGTCCAATGTGACTGACTCAGGGGAGTCTACATGCTTCCTCTTGCATTTTCTCTTTCGAGGGGGCTCCCCTGAAGGATCAGGGGAGGGCTCGGAAGAGGAGGATATGCCCCAATGGGGCTACTTGTAGCGTCGGTTCTCCACGCTCGGGATCAGGACAGTGTGTAGAGACTGGAGCAGGCACCACAGAGGGAGGAGCCGAAGGAGCCGACCATGGAGCAGGCACAGGGGCCAGCACACTCCTCATGACCTCAAAGGCACCCCTATCAGGCAGGGAAGGGGGTCCCCACTCCAAAGAGACAAGGACTCCTCCCGGCACAGAGAGGGATGGCTCCGAGGACGATGTCGGGGCCGAACTCACCTGCACTGAAGCTCCGAGAGGGAGAAAGTGGTCGGACAAGGGTCCGATGCCTTTCGCCCCCTCGGAGCCGACGAGAGAGTCCTGGCACCCGGATCCCTCCAAGGATGGAACCAAGGAAGGGATCGGAGCTGACGAGGGAGCCGAAAGGAGTAGTATCTGCTCCGACGGTCCCGACACCTACAATCACCGGCTCCAAACACACAGGAAGAATCGGAGGAGGAATCGAAGAGGGAGAAGTGAAAGCCACTACCTGATGAGGAGGGGCTATGAAACATTTGGGCCAGTGCCTGCGACTTAAGTAGTCTGCTAACCACCCTCTCGGGGTCATGGTCCGACAGCCTGGAAGACCGAGAGGAATGGGACCTGTGACTCCGCTCCGATAAGGATAAATGGACAGATTTCAGGGAAGGAGACCTGGAACGCTTCTTGCTCGAAGACGGCTCCGACAGCAGAGTTGGAGCCGACTGAGGCCTCGAATCATCGGTTCCGGGCCAGAACCGATGCAGTGATAGTAGTAGCACCGCTCGGCGACTGCTCCGAACATGGAGCCGACGGTTTGGCGGGCTTGGAAGGTTTACCCGAAGCCTTAGCCGGGGAACCTTCATGCTTTAACAAGTTTCTCAAAATAAGTTTGTTTCTGCGTTCCTGCAGGACTCTTGGACTGAACGCATGGCAGACAGAACAAGAGTCCTGCAGTTGCAGAGGGCCCACGCAATATACACAAGAAGTGTGACCGTCTGTCAGAGACGTCTTCTGACAGCACGAGTCACACTTCTTGAAGCCCGAGACCTTGGTGTCTTTCGACATCCTGAAACAAGGAGCAGAAAGGAGACGGGCAGAAAAAGACAACTCTGGGAGGTCTAGTCACAATCAGCCAAACACGCACACACAAAAAGGTTGTAACAGACTAAGAAATAAACAAAAAACCCACACTTATTAATACAATTTAACTAGGCACACACATACATCTACAGACAAAAAAGTATGGAAGAGGTTTGGCCAAGGGCCTAACTATTAGGTGAGGGGAAAACTGTATCAAAAAATACCTAAGAGGGAATCCTAAACAGGGATCTAAAGGGTAGTAACTATAAAACACCATCACTTGTGAACTGCTTCTGCTTCGGGCACCGCGCGGCAAGAAAGACTGATGTAATGGCATCGACTGCATGTTTTATACCCCTGACGTCATGGAAGAAGTGACAGCAACTGACGCAGGACCCGAGACTTTGTTAATCAGGCCGACTGAGGGCAACCTGCCAGCAGATTACCCAAATGTAATGGCTGCAACAGTGAAACATGAAGAACATCAGGCTACAGGAGAAGGGGAAGGAGGGAGGGAGCGGATACTGCAGTGAATAGAAGTACATCTACTATTATCGTGAGATTTTATACAATTGCACTATGTCCTTCCATATCACTGTTGCAGTATTCTTAACATAGGCAAAAGCTCAAGTGGAAACCTGGGAGAAGAAAGGCAATTTAGAACCCTCAAGAAACCCACGTAGGACAGTCTTGGCAGAGCCAGCTACAGTCCTGGAAATAACTTCCAACTTATAATGCTTAATGAAGGTATTCACAGAAGACCAAGTAGCAGCCTCAAGCATGGAATTAGTATCCAACTCCTTGAAAAAAGCATCAGAGAAAGCAAAAGCTCTGGCAGAGTAAGCCTTTACTGAAGAGGAAAGACATCCGCCATAAAAGGAATAACAAATAGTAATGGCTTTAGATAACCAAGAAGAGATGGTCTGTTTAGAAATAGTTACACCCAAAGACCTGGGATGAAAAGAAACAAAAAGTTGCTCAGACTTGCGAATAAAGCACAGTTGTGTACACTTACCATAAATGTAGATGTTCGAGTGTATTCACTGTTGTAGTCATTACATTTGGGTAATCTGCTGGCAGGTTGCCCTCAGTCGGCCTGAATATCAAGGTCTTGGGTCCTGTGTCGGTTGCTGTCTCCTCTTCCATGATGTCAGGGGTATAAAACATGCAGCAGATGCCATTTTAGTTAGTTTTTCTTGCCCCAGATGTCAGTTTCCCCCCAAATGGGGAGCAAAAATATGTATATATAAATAAACAGAAATATATATGTAAATGCACTTTTAGCAACATAAACTTTACCTTCATCTAAAAGCAAATACACCACAAAGGCTTCAGAATATAGTGAAGGAAAGAGAAGTTCTAGAATAAAAAAGGGGGATGGCGGGTGGGTAACCCAGACTGAAACAGAATACACTAGAACATCTACATTTATGGTAAGTGTACACAACTGTACTATGTTCTTCGTGTTTCACTGTTGCAGTCATTACATTTGGGTAGAATCCCACAGCTATGGTTAGGAGGATGGAACTAAATAGCATTAGGAGCAGCTATAAGGCCCTGCAGAACTGCAGTGGCAAAGCCTGCCCTGGACTTAGAGAAGAGAGGCAAATGATAATGCTTTGTAAAAGTATGAACAGAGCTCCAAGTAGCCGCTTCTAGAATGTCTTTGGTTGGAATTCCTCTGAGAAAGTCTGCTGAGGTAGAGGCAGCCCTGGTGGAATGTGACCGGATTTTCCCTTGGGCACTGGTTCACCATGATGCAAGTAGCAGAAATGAATGCAGTGGCTTATCCACTTAGAAATAGTCTGCTTTGATATAGCCTTCCCCTCTGATCCTGCAGCAAATGCCACCAGTAGTTGCTCAGACTTTTAGAGATTTGGTCCTGTTTAAGTAGAAGCTTAGTTGTCTGTGTACGTCCAAAGAATGCAGAATCCGCTCCCTTTTGTTCTGCGGATTTGAGTAAAATTTTGGCAGGTAAGTAGTTTGGTTAAGAGCCACACTGGATACCACCTTAGGCATAAAGGAAGGATTGGTCCTGAGGGACACCCTATCTGGGTAAAATGTAATAAAAGGCTCCACAGCCATGAGGGCCTGTAGTTCTGAAACCCTTCTTGCTGAAGTGATTGCCAAAAGGAAAGCTGCTTTTCCAAGATAAAAACTTTATATCCGCAGTAGCTGCTGGTTCAAAAGGAGGCAGGGTGAGTTTTTCCAGCACAAAATTGAGGTCCCATGCAGGGGTTGGTGATCTTCTGGGAGGCCTTAAATTTTTGGTCCCTCTAAGATACTGTTTTAGCAGAGGATGAGAAAAGATGGGAGGCTCCATGTTGTAATGAGCCGAGATGGCAGAGGCATGGAGTTTTATTCAAGAAAAAGATAGGCCCTTGTCAAGAATCTCAGTCAAGTATTGTAAAATCTGAGGAATATTTGGTTTTGCTGTGTCCGTTCTTTGTGCTTGGTTCCAAGCATAGAATCTCTTCCATTTATCAGCATAAGATTTTCTAGTACTAGGCCTTCTGGCTTACAAAATGACATCCATCACAGACTTACTGAGAGGTGGTGTTGAATAATTACATGATCAGCCATGTTGCCAGGTTCAGAGTTTGGAGCAGAGTGTACAGAATTTGATTGCTCTGCTGAGACAGTAGATGAGGTATTTGAGGCAAGTACCAAGGAGGGAGTTGAGGCACATTCCTTAGAATTGGGTACCAGTGCTGGTGAGGGCAGTCCGGGGCAATTAGGATCATATTCAGTTTTTCCTGTCTGACCTTTAGTAAGACCTTGGGAAGAAGAGGCAGAGAAGGAAAGGCGTAGACTGAAAGGTTTTTCCAACTGAAGGATAGGACATCCACTTTCCATGCTTGTCTGTGATAAGTCCTTGTGCAGAATCTGTCCAGTTGATAATTTTGGGGAGAGGCAAATAGATCTATGTCTGGGCTCCCCCATTTCTCTGTTATGCTGAAGACTTGTGGATCCAGTTTCCACTTGTGAGGGTCCATAAGATTTTTGCTTAGGTCGTCTGCCAGAGTATTTTGTTTTCCTGGCAGGAATTGAGCTTGAAGATGTACTTGGTAAGTCAAGGCGGTGTCCCACAATGCCATGGCTAGTCTGCAAAGGGGATAGGAATATGTACCCCCCTGCTTGTTTATGTACCACATAACTGTGGTGTTGTCCATCTTTATCATTAGTTGTCCTGGATGAAGTAAGTCCTTGAAGGCTGTCAAGGCATTCTGAACAGCTAACATCTCTTTCTGGTTGATATGCAGATGCATTTGTTTTGGGCACCATATGCCCTGAATGCATCTCCCTGCCAGGTGGGCCCCCCCCCCAAGCATAGTCTGATGCGTATGTAGTTAGGGTTTGGGTGGCAGGAGGTAGAGAGAAAGCCTGTCCCTTGTTCTGGTGACATGTCTCTGCCCATCAAAGAAACTCCTGTTGTAGGCAGGGAATGAGAGGAATCATTGTTTCCAGACTGTGACTATACTGACTCCATAAACTTTTTAGATACCATTAAGTTTCCTCATATGCAGTCTTGCATATGGAATTAGTAGAATGCAGGATGCTATGAACCCCAAAGC
This sequence comes from Protopterus annectens, assembly GCF_019279795.1. Taxonomy (NCBI): domain Eukaryota; kingdom Metazoa; phylum Chordata; order Ceratodontiformes; family Protopteridae; genus Protopterus; species Protopterus annectens. The sequence continues at coordinate 1,936,476,257 of NC_056737.1, read as the reverse complement.
CTGCAGAATTTGTCTTGCAGATAACTGAGTTTTTGTTGCCATCTGTTTGAAGTATATAGTTAGTTGTCTGTTTGTCTGGCGTAAGGTAAGCCATCTGGGCAGTTGTATTCAAGCTTGCACCCAGGAATGTAACTTTTTGAGAGGGTACCAGTTGTGATTTCTTTTCGTTTATTGTGTACCCTAGGTAAGTTAGGAGCCTTTTCTACAAATGCCAGAAGTTGAAGAAGAATGTCCTTGTTTTCTGCTTGAATGAGACAGTCGTCCAAGTAAGGATAGATTTGTATGCTTCTTTGCCTGCAAAATGCAATTACTGGTGCCAGGCACTTTGTAAAGACCCTGGGTGCAGTAGATAAGCCAAAGGGCAGTGCAGAGAATTGTTAATGCATAAAAGCTGCCTTGAAGCGGAGGTATCTTCTGCATGATTCCCTTATTGGGATATGCAGGTATGCCTCTTAAGTCTAGAGTCACTACCCAAGCGTTCTTGCCCAGCATGGGCAGTAGCTGCTGTAAAGTCAGCATTCTGAATTTTGGGATGTCCAAGAACATGTTCAGAATCGATAATTCCAGTATTGGACGCCAGGCATGGTCTTTTCTGGGTACCAGGAACAGTCTTGAATAAAAACCTTGTCCTTTTTTGGTAATGGTTGAATAGCCCCCATATCCATGAGGGACATAACTTGTTTCTGTGCCTCTACCCATTGATTTTGTGGAAGATCTGGCCAACCATTTGGAACTGGCAAAGTATGGAAATGAAATCTGTACCCCTGGGATACTATGTTTAATACCCACTTATCCTGGGTAAGTAACTGCCAATTTTGAGCATGAAGTGCTAGTTTTCCCCCTAAGGGGGCTGCCAAAAGATAAGTGCTTGGAGATGGTAGAGGGAAGTCATTGAGACTGCTTACTGTAGGGTTGTGCTTTGTTTCCTCCAGATTTGGAGGTGGAGGCAACCCATTGCTTTGACCTTTAAGAACCCTGTGATTGGTATCTAGAGCCTTTTGAGTGTCTGGATTTGCCTTGTGAGGCTCTGTTGGACACAGGAAAGGACCATTTTTTGTAGGCCATTGTCTACTGAATCTGGGTGGCTGCACTTGTAAGAAATATTTTACAGTTTGCATAGATTTAGCTTGGTCTTCAATTTTCTTTAAAACCTCTTCTGCCTTATTACCAAAGTATCATGTTGTAATGGTGCATCCAACAATTTAGCCTTAACAAGATCAGGCAGACTTTGCTCCTTGAGCCAGGCATTCCTTCTAATCACAGATCCAGTAACTGCAGCCCTGCAAGAGGCCTCCAAGGAATCAAAACCACATTGCAAAGTATGCTTTCCAACCTGTTCTGCTGCATGCAATAATTCCTGTAATTCTTTACTTTCCACACAATCAGAAATCAACATAATTTTCTGTTTTAATAAGCCCAAAACATGCTGTTGATGTTTAAGCATATGAAACTGGCAGTTTAAGGCCCTAATTGCCAAGGTTGCAGACTTATAAACCTTCTTTCCCCATCTATCCAGCACCCTGGAATCTCTATCAGAGGGAGTAGGATTTTTGGCTTTATAGGCTTTTACAACACCTTTGGGACCCTGTGAGCTAGTTTCAGGATCAGCAGCAGGATTTTTGAATAAAAATTTGTGGGGGTCAGGAGCCCTGTAATATCTGTCTGGCTTACTAGGAGCCGGAGGTAGGGAATCAGGAGCCATGCTTGATTCCGAAAACACATCAACAATGCCCAATACAGGAGGTATAGCGAAAGGCCTATGCTGAGGTAAAAGAAGGAAATCCCTAAGCCCCTTTTTTGAATCAGAGAAATCCTGACTCTCCCAATGAAAATGTTCCCTTAAAGTATGCAAGGTTTCTCCAAAAGAATACTCCTCAGGAGGAGATGCAGATGGGATGGATTCTTCTGCATCTGAATCCTCATAGGGTAGTATAGAAAATACCTCATCAGAAGAAATAGAAACCTGATCTGAAGATTCATAATCAGTTGTCTTGCCTACACCTCTTAGCGGGGGGGGGGTTAGACTTAGAAGTTGTTTTTGAAGCTGGCGTTGGTTTTATATAGAAATGTTGAGGCCTGAAAACACCCTTAGAAGCCAGTGCCTGCTCAGCGGCTCCGGACCCATCCGAGGGAGAGACATCCGCAGGTACAATACTCTGAGAATCCCGCAGCATACCGGACTCCTCATGGGTCTCTGTAAAGGCCTGTGACTCAAAAGTAACGGGTATCAGGGACTGTGAAAGCGCCTCACTGAGTACTGGCGACTAGCTTAGAAGCTTTGTCGGTTTTGGACCTCCACAGTCTGTCTTCATCTTTGCGTTTTTTGTGAACTCCGGTAGTCGGATTGCTATCCAACGACATTTCAGGGTAATTAAATCTGGATCCAAAATATTTTGAAGCAAAAATATACAGACGCTTAATAGTGCGTTAGTTAAATCTAGCACAAAACCGACAGCAAGGCATGTTATGATCTGGGCCTAAGCAAGGAATACAGTTGTTGTTGTTGTGTCTTTCGGCTTTTCCCAGTTAGGGGTCGCCACAGTGGAACTCTGGCCCACTAATGATTGGCAGTAGATGTTTACATGCCGAATTGCCAGCCCTGACGCACAACCTTCAACGAAGGAACGCCCATTCACGCATGTCTCCACACAGAAGATGCTTTAGCTGAGAATCGAACAGGACGTCTTACTGTGAGGCGACAACGCTACCACAGCACCATCACCGCAGTTTCAGGCAAGGAATACAGTACAAATTAAAATCCTTATGAGGCATTTGCTTCCCACAAGTAATGCAATTATTAACTTTTACTGACATCGGTAAGGAGCAATAAAAAGCTTCCCCAACGGGATACTTAGCTTTAATTGAAGACTTCGGTTCTGAAATTCGAATGCATAAATTTCAGGAGTCGGACGACCGGCACTTGCTAACTGCTTCTGCTTTGGGCACCGCGCAGCAAGAAAGACTGAATATAATGGCGTCGGCTGCATGTTTTACACCCCTGATGACCTGACGTCATGGAAGAGGAGACAGCAACCAACGCAGGACCCAAGACTTTGATATTCAGGCCGACTGAAGGCAACCTGCCAGCAGATTACCCAAATGTAATGACTGCAACAGTGAAACCCGAAGAACATCTCTAGTTTTAGCCAAATAGTATTTGAGCTGTGTATGCAGGTCGAAGGTGTGAAGGACCTTCTCAATAGGAGACTGTAGAAAAGGAAAAAAGGAAGGCAAATGAAAAGACTGACTAATGGAAAACTTACTGACTACCTTGGGCATAAAAAGTATTAGTATAAAGAGACACCCTGTCATTGTGAAAAAATAAGAAAGGAGAAACAGCCATGAAAGTCTGAAGTTAAGAAACCCTCTTGAACGAAGTAACAGCCAAAAGAAGAACAGTCTTCCAAGTACAACACTATAGGAAGCTAAAGCAGCAGTCTCAAAAGGAGCTCAAGTCAATTTTTCAAGAACAAATCTGAGGTCCCAGGAAGGTGGAATAGGATGCTTTTAAGAAACTGTTTGTCCTCAAATTTGGAGACCGCAGGAGGATTCAGGGGTGGACAAGCAGAAATTGCTGATAGGCGAGTTTTAACTGAAGAATATACCAACACAGCCTGCAGGAGATCACACAAAAAAGAGGGCGAGAGGAACCTTCGCAGAGGATCTTGATAGTGAGAGATGCACCAGACAGAAAACCCCTTCCATTTGGACAAACATGATTTCTTAGTAGTGGTCTTCCTGGCCTCCTGCAGGACCCAAACACGTCCTCTGAAAAAGGTGCATTTTTTGGAGAGACTTACCTGATCTTGTGCAAGACTCTTGGAAGCAGAGGGAAGGAATGGGAGTGAAGGTGTACAAAAACATCCCCTTCCAAGGAAATGACAGGTGTCCACCTTCCAAGCAAAATGACTTGGGACACTGGAATATAAAACAGAAAGATGTCTGTTCAGAGGGAGGCAAAAAGGTCTACCTGATGAATACCCCACTGATGGACAATGCCCAGGAACACATCTCTGTGAAGCATCCATTCCTGAGGTTATGTGCTGGACGTGCTCAAAGAGTCTGCCATTAGATTGTTCTCTGAAGGAATGTACACAGCTTGAAGAGTCACTTGATACTTGACAGTCAGATTCCAGACCTGATCAGCTAGTCTGCAAATATGGTAGAACCTTGTACCATCCCTTGCTAAATGGCATACCACATCACTATGGTATTGTCTAGAAAAACTTTGAGAGGCCCGAGATGAAAGAGGGTATGAAAAGCCTGAAGTGCTAGAAGCAGAGCCCTTATCTCCTTGATGTTGATATGGTCTGACCTCTGATGAAGGGGCCAGAGACCCTGAACTTTGAGAGAGCCAAAGGAAGCTCCCCACCCCCTGTCAAAGGCATCTGTAAAGAGCTCTTGAGTAGGGGCAGGATTATGGACAGGAATACCCATGTTGAGAGAAAGCTGAAGAATCCACCACTGAAGCTCAAGCATGAGACAGGGAAGGAATGGAACTAAAAGTCCAGTGGTGACAACGTTGAAGCCACACTGACTTGAGGTAAAACTGAAGCTTTTTCGTATGGAACCTGGCCAGAGGGAGCATGGGAATGGTGGAAGCATAAACCTGAAGTCCCTAGCTGTAATTGAATCAAGAGAAAGAAGAGACTGGAAAAGGTAATCAGAGACCGGGCCCTGGGGGCTAGCAGAGATGCCAGCATGGGGATGGACTGAATACTGCAACCAAAGAAAACATGATCTTGAGAAGGAGCCAAGACTGATTTTTGAAAGTCTATGGTGAACCCCAGACTCGGACGCAGGGAAGTAGTAAACTGTAGATCCTGAAGCAGAGCCTTGGGTGATGATCTCTGAATAAGCAGATTGTCCACGTAAAGAAAGATCTAAACACCTCTCATCCTGCAAAAATCAATGACAGGAGCGAAGCATTTGATGAACACTCTTGCACTTGTAGAGAGACTAAAGCAGAAAACTGAAAATGCAAGGAAGATCAGAGAAACCAACATTTTCTGAAAGGGGGTGGATGGGGATATGAAGGTACTCAACCTTCAGATCCAGAAAGACCAGAAAGGCCTGGGGAAGAAGAGGAGGAAATAAAGTTTGAAGAGACAACATCCAAAAGGAGGGGACCTTCAGAAATGTGTTGAGCTGAGAAAGGTCCAGAACTGGTCTCCAGCTGCCCTCCTTCCTGGGAACCAGAAACATTCTAGAATAAAAAACCCTCCCCTCCTGGGCAAGAGGCACAGCCTGAATGATGCCCTGGGTCAAAAGAGAATGAAGCACCTCTGAAAAGACAGGAAGCTGTTCTCAAGAGGTTGAAGGACTAACAGAAAGGGAGAAAGAGATTTTTAAACCATGAAATATCCCTGGCGGATGTTGGACAGAACCCAATAGTTTGCTGTGATCCTTAATCAATTTGGAAGGGACAGGGAAAGATGAAGGGACAAGGGAACCAGGGTGAGGGAAAAGGGATGCAAATTGTCAAATGAAACCTGGCTTGCCCTGAAAAGGAAGTTTGTGAGAAACAGGGGTCTGAGAAGATTTAGTAGGAGGCATATGTCTAGAACCCTTTTTGCCCTTGGGCGGAGGGTGAGACTGCCTACGAACAAAAGTAGATTTGGAAGGGTAATGCCTCTGACACTTTGGAATAGGAGAAACAAAAATATGTTTCAATTCCTGCAAGGCATTGCCCTTATCCTGAAGAAATTTAAAAAGTTTGGCGGCAGCAGCAGCAGTACCAAAAAGATTTTTATTATCCAAAGGAGCATCCAGTAATTTGGCCTTAATGTTATCAGGTAAAGCCTAAATACAAAGCCAAGAGTAACGCCTCATAACAGAACCAAATGCAGCAGCCCTGGAAGAGGTATCAGCTGCATTAAAACTGCACTTAATAAAGTGGTAAGCAACTTGAACTGTAGAACCCATCAAGGAAATGGCTGAAGCCTTCCCTTCATCAGAAATCACTTTGGAAACCAGAGAAAGGAAGGCTAGAACATATCTGGCCATATGAGCCTGGTAATTAATGGCCCTAAAAGACAGGGTGGCCGCAGTATAGATCTTTTTGCCCAGCCTCTCCATGGCCCTACTATCCTTATCTGGAGATAGCAGTTTGGTAGAGGGCAGCAGTTCGAAAGGTTTGTCACAGGAGACAGACATGACAGAAGGATCAACAGAAATGTACAGAAATTTACAATCGCACACCTCGTAAAATCTGTCAGGTTTCTTATGAGCTGGAGGCTGAGAATCAGGGAATACAGAAGATGTTGAAAAAGTATCCAGGAGAGCAGCCAGAAATTGAAAAACAACAGAAGGCTTAGGAGACTCCATCTGGAGAAGCTCATAATACCTCTTCCGGATATCAGAAATCTGAGAACAAACTTAAATCCACCATATGGGAAACAGTGACACCAAAGGTGAGTTCCTCTAAAGGGGAATCTGGACTAACAGAATCCTCTTAGCTGAACCATAGCCAGAGGGGAAAGGATCCAGGAACAGTAGGACAAAGACTCTTCTGCTGAATCCTGATCCACAGAGGAATCTTGCTGCCTAGGTCTCTTAAGATTAAGGGAAGAACAGGGAGAGGCGGCCACAGAGACCCCTTCAGGAGGCTTTAAAGTCATTAAAGAATTAAATAACCCCTGAGTAAAATTGTGCCATTCTTGTTGGGGAGCCTTAACTACAGGGGAATTGTGCTTGGTCTTCTGTTTCTGCAGGACGTCCATACAAAAAATCATGGAAGGGTCGGACCTTTATTGGCAATCAATAAGTGTAGAAGGAATCTCCCCAAGTCCCACAGATATAATCAGCTGAGGTTCCCTCCTCAATGTTTGGAGCAGACATTTGGAAAGCCTCCAAGGAACTGCAAGAAATCAGATTCATGCCAGCCTCTAATGGGATTGCATCAGAGGAATCCATGGCAACAGACATGGCAAGGTCCTGTGGGCTTTCACTATCCTTGAGAGACACATCTGGAGGAGACTGGACAGCAGCTGTATCGCACCTGAGTTTTTTGGCCTTTTTCCTGGCTGATGGCTGATCCTCGGGACAGCAGCCGTATAAGACCTGAGTTTTTTAGCCTTTTTCTTGGCTGATGGCTGACCTTCGGGACGGGAAGACCCTGCCATAGCACTCTGTGCCAACTGCTTAAGACAATGGTTTTCCAATGCAAACACATGAATGGGAGAGACAACTACATAGGGTCTTGACAACAAATGTTTGGCAAATAGAACACTGTGTATGGTCGTAGAAAGCACCCTGACAGAGGAGACAATGGTCTTGAAGATCTTTATGGGGAAATCTGCCTCCCACACTGACATATTCCCTTTCTAAATGACATGAAACCAATGACACTAAAAATAAAAGCAAAAGATAACTTACCTGGAAAATGGCTCAGAAATCCGCAGAGAAGAAAGGCGATCAAACAGCTGTTCAATGATGGCATTCAGACTGGTGGCAAAGTTCTGACGTGGGTGTCTAATTCATCTTTATGCCCTATGCTTCGAACGGGGAGATGTGTGTGAAGTACAGCTGTTAATCTAAAGTCTTTGGTATACTGGCTGGATGTTGGGCTATCCTTGGTAGGTTAACCCTTACATTAGGAATACTGCAACCGTGATATGGAAGGGCATCTTCTATTCCACAACTTTCAATATTTTCCCTGAAAAAAAATGATGAACATCCGCTACACCTTCTATTATAGTGACTCTAGAGTTGAGAGAATTCATCTTTGATCAGCCAACAGGAGGACATTTGGTAGCAAAAAGCCTTTATCCATGGTCATAACAGCCTCCACAGGGGCAATGGAAAGGTCTAGGAAAAGCTGACAGGGGCTCAGCAAGTACCCCAATGGGTTCTGCAGTCTACAACTGGGCAGAGGAAACAGAGGTCCATTCCAAATCATCTGCTTTATCCCTTTGCTTCATTTTAGTTGGAGGGTCAAATGCCAAAGGTGAAGAAGTAGATGACAAAAGTCGCACATAGCAACAATGACAGCCTCTTGTTGTCAGAGTATCAGCCAAAGGTCCTAAGGTGAAGTCATAGAGTGGGGGGGGGGGGGCAAAACTCACAAAATTGACAGTACTTAATGTCACAAGGCATATATTTGCCAAAGTCGCTTCTGTTTTCTGACACAGGCATTAGAGGGTAAAAAAAAAAAAACGCAAATCTACAATAAACTGCCTACCCGAGCTTTAAAAAAAAACCCATAACCGATCATATGAAAAAAAAAAACTGTTTGCAATGCTGTTTGATATCTGCATAAGCGAATGCAACAAGAAAATTCTGAAAATGCCATGGATGTACATTTTTTATATCGGCATGCTGGTGTGAGCTTAGGACAGACATGCACCTCATGGGGGAAGGATCTGAGCTTTAGAAGGCTAGGCAGATGGAGAAGACATTTTGCAGGGGAAAGTCTCAGACGTTAAGAATTCTGCCATAGTGATCTAATGAGCAATGCTGGCATGTTCCTGCACTCTATTCCCTTCAATAACATCATTTGCTTTATTAATGTTGTCAAATTTCTACTTCTCTTCTGTCACCTCAGAAGACTTTAAAATTATAGTTCACTATTAGTTTATATGATACAGGGTCAACTTAATCACCATTCAAAATCATACTAAACAACATATGCCAATGCCTTATTGAATTCTTACCACCCAGTTTCCAGTTTTTTAAGGGGATGCCGCTTTTCCTGGAAACTTCACTGTTGGCTGGCTTTTAATCACAGTTTAGTCCATCCCTATTCTGCTTACATCGTTACTAGCTGTCTTGCCAATGCCTCCTCTTCCTCTATTACTGGCATATTCAAACATTTCTAGATGCTGCTTGGCTTGATTTCCCAGGTCCTCTGCTCGATATACCTTCTTAAAATAGCTCCTAAAATTCTCCAACATCTCCTCTGCGTCGCTGCTCATTTTCCCTAATTCTAATTTCTGTTGCATAGGTTTCTGAACTAAAAGATTCTTGAGTCAAAGACTACTATCAAAATATATACTTCTGTACTCATTCATGACATGTAAAAGCTCATAATTGTTTCCTATGCTAAAAGTGTCTGCTAATCTGCCTCTTTTGTAAGTTTTCCTTCATTACACTATAGCATCTTCACCTCTGCTAGTCCATCTGACAGCTTCTCTTGCCATTCTCCTACATTTCTTTAGCCTTTACATCTACTAAAGTTTTTGAACTCTTAGTTCATATAACCCTAAACTACTGTTAATCCTGATTTAGCTTCTTACTTATCCCTACACAATAATCAAGTATTCTGTTACTCTATCTAAAAGTTATTTTTCTTTACAGTACATTTACTTTAATTTGCCTGCATCCTCAACTAAGTCAGTATATGGGCATGATCTGTCACAGTTACTGGATACGTTTCAAAACTTTCAAGGAAATACGCAAGTGCCTGTCATACACAATTTCTACCTAATCTGGCCAAATTACTGTACTGTAGAGAATAAAGTACAGTAGTGTACCTACCATAAATGTAGATGTTCGAGTGTATTCACTGTTGCAGTCATTACTCTTGGGTTATAGCCTGCTGGCAGGCTACCCGCAGTCGGCCAGAATTCCAAAGTCTAGGTCCGGCATCAGTTGCTGTTGCCTCTTCCCTGATGTCAGTGCGCCAGGGGGTATAAAAGATGCAGCCGATGCCATTTTCTTCAGTTTTTCTTGCCCCAGATGTCAGGTGCCCCCAAATTGGAAGGCTGAAAAAATATGCCAATAAAAAAGCATGCACAATAATAACATGTCCTTCATCTACAAGCAAATACACCCAATAGGTTGTATAGGATGGAGAAGTGCTGAAAAGTCCCAGCAAAGAAAAAGGGGGATGGTGGGTGGGTAACCTGGACTGCAACAGTGAATACACTCGAACATCTACATTTATGGTAGGTACACAACTGTACTATGTTCGTGTTTCACTGTTGCAGTCATTACTCTTGGGTTGAATCCCAAAGATGAGGAAGGGTGGCTGGGCTAAATAGGATTAGGAGAGGCTATGAGGCCCTGCAGAACTGCAGTGGCAAAGCCTGCTCTGAACTTAGAGTAGAGAGGTAAGTGGTAGTGCTTTGTGAAGGTGTGCGCTGAACTCCAAGTTGCAGCCTCTAAGATATCTTTGGTTGGTACTCCTCTGAGGAAGGCTGCTGAAGTGGTTGCTGCTCTGGTGGAATGAGGCCTAATGCCCTTAGGCACTGACTTGCCATGTTGAAGATAACAGAAATGGATGCAATGGCCTATCCATTTAGAAATAGTCTGTTTTGAGATTGCCTTTCCTTGTGGTCCTGTAGCATACGACACAAAGTTGCTCAGTCTTTCTGAAAACTTTAGTTCTGTCCAAGTAGAATCGTAACTGCCTGTGTATGTCCAAAGAATGCAGAATTTTCTCACCCTTGTTTTGTGGATTAGGATAAAAGGTTGGCAAGTGAATGGTTTGGTTGGGGGCCACACTGGACATCACCTTAGGCAAAAATGTAGGGTTTGTCCTCAGAGAAACCCTGTCTGAATGAAAAATGATGAAAGGTTCCACAGCCATGAGTGCTTGTAACTCCGAGACTCGCCTTGCAGAGGTTATTGCTAGGAGCAGAGCTGTTTTCCAGGATAAAATTTTATATCTGCTGTTGATGCTGGCTCGAAAGGAGGCAGTGTGAGTTTTTCCAAAACATAATTGAGGTCCCAGGTCAGAATTGGTGCTCTCCTTGGAGGCCTAATGTTTTTGGCCCCTCTGAGGTACTGCCTTATTAAAGGATGAGAAAAGATAGGTGGTTCCGTATTGTAGTGGGCAGAAATCACAGAGGCGTGAATCTTAATAGATGAGAAAGAAAGGCCTTTGTTTAGCATCTCAGTTAGGTATTGTAAAATCTGAGGGATATTTGGTACACACGTGTCAATGCCTTGTTCCAGGTTCCAAGCACAGAATCTCTTCCATTTTTCTGCATAAGATTTTCTGGTACTGGGCCTCCTGGCCTCCAAGATAACATCCATAACAGCTTTTGAAAAAGGAGTATTCTGAATGGCTACATTATCCGCCATGCAGCCAGATTTAAGGTCCTGAGTTGGCTGTGCAGGATGATTGTTTTGCTGGGTCAGCAAGTGAGAAGTTTGAGGGAGTATCCATGCTGTAACCTTGAGACAAGCTCTTTAGGATTGGGTACCAGTGCTGGTGTGGCCAGTCTGGTGCAATCAGTATCATGTCTGGCTTCTCTTGTCTGACCTTTAGGAGTACCCTGGGAAGGAGAGGCAGTGGAGGGAAAAGCGTATACTGTTAGATTTTTCCAGCTGAAGGATAGGGCGTCCACTTTCCATGCTTGCTTTTGATAAATCCTTGTGCAAAATCTCTGCAATTGGCAGTTGTGAGGGGAGGCAAACAGATCTATGTCTGGGCATCCCCATTTCTTTATTATCATGCTGAAGACTTGTGGATCCAGTTTCCATTCGTGGGGATCCATGAGGTTTCTGCTTAGTTCGTCTGCCAGAGTATTTGTTTTTCCTGGCAGGAATTCTGCTTGCAGGTGAACCTGAAAAGCCAATGCTGCATCCCATAAGGTCATTGCTTGTCTGCAGAGGGGGTAGGAATGTGTACCTCCCTGCTTATGTACCACATAACCATAGTGTTGCCTGTCTTTATCAGTAATTGTCATGGATGAAGCAGGTCCTTGAAAGTTGTGAGGGCATTTTGTACAGCTAGCATCTCTTTTTGATTGATGTGAAGATGCATCTGGTTTGCAGGTCATGTGCCCTGAATACATTTTCCTGCCATATGGGCCCCCCAGGCATAAGCTGATGCATCCGTTGTCAGTGTGTCTGTCTGGCTGTGGGTAAACTGAATGGCAGACCCTTGTTGTGGTGACAGGCTTCTGCCCACCATCGAAACTCCTGTTGCAGGCAGGGAATGATTGCAATTACTGTCTCCGGGCTGTGGCAATGCTGAGTCCAAACACTTTTTAGATACCATTGTAGTTTCCTCATATGCAGTCTGGCATATGGAATCAGTAGAATGCAGGATGCCATGAAACCCAAGGCCTGCAGGATTTTCCTTGCAGATAAGTGGGTTTTTGTTGCCAAATTCTTGAAGTAAGTAGCCAGTTGTCTTTTGTTTGTCTGGCGTGAGATAAGCCATCTGGGCAGTTGTATTTAGGCTTGCACCCAGGAATATTATCTTTTGAGAGGGCACCAGTTTTGATTTCTTTTCGTTTACTGTGTACCCTAGGCCAATTAGTAATCTTTTTACAAACGCCAGATACTTTAGAAGAACGTCTTTGTTCTCTGCTTGAATTAGGCAGTCGTCCAAGTAGGGATATATCTGAATTCCTTTTTGTCTGCAAAATGCAGTTACTGGTGCCAGGCATTTTGTGAAGACCCTGGGCGCCAAAGGGCAGTGCAGAGAATTGGTAATGCATTGAGCCAACTATGAATCTGATGTATCTTCTGCAAGATTGCCTGATTGGGACATGCAGGTATGCCTCATTTAAGTCCAAAGTTACGAGCCAAGCCTTCTTGTCCAGCATGGGCAGTAGCTGCTGTAGAGTCAACATCTTGAATTTTTGGACTTTCAGAAACTTATTTAGTGTAGACAGGCCCAGTATTGGTCTCCAGGTTTTGTCCTTTCTGGGTACTAGGAAAACTCTGGAGTAAAATCCTTGCCCCTGCTCTTGTTGTGGTACTTGCTGAATGGCCCTCATGTCCATGAGGGCTGTAATTTGTTTTTGTGCTTCTGTCCATTGATTGTGTGGCAGGTCTGGCATACCTTTTGACCTTGGTAGTGTGTAGAAATGGAACCTGTAGCCTTGGGGCACTATGTTCAGGACCCAATTGCCTTGGGTAATCCTTTGCCAATTTGATGAAAAAAGTGCTAGTTTTCCCCCTAAGGGGGCTGCCAAAAGAAAAGTGCTTGGATCTGGTAGAGGAAAGTCATTGGGACTGTTTCCTGTAAGGTTGTGATTTGTCTACTCCACTTTTGGAGGAAGGAGCACCCATTGTTTAGGCCTGTATGAGCCTTGGGGCTGACCTCTGCCTCTTTGAGGACTGTCTGACACTGGAAAGGACCAATATTTAGAAGGCGAGTTTCTGCTAAATCTGGGTGGCTGTACCTGTAAGAAATCCTTGACTATCTGCATGGATTTTGCTTTATCCTCCATTTTTTTCAACACCTCTTCTGCTTTAGTACCAAAGTATCATGTTTTAATGGCGCATCTAATAATTTTGCTTTAACATGATCAGGCAGATTTTATTCCTTTAACCAAGCATGCCTTCTAATAACAGAACCTATAACAGCAGCCCTGCAGGAGGCCACCAGTGAATCATAACTATATTGCAAAGTATGCTTTCCCACTTGTTCAGCTGCATGCAATAACTCCTGCAATTCCTTGTTCTCTGAACATTCAGTATTTGTCAACATTTTCTGTTTAAGCAGTGACGTTAAATATTGCTAATATTTAAGCATATGAAACTGACAATTTAAGGCCCTTATAGCCAGTGTAGCAGAAGTGTAGACTTTTTCCCCCATCTGTCTAGAGCCCTGGAATCCCTATTAGAGGGGACAGGGTTTTTTGCAGTGGAAGCTTTAACCCCCTTGGGACCTTGAGATATAGTTTCTGGGTCAGCAGCGGGGTTTTTATACAGGAATTTATGAGAATCGGGGACCCTATAGTATCTGTCTGGCTTAGCAGGTGCAGGGGGGTAGAGAGTCTGGGGACAGGACGGACTCTGAAAATACATCGTCTACAATATCTAGAACAGGTGGAATAGCAAGAGGTCTGTGCTGAGGAAGTAGCAGAAAGTCTCTGAGCCTTTTCTTAGATTCAGAATAATCTTGGCTCTCCCAATGGAAATGTTCCCTCATGGTATGCAGGGTTTCCCCAAAAGAATAATCCTCAGGAGGTGAGGCTGAAGGAATGGATTCTTCAGCATCAGACTCCTCATAGGGAAGCATGGTGTAATCTTGTTCAGAAGAGGAATCAGAGGAAATAGAAACCTGATCAGAAGAATCATACTCTGTCTCTTGCCTAGGCCTCTTATCAGGAGGGGGATGGGAACCCCTGATCAAAGTAATTAGGTCTTCGACCATTTTGAGCATCTGTTTTTTAGGCATGGTAGTCTGAGTAGGAGAAAGCTGTACTTGTTTCTTTGTCTTTAATGCTGCTTTAGTCTTTGAAGCTGAGGATGGCTTATATATATAGTTGTGTACATCTGAAGACACCCTCAGAAGCCGATGCCTGCTCAGCGGCTCCGGACCCATCTTTGGGAATGATTTCTGAGTGTCCAATACCTTCAGTATCCAGAGGCCCAGTCGGCTCCACGTGGGAGTCGGAAGCGGCCTGTGGCTCTGACATAGCGGGCGCCAGAGGCTGCGAAAGTGCCTCACTGAGAACCGACAGCTAGCCTAGAAGAGGCTTCGTCATTGGTTTTGGACCTCAGATGCCTATCCTTTTCCTTGTCCTTGCGTTTTTTGTAAACTGCAGTAGTCGGCTGATCTGACGGCATGATATAGTTAAATCTTCGGCCAAAGTAATGAAATGCAAAATCAAACCGACGCTTGATAGTGCGTTGGTTAAACTTAGCACAAAACCGACAACTAGCAACATTGTGATCAGGGCCTAGGCAAGGAATACAGTAAGAGTGAAAATCCTTATGAGGTATTTGCTTCCCACAAGAAATACAATTGTTACCTTTTTACGACACTGGTCTGGAGCAAGAAAAAAAGTTTCCCCAACGGGGTACTTAGCTTTAATGAAGACTACGGATCTGAAATTCTGATTTGAAAATCTCAGGAGTCGGCCGACCGGCACTTGCTAACTGCTTTTGCTTCGGGCACCGCACGGCAAGAAAAATTGAAGAAAATGGCGTCGGCTGCATCTTTTATACCCCGGCGCACTGACATCAGGGAAAAGGCAACAGCAACCGACGTTGGACCTAGACTTTGGAATTCTGGCCGACTGCGGGTAGCCTGCCAGCAGGATAACCCAAGAGTAACGACTGCAACAGTAAAACACGATGAACATCAGTCACTTTATGCTCTCCTAAACATCCTCCATATCAAATATGCTCATGCACATCGTTAAAAATCTTCCTTCTTTAGACATAACATCCCTTCTGGGTCATCAATACAGCATCTTTGCTGCAGACAGTATTCTAATTGCCTCCACAATAAAAGACCCTGTTGGTGTCTCATTACCTGCACTAAAAATCTTTGCGTTCTATTACATTTGCTTTAGGGGGAACATAAATGCATGCAAAGTGATCCTCCTCTCCACCAGTAAACTCTCACCAATACAAATCTTCTTTGATTATCCTATTTCTCCTCTTTTTTCTTTACCGGTGTGCCTCTTTCTATTAGTATTACTTCTCCGCTGTTCTACATCTTCGACACTGAGCTGAAAATTGTCATTGGTATGCTCAGTTTTACTAATAATGAATCTCCCGCAACATTGCGACTTGCACCATGCATTGCTTCATGTACTTTGTTAAATCTTTAACATTCCTTGTTAATATTTTTAGTGCAGTCATTCTAAAGAATAAAAATAGTATCCACCTCTAAACCAAACACATTAATTTTATGCAATTCCTTACTATCCAATTGTGCAGACATGTTCCTAACAGGCTGTCAGGTCTCCTACAGCTTTTCAGTTTGACAATTCGTTTTACCTTTATGTACATTTTTCCAAAAAGAAAAGTTCGATATAACCCCTCATCACAGCTGTAAGACGGCAAATCTAATGCACAGTGCCATTCCCTAATCTGGCACCCCCTCAACTACAAGGCTAATATAGCACATCACCTAATGAACAAGGGCCAGGTCTGTTTTTTTTTTCATGATAAGCATCCCTTAAATCCAAAACAAATAAAAAGGACCTTCTACTTTTAAAAAATACCACTTGGTGCAAAATAAATTAAACCCCACACAAGTGCTTCAGTCTTGAAAGCAAGAGCAAAGCAGTATCAGAATTAATTTTAATATCAGCACTCAGATATCCTGGTACATTAATGAATGTCAGTACTGCTACAGGGACTGGTAAGGCATCTTACAGTGGTGCCTCAACACAAGGCACCCAGGCCAGCTGCCCCCTTCATCTTACACAAGCTATAACTTTGCTTCTCTTATCCAATCAACTCAGTCAACTAAATACATTTTCCAAACTAGAACACAAACTTCTCAAAGAGGAGCAACTGCTCTATCTAATGTGATGTCTGCCCCAAAGGCAATATGAGTTACCACAATAAGATTACCACATGCTGATGCCTGCTGTAATTAACAAAGGACAAAAAGTCCTTTTGCTTCATCTACAATAGTGCCCTATTCCCACAAACACACACACTTCGTGGGCAAATAAACTTGTGAGCAATTTCATTCTTTTACCTACAAGCTCTTTAATCATTTATCTTGGTTAACCACTAGAAAACATAACATTTATGAATTTAACTCGAATGTAGCTGCTACTGGAGTGGGACATCTTTTTAAATTTAACTCCTTCACTTACCACATCTATTTCTGATTTCTTACACTCACTCTTTTGCCTGTCACTGCCCTTTTAAAAGGCAAATGCCTAACCTCTCAATCACTTCTTGTAACGGTCACCCTCCCCAACAAGCTGTTGAGACACCCCGCAACAAAATTTCTACAGGTCTTATGTACCTCAGTCTGCCTCAAGCCCACAAATAATAATTACCTTGTTTCCATCAAACCCCTCCTTCTTTCTGAATATATCCCCTTTAGCTAATGAGTTATAAAAGAAAAAGTTTGCAATACTGAAGCTGTATTAGTGTTTAACCAATTTTCTCCACTCTACTTGCATTGTAAATCACTGGATGCAGAAGAATTTCTGCACATTTTAAGCACAACAGTCTACTTTCTAACAAGTCGATACTCTAGTAAAGCTTTTTTTACTACATTTACATCAATTTCGTGCTAACAAAGCTGCTACACCACCACATACGTTTAACAAAAAATGATAATTTGTACTTTAACTCTACATTCTCTAAAAACATTATTTCTATAAAAACCTCCAGACTTGCATGTTCTTCCTCTGTGCCCTCCCTCCCAACCACACATATTCCCATTATGGCAAATATTCACTTAAACACACAAGGAAAGTTCGGCTACATGTTCAACAAGTTCAGTGAGTTACTATGTCTTCCACTATCTTATCTTGATCCCCAATGGTCTGTAGTTAGTTCAAATCAAGGTTTCTCCTAATCATTTTAGACAGTTTCTGTGATTCTGTTTGCCAGTTTAATGTATTCTTTTGGAAAAATGGAAATAGCTTAATCTGCATATTCCCATCCCAACCACCACCAGGTCTTGCTGATTCTTACTGCACTGACAAATTTCTTTGTTTCTTCTAAGGCTTGCTCAACCTCCTACAAAATATTGGGATCTTGGGGAAAATGCACAAAATACTTTGATACGTCCTTTTAAACTTGAGACCAGCTCTGTTGCAACTTATTATGGCTGAAATGAACCTGAACCCTTCTTGTAACCCAAACAGTCATTTTCTACAAAAATGGCATCTCCTATTTTCAATATCTTCCTTTCTGCCACATCTTGGTCAACAGCAACTCTTTTTTTTGTTGGACATTTGCAGCTTTACTAAAAAAAGGTCTTGCCTATTTTTTTTTTAAATAAAACCTGGAGCATACACACAATGTGACCTCTCAATCTGTACCTCTTGCTGTTGAACAAACCAACAAACATTCACTTATTTGATTCTTTATGAAATTAATGTACTCAGTTCCCCCAAGTTTTACAGGGATGGCAGATCATCTCAAATTTTCTTTTCTTACTCCACATCTTCCACTTCCACCAATTTCTGCTTTATGGCTTAATTGGGAAACTTCATACTCTATTTTTCTTTTATTTCAGTTTCTGATTTCCGCATTTTATTAGGTCATTAAGCTAATGCCTCCCCCATGTCCTCCGATATATTATTGGATCTCATATACTATTCCACAGTCCTAGTAACTTCCCTTGTAAGCTTGCCACTTTCTTCTGAACTGGCCTTTCCTTTCCCGATTCCGTTTCCCTCATCTTGCCTCCAGTGAAAGGGCAAATTTTACCAGGAGTGAAAAAGCTGACAGCATAATCTTGCCATTTTCTCCACAGCAGCTTCTTGTCGAATAAGATATTAAGAAAAGTACAGTTTTGTACCTACCATAAATGTAGATGTCCGACAGGTATGCATCTGCAGTCATTACATATGGGTTGTCCTGCCTCAAGCAGCCCTTTGGTCGGCCGGATTCCAAAGTCTGGGTCCGGCGTCGGCTGAAGTCGCCCCTTCCCCAACGTCAGAGCGCCTGGGGTATAAAAGCGTCAGCCGATGCCATCTTCCTCAGTTTTTCTTGCCCCAGATGCCAGGTGCCCTCTAAGGAAGGCTAAATTTGGAGAAATGCAATAAATTCCAAACATGCACTAAAATATATATATACATATATAAAAACAAATACACCATAATAGATAACCCCAGCTAGCTATGAGAGGGGAATGTACCCAAGAAATACCACAGAGGGGAAGGAGGGAGGGTAAACCTGACTGCAGATGCATACCTATCGGACATCTACATTTATGGTAGGTACAAAACTGTACTATGTCCTTCAAGGATGCATCTGCAGTCATTACATATGGGTAGAATACCATAGCCAATCTGGGGGTGGAGGATCTATGTAAAGGATGGTGTAGCTAAAATGCCCTGCAGGACTGCCGTAGCAAAGCCTGCTCTGGATCTGGAATATAAAGGTAAATTGTAATGCTTGGCAAATGTATGCACGGAGCTCCATGTAGCAACTTCTAAAATGTCCTTGGTAGCCACCACTCTTAAGAAGGCTGTGGAGGTGGCTGTGGCTCTGGTCGAATGAGGTCTAATGTTAGCTGGCACAGTTTTTCCATGAAAGGAGTAACAGAAACGAATGCAATTCCCTATCCATTTTGAAATTGTCTGTTTTGAAATTGCTTTTCCTTGTGCACCAGCAGCATATGCTACAAACAACTGGTCAGTTTTTCTGTAATTTTTTGTTCTGTCCAAGTAGTTGCGCAACTGTCTGTGTATGTCCAGGGTGTGCAGAAGCTTTTCCCCTTTGTTTTGTGGATTTGGAAAGAAGGTAGGCAGGTGAATAGCTTGGTTTAATGAGACTCTAGATACCACCTTTGGCATAAATGAAGGATTGGTTCTCAATGAAACTCTGTCTTGATGAAAAATAAGAAATGGCTGTACTGCCATGAGGGCCTGTAACTCAGATACTCTTCTTGCTGAGGTTATGGCCAGAAGGAAGGCAGTCTTCCAAGAGAGGAACTGTAGTTCTGCAGATGCTGCTGGTTCAAAGGGAGGCAGTGTTAGTTTTTCCAACACGAAGTTAAGGTCCAAAGTAGGCAGTGGTGGTTTCCTTGGAGGACTGATGTTTTTAATTACTCTTAGAAACTGTCTTAGCAGAGGATGGGAGAAGACAGGTGGATCAGTATTGTACTCTGCTGAAATTGCTGAAGCATGAATTTTAATGGAAGAGTAAGACAGGCCATTGTGGAGCATTTC
The DNA here is from genome assembly GCF_019279795.1 of Protopterus annectens. NCBI lineage: Eukaryota > Metazoa > Chordata > Ceratodontiformes > Protopteridae > Protopterus > Protopterus annectens. The sequence continues at coordinate 1,936,456,743 of NC_056737.1, read as the reverse complement.
TGCCAAATATTCCAGGATTTGTGCCATGTTCATAACTGTTGCATCTAGGCCCTTTGAGGTACTCCAGGTGTGAAATCTTTTCCATTTTGCTGAGTATGCCTTTCTTGTGGAAGGCCTGCGAGCTTCCATGATGATATCCTTCACTCTCTTGGATAGCTTATCCTGGTGATGAGTCAAGGAATTTTCCAGGCAGCTAGTTGTAATGTTTTCAGGTTGGAATGCAGAGTTTTGTAATTGTGCTGTGTCAGGAGAAGCGGCCATTGTGGCAGAAGCCATGGTTTTGTCCGTGACATGCTCTTTAGCAATGGGTACCAGTGCTGTCTTGGCCAGTCCGGAGCCATCAGAATCACTCTTGGCTGCTCTGCCCTGATCTTCAGTAAGACCTTGGTCATTAATGGAAGAGGTGGGAATGCATACACTGTTAAGAGTTCTCCAGCTGAAGGAGAGAGCGTCCACTTTCCATGCTCGTGGGTGGTATGTCCTTGAGCAGAAATTCTCCAGCTGATGATTGTGTGGGGAGGCAAAGAGGTCTATGTCCGGTCTCCCCCATGATTGTGTTATCTGATGGGAGATGTCTGGGTGCAGCATCCATTCGTGTGCATCCAAGATGTTCCTGCTTAAGCTGTCCACCAGTATATTGTCCTTTCCGGGTACAAACTGGGATTGCAGTTGTATATTGAGAGTCAAGGAGAGTTCCCATAGATTCATTGCCAGTCTGCAAAGAGGGTAGGAATGGGTGCCTCCCTGCTTGTTTATGTACCACATAACTGTAGTGTTGTCTGTCCTTATTAGCAGGTGGCCTTGATGTAGAAATAACTTGAAGGCCTCGAATGCATGTATCACTGCCAGCATTTCCTTTTGGTTTATGTGCATGCGTAGCTTTTTTTGTGACCATAGCCCTTGAATGCATCTTCCCTCCAAGTGCGCTCCCCATCCGTGGTCTGAAGCGTCCGTTGTAATGGTTTGGCTGGCTATTGGTTTGCTGAAGGGCAAACCCCTGTTTGACTGGCTTGCTTGAGCCCACCACAGAAATTCTTTTTGAAGGCATGGGATGAGTGGTATCAAAGTTTCCAAGCTGTGACTGTGCTGAGTCCATAAACTCCTTAGGTACCACTGGAGTTTCCTCATATGTAGCCTTGCTTGAGGAATCAGAAGAATGCAAGAAGCCATGTAACCCAGGGCCTGCAGGATTTTCCTTGCAGTCAGATGAGTTTGTCTTGACAGGTTTTTGAAGTAATCCGGTAGTTGGTTTTGTTTTTCTTCTGTGAGGAAAGCCATTTGGGTGGTTGTGTCTAGATCCGCACCCAGAAAAGTTATTCTTTGGGATGGTACCAGTCTTGACTTGTGAATGTTGACTGTATATCCCAAGGCCTGAAGAAGATAGATGGCATAATTCAAGTGTTTTACCAAAATTTGTTTGCTGTCCGCTTGTATAAGGCAGTCGTCCAGGTACGGGTATATTTGCATCCCCTGAAGTCTGCAGTGTGCAATTACTGATGCCAGGCATTTCGTGAATACTCTGGGCGCAGTAGATAAGACAAAGGGCAATGCTGAGAATTGATAATGCTCTGAACCTGCAAGAAATCTGAGGTGTCTTCTGCAGCTTTGTCTGATAGGGACATGCAGGTATGCCTCCTTGAGGTCCAGAGTTACCAGCCAAGACCCCTTGCCCAGCATGGGAAGGAGTTGCTGTAGAGTCAGCATTTTGAATTTTGGCACAATGAGATAAGTATTTAGTGCGGACAAGTCGAGAATAGGCCTCCATTGCTTTTCTTTTCTTGGAACAAGGAAGAGTCTGGAATAAAATCCTTGGCCTTGTTCTGCAAGAGGAACCTTTTCTATTGCTTTCATTTTCATTAAGTTGGAGATTTGTTTCAAAGCCTCTGCCCTTTGATTTGGTGGCAGGTCTGGCATGCCTTTTCTTTTCGGTAATGTGTGGAAATGGAACCTGTATCCTTGGTCTATTATTTGTAGTGTCCATTTGTCCCTTGTAATAATGTGCCAATTTTCTAAAAATAAGGAAAGCTTTCTGCCCAAAGGTGCTTCCCATTGAGCCCTGGTTGGTGGTGTCAAAATAAAGTCATTGAGTCTGTCCTTGTGCAGCAGTTGTAGGCCCTGCACTACCTCTCTGGTTGGGAGGCTGCCATTGACGTCCTCTGTAGGAGCCTCTAGCTTGCCCTCTACCTCTGGCACGCCTGTTCTTGCCTCTCTGAAGTCTGTCTGTGTCTGGAAAGGACCAGTTCTTGGAAGGCCAATTTCTGCTGAATCTTGGTGGTTGGACTTGCATAAAATCTTTGACTGTTTGCACAGATTTTGCCTTTTCTTCAAATTTCTTTAAGACCTCCTGAGCAGTGGAGCCAAATAACTTTTGCTTTTCCAGTGGAGCATCCAGAAGCTTTGCTTTAACATGATCTGGCAGAGATTGTTCCTTCAGCCAAGCATGCCTATGTATGACTGCACCTGTCATAGCTGACCTACAAGAAGCTTCCAATGCATCATAACCACACTGCAAGAAATGGTTGCTAACCTGTTGAGAGTTATGTACCAGATCCTGAAGTGATTTGCGATCTAGGGGTTCAGGTGAAGACAGCTTTTTATGCAATTCATCTAACAAATATTCTTGGTACTGTATGATATGAAATTGGCAGTTTAAAGCCCTCATAGAAAGGGTAGCAGAAGTATACACTTTTTTACCCCAACGCTGTAAAGCCCTGGACTCCCTTTCAGAGGGGAGTGGATTTTTTGTAGTGACAGCTGTAACCCCTTTAGGGCCCTGGGAAATAGTTTCTGGATCAGCAGACTGGGCCTTGTAAAGGAAAAGATGTGATTCCGGGACCCTGTAGTACCTATAGGGTTTGGCAGGAGCCGGAGGGAGAGTGTCCGGGGTTGTGCTAGATTCAGAGTACACATCATCAATGACATTCAAAACAGGGGGAATAGCTAAAGGTCTATGCTGAGGCAAATGCAAGAAGGTCCTTAATCTCTTCCTGGCATCAGTGAATTCCTGGCCCTGCCATTGGAAATGCTCCCTCATAGTGTGCAGAGTTTCCCCAAAAGACAGTTCTTCAGGAGGGGAGGCCGAAGGGATAGATTCCTCTGCATTTGAATCCTCGTAGGCCGAAAAAGCCTCCTCCTGGTAGTCCGAGAGGGCAGAGCCATCAGAGGCCTCAACTGAGGAGAGGGGATCAGAGGGCTCAACCCTGGGCCTTTTTGCTGTAGAAGGTTGAGAGCCCCTGTCCGGATGAGGCTGAGAGCCCCTAATTAATGAAATAAGGTCCTCTGCTAGACTAAGTATCTGAGAACCTGTAGTGGGTCCCTGAGGGATAACTCTGGGAGGCATAGATTTTGAGTGTTTAGCAGCTTTTGCCCTAGAGAATGCCTTAATAGACATGGATGCAGGAGGCCTGGCTGCATCACGTGCTGGTGTAGTTTTGTCTAAGGGAATGGTGTCGGAAGGTTTCTGGACACCAGATTCCAAAGGAGATTCAACAACCGAGACAGTAGTGGCCTCCGGGGCCGAGGTTGTCGGTTGTACGGTTTCGGTGGACGGTAGTACCAAGGACTCGGTTTCAGCCGAAACCGAGACACTCGCAGTAGGCCTGGCCGTGGTTTCAGCCGAAACCGCGGACCACGGGTGTCGGTCCTTGTCCTTGCGTTTCTTCATTAAATGTGAAGTCGGAGTCTCCGACGACATTTTGTAAGCAAAACTAGCCCCAAAAAATTCCTCTGCAAACTCCGACCGACGTCTTAGAGTGCGTCAGTTGAAGGAAGCACAGGCGGAACAGGCCGAGACGTCGTGGTCTGGGCCTAGGCAAGGTGGGCAGTAAGAGTGGAAATCCTTATGAGGTATTTGTTTCCCACAAGTTAAGCAATTATTAATTTTATCTGACATCGGCTGAGGCAAGAAAGAGTCCCCAACGGGGTACTTAGCTTTTGAAGTCTTCGGTTTAGCTGAATTACAGGAGCTGGCCGACCGGCACTTGCGAGCTACTTCTGCTTCAGGCACCACGCGGCAAGAAAGACTGAGGAAGATGGCGTCGGCTGACGCTTTTATACCCCAGGCGCTCTGACGTCGGGGAAGGGGCGACTTCAGCCGACGCCGGACCCAGACTTTGGAATCCGGCCGACCGAAGGGCTGCCTGAGGCAGGACAACCCATATGTAATGACTGCAGATGCATCCTTGAAGGACATCAAAGTCTTCACATGCTGCAGTAGAGCGTGAATATGGGGCCTGACTGGCACTGATGGGATCTGAATTATACCACTGCCAAGGGAGAAGGAAGAGTTGTACTGCTATCTTCAAAGAATGAAGTAATAAGAAAATGCACACAAATTTGATTCAATAAAAAGTCTGCAAAGTACAACCTGCACCTCAGAACATAAAGGGAATTTGCAATGTCGTCCTGGGCATAGGCTTCCAACCTTCATAAGCAGATGAACTGCACACAAGTCGCTTACACAAGTCTCTCACTGCTCTCTCTGTGGTTAGTTGCCTTCTGATGCCTCTGTATCCATGATAACTGCCTTTTGCACAGTATATAATACACACACACACACACACACACACACACACACACACACACACACACTTCATAGGGAAGGCTAGAGGAATTTTCCAATTCCCCACAGCTGTTTTTTTCTAGCCTGGTAGTACTGCCACCACTCTAGGAAAAAAGACAGAGTCCAGTTACGTGTCACTCTAAAAATCAAGTCAAATACAAAATACAATTCATATCTTTTTCCCTAGAAGTCAGCTCTTTGGAAGGTGTGAGCCATACAGACTGCTAACCAACAGTGTAAACAATGGATACACTCTTCTCTGATAAACAACCAGACAGTTGCTCCTGGATCACTCCTTGAAAGGGATTTTGGTACAGAGTGAGCACACCAGGTTAACATATGTATGAAATGAAAAAAGAGCATGTAAATAAAAATCCAAGTCTGTGCCTTGCATGATGCTTATAAACGTAAAAAGTGATGCTGGAAAGATGCATTTTATTTTAAATCTCAGACCACTGCCTTCTATCATTTCAGCCTTATCCTTAACTTGAGAAAATACAGTACCCCTGGAACTTTAGTACATTTGTCTGGCAAGTCAGAACACTTAAGACCAAGTAGGAAGACATATAAAACAGAGATGTAACAATTCTTCTCCATTTGAATAAATATGCCACTCTCCCCGACACTGAAATTGGCATTCTTTGCTGGAGCCCAAGATGATTATTTGCTATTCATGGACATCACAGCTAAACCAGAAAAGTACAGTTTTGTACTTACCATAAATGTAGATGTCCGACAGGTATGCATTTGCAGTCATCACATATGGGTTGTCCTGCCTCAGGCAGCCCTTCGGTTGGCCGGATTCCAAAGTCTGGGTCCGGCGTCAGCTGATGTCACACTTTCCCCGACGTCAGAGCGCCTGGGGTATAAAAGCATCAGCCGATGCCATCTTCCTCAGTTTTTCTTGCCCCAGATGCCAGGTGCCCTCTAAGGAAGGCTAAATTTGGAGAGATGCATTTAAAAATCCAAACATGCATAATAATATAAAAAACAAATACACCATAATAGATTACCCCAGCTAGCTATAAGAGGGGTAAGCACCCAAGAAATACCACAGAGGGGAAGGAGGGAGGGTAAACCTGACTGCAGATGCATACCTATCGGACATCTACATTTATGGTAGGTACAAAACTGTACTATGTCCTTCAAGGATTCATCTGCAGTCATCACATATGGGTAGAATACCATAGCCAATCTGGGGGTGGAGGTACTAAGTAAAGGATGGTGTAGCTAAGATACCCTGCAGGACTGCCGTAGCAAAGCCTGCTCTGGATCTGGAATATAAAGGTAAATTGTAATGCTTGGCAAATGTAGCTTTTAGCTGACGAAAACGCATTGATTTGCTCCAAAGCGTTTACCTTTTGGATTATTTGTGTGGATTTTAAACTGTTGTGAACTTAAAGTGCGGTTTTGGTGCGCTGTTTCCAGCTCTTATTCTTTTATTGGTTACTATTTTGGTTGGGCGCCTGTTGTTGGATTTCTTGGTTTGGTGCCCAGCCTATGGAGAACAGCCCACACTCTTCTAACCGCGAAGAATTGGGACAGTCCCGTAAACTTATTGGACAGCTCACTGAGCTTATTGAACTGTTAACCCCGCTGTGTGTTACTCTGACTGGCAGGAAATCAACGGACGTAGGGAGCATGCCGGAAGGGACCGAAAGGTTTGGAGGATCCAAACAGAAGAGGAAGAGATCCAACCGTGATTCCGGCTCCACGTCGCTCGAGGAGGCTGAACCGAATGGTGGCACTTTTGATCCTGCCATCACACCGATGCTATTGGGTTCTCGATCAACATCGGACACCAACACACATGCAGGGGTCATCAACAGGCGTGGTGGTTCATCTTTGAACACGCCGGGCATTAATGCCACAGGTACTGTTCCGATTTCTTTAAACAGTGACAATTTAATAGACTGGTTAAAAAATCCGCGTGGGTTTAACCTTACTTCAGAAGACGATAATTCACCACAGGATGGTGATTCTTATTCTTTAAAAATAGATAAATTATTTAAATCAATGCATAAATATAAAATGTTGTGCATAGAGAACTCTTATTTAACAGCATGTATAGAACACCATATTGTACCAAAAGGGCTCAGGGTATGGAAGTACCCCAACAATGTTGAACCTGGCACTTCTTTTCACAAAGACCTGATAGATACTTTTAATAGATGTGGTCTTGAAATTTTAGGTCTTATTATTAAAGAAAATAATAAACAGTTATTAGAATTAGAAGAAGAAATTTTGGTTTTGGATAATTTTATTAAGCAGGACTTGTTTTTTGAAATAAAGCAAGAAAGGGATAAATATTATAATTTAAGGGTAGATATTGATACTAAATGCAAAGCACTAGAAGAAAGAAAGATTAACAAACTTAAAAGGGACTTAGATGATTATCAGAATAATATGAGCTACCCACAACCACCGTTTAAGAGAAATGTACATAATGTTAGAAACAAGCTAGATAACAGGAGAGTGAACAACCACAATGTGCACTACAGGGAGGAGGAATTTTTTATTGAAGATTATGACACTGACTTTCCACCACTAGAGAATGAAGACCCACAACATAACATGTACAGAAAGAGACAAGGTCCTCAGAATTTTCAGAGAGGGGGAGGAAGAAGGGGGAGAGGGAGGTATTAACTAATATCATCTACACCCCCACCCCCACAACATCCCCCATTCGGAATCTTGGTGACCCCCCCTGGTTTAGACACTGATTCTGAGATTTTATGTACAGGCACTACACATTCTTTCAAAAATTTTTCTATTTACAATTTCAGCAATATTACTTTAAATAGGGTACATTTTGACCTACTCAGTAAAGGGTTTAAATTTATTCCAAGTACTCGAGGTGATCTAGTTAAAACTATTTTAGACATGAAGTTGTTTCTCAGGAAGTTGAACTTGCAAGCCATCTTACCAGCTACTTTAGGCAACCAAGAGCTACCACATACTGCCCTAACTAGACGTAGTACCTATAATCCCCCACTCCTCCCGCAAATAAAGAACCTGGAACTGGTGTTAGAAAATGAAATTAGGAAGGAGTTTAAACAACACTATAAGGCATACAACCTTACAGGTGAAGAACATGAAACTCTGGAAGACTTAAGGAAAAACACACTAATAAGAATTATGAAGCCAGATAAAGGAGGGGGAGTGGTGATTATGGATAATATTATTTACGAAGGCAAAATGAACAACATTCTTCGAGAAGAAAGTAAATATAGAAATGTATCATTTGATGAGGTGCAAGTGGCCTACCAGAAAATAGACATGGCTCTTGATCATATGATCATGGAGGGAACAATTGACAACAACACGTACAAATTTTTGTCAGTGCCGAAACCTAAGATTCCTATCATCTTCGGCATACCTAAGGTACACAAAAATGCTAGTGACCCTCCATTAAGACCTATTGTGTCAGCCGATTGTTCAAAAACTCTCCCTATGGCTAAATTTGTGGATCATAAGATCAAACACATTTGTAACAACTACAAACATATACTGAAAGACTCATGGGACTTACTAAGAAGCATTACATCAAACCTCCTAACTGAGAACTTGATTTTTGTTAGTATAGATGTGGTGGACCTCTTCACTTGCATACCACACCATGAAGGGATGAGTATTTTTGAGGACATGGTCTTCATGGATAATACTCTAGCACATTCAGAAAAAGTTACAATAGTGGAGTTAATGGATACCATTTTGAAGTATAACTTTATAACATTCAATGGAGAATTTTATCAACAAATAAAAGGGGTAGCAATGGGTGCGGCCTGCGCACCAACTTATGCAAATATAGTACTAGCAGGTTGGGAATTGAATTATATCCTGAATTCAGGATTTCAACAATATTGGTCACTATACAGACGCTACCTGGACGATATCGTCATTTTTTTGGACAGGAGGTAGCGAAAAGACTGAATTCCTGGACTATATTAACAGTACTACCCATTACTTGAGATTCACACACTCCACCTCTCCTGATAAGCTACAATATTTGGACGTTGAAGTTCAGAAGAGTAAAAACAACAAAGATTTAGAAACTAAAATATTCAGGAAAAACACTTTCTGCAATTCTTTCTTGCATTACAACAGCGCACACCCTCCACATTGCAAAAGGAATATTGTCAAGGGACAATTTGTGAGAGGGTGTCGCATGACGAGCAGGGATGATGATTTCTATGTTGAATGTAACATCTTAGAAGGTATGTTCCTAGCCAGAGGATACCCACTGGATTTTATTAAAGACATTAGAAAAGAGGTGGAACAACATAGACAGACTAAATTCAAACCTATTAAGGGTTGTCTGACTAACAACATGGACACTATGACAAGTGGGGACATTACGGACAACCATTACAACATCAGTAGGAACAATACACCAGCTGATTTTGAATATCAATCAGCACTTCTCTTAGAATTTAATTTGTTCAACTCCAAAGTAAAAAGAATTTTTCAAACTGAGTGGGACAAATTCATATCCTTTACAGACATTCCGAACATTAAAGAAAGGGTCCCGAAAGTTGTATTTAAGAATGCACGTAGCATTAAAAAATTTTTAGAAAATAATCAAGCTAATGACGTTAATAACTCTTTTGAGAAGACACGCTGTAGCAACACTACATATGGAACATTTCATTGTGGACGCTGTAAACAGTGCCCTTATATTTCTAACAAAAGAGAAATATTTCTGGTAGCTAGGGATATGAATATATATAGTACAGGCCATTATAACTGTGAATCCCAGGGAGTAGTCTATTTGGCAATGTGCTCAAATTGCAACTCCTACTATGTTGGAAAAACAGAAAGAATATTAAAGAGAAGAATATATGAACACCTGTATGAAATACAAAAAGGAAAAGACACAAACGCATTGTTTAAGCACACAAAAACTTGTAAAGAGTCTAAATTTTCTTTTTTTGTCCTTGAGCAGGTGAAAAAAGAAATGAGAGGAGGCCCCTGGGAAGAATGGCTGGAATATAGGGAATTATGTTGGCAAATATTATTAGAAGCCAACAAACAACCTGGTTTAAATGAATGCATTTCCCTAGCTCCAGTTTTAAAATTGAGAGCAGCTAAGATATGAAGTGAAATATTAACAGCTTACCACAAAAGAACAGTAGGTGGCACCATTGTTCTTTACTTCATTCCCTTCCTTAGTAAAAAACATTCCTTTTAACATTTACATATTCACATGAATTTAACTGAGGTTTTTATTGTATTTATTCATGTATTTGGTGTACAAAGAAATTATTTATTGAAGCATACTTTGATCAACTCACTGAAAAGGTTTTAAACATCAGAATCAATTTTAGAAGAGATTTTAACTGATTTTTATGATATTCATACATTTTACATTGTTTTTTATTATAATGAGCTCTTCAGTCTTTCATTATTACCATTGGTTTAAATAGAATGCAATTGTTCTAATTGGTCTTTATTCTTTGAATTTTACTATATAATAGTTCATTAATTAAACTTAATTGTCGGATGAAGTCGTAGCTTTAAGCTGACGAAAACGCATTGATTTGCTCCAAAGCGTTTACCTTTTGGATTATGTGTGTGGATTTTAAACTGTTGTGAACTTAAATAAAGTGCGGTTTTGGTGCGCTGTTTCCAGCTCTTATTCTTTGCTTGGCAAATGTATGCACGGAGCTCCATGTAGCAGCTTCTAAAATGTCCTTGGTAGCCACCCCTCTTAAGAAGGCTGTGGAGGTGGCTGTGGCTCTTGTGGAATGAGGTCTAATGTTAGCTGGCACAGATTTTCCATGGAAGGAGTAACAAAAACGAATGCAATTCCCTATCCACTTTGAAATTGTCTGTTTGGAAATTGCTTTTCCTTGTGTACCAGCAGCATATGCTACCAACAGCTGGTCAGATTTTCTGTAACCTTTAGTTCTGTCCAAGTAGTAGCGCAACTGTCTGTTTATGTCCAGGGTGTGCAGAAGTTTATCCCCTTTGTTTTGTGGATTTGGAAAGAAGGTAGGCAAGTGAATAGCTTGATTTAATGAAACCCTGGATACCACCTTTGGCATAAATGTAGGATTGGTTCTCAATGAAACTCTGCCCTGATGAAAAATAAGAAATGGCTGTACTGCCATAAGGGCCTGTAACTCAGATACTCTTCTTGCTGAGGTTATGGCCATAAGGAAAGCAGTCTTCCAAGACAGGAACTCTAGTTCTGCAGATGCTGCTGGTTCAAAGGGAGGCAATGTTAGTTTTTCCAACACGAAGTTAAGGTCCCAAGTAGGTAGAGGTGGTTTCCTTGGAGGATTGATGTTTTTGATTCCTCTTAGAAACTGTCTTAGGAGAGGATTTGAGAAGACAGGTGGATCAGTGTTGTACTCTGCTGAAATTGCTGAAGCATGAATTTTAATGGAAGAGTAAGACAGACCATTGTGGAACATTTCTGCCAAGTATTCCAGGATATGTGCCATATTCATCACTGTTGCATCTAGGCCCTTTGTGGTGTTCCAAATGTGAAATCTTTTCCATTTTGCTGAATATGCCTTTCTTGTGGAAGGCCGGCGAGCTTCCATAATTATAGCTTTCACTCTCTGGGATAGCTTGTCCTGAGGAGGAGTCAAGGTATTTTCCAGGCTGTTAGTTGCAAGGTTTTCAGGTTGGAATGCAGAGTTTTGTAATTGTGCTGTGTCAGTAGAAGTGGCCATAGAGGAAGAGGTCATGGTTTCGTGCGTGACATGCTCTTTAACAGTGGGTACCAATGCTGTCTTGGCCAGTCCGGAGCTATCAGAATCATTTTTGGCTGCTCTGTCCTGATCTTCAGTAAAACCTTGGTCATTAATGGGAGAGGAGGAAATGCATACACTGTTAGAGTTCTCCAGCTGAAAGAGAGGGCGTCCACTTTCCATGCTTGTGGGTGGTATGTCCTTGAGCAGAATTTCTTCAGTTGATGATTGTGGGGGGGAGGCAAAAAGATCCAAGTCCAGCCTCCCCCATGATTGTGTTATCTGTAAAAAGATGTCTGGGTGCAGCATCCATTTGTGTGCATCCATGATATTTCTGCTTAAGCTGTCCGCCAGTATATTGTCTTTCCCTGGCACAAACTGGGATTGTAGCTGTATATTGAGTTTCAAGGAAAGTTCCCATAGATTCACTGCCAGCCTGCAAAGAGGGTAGGAATGGGTGCCTCCTTGCTTGTTTATATACCACATAACCGTGGTGCTGTCTGTCCTTATTAGCTAATGGCCATGATGCAGAAAGGGTTTGAAGGCTTCGACTGCATGTATCACTGCCAGCATTTCCTTTTGGTTTATGTGCATGCGTAGCTCTTTTTGTGACCATAGACCTTGAATGCATCTGCCCTCCATGTGCGCTCCCCATCCGTGGTCTGAAGCGTCTGTTGTAATGGTTTGGCTGGCTATAGGTTTGTTGAAAGGCAGACCCCTGTTTGACTGGCTTGCTTGAGCCCACCACAGAAATTCCTTTTGAAGGCATGGAATGAGTGGTATCAAAGTTTCCAGGCTGTGACTGTGTTGAGTCCATAAACTCCTTAGGTACCATAAACACCCCTACCGGAGTCCCACAAGGCTCCATATTGGGCCCTCTTCTCTTTAACATCTTTATCAATGACTTCCACAAATCTATCCCCTTCTCCAGCATTATCCAATATGCAGATGATTCTACTATCATCTGCTCTGCCTCTTCTATCTCCACCCTACAAAAACTCACTCAAGACGCCTTCTCTGCCACAGAGCAATGGATGCTATGTAATCATCTAGCTCTCAATGCCACCAAGACCAAATTAATGTTATTTACTCCCTCCAAACTCCCTCCCCCCAACATAAACTCACTCTTAGTTACCAGTCAAAACAACTCTCCCCTTGAAATAGTGTCAGAGACCAAACTTCTTGGGGTCCTTATTGACAACCAACTCAAATTTAATTCCCACCTACAAAAGAACATCAAAAACACATCAAAACTTGGCATGCTATATAGACAAAATGCCTACCTCACACCTACCACTAAAATCACCCTAGCTACTTCCTTCCTCATTCCCTCCCTCCTCTATGGTGCCCCACTACTTACTAATCTTCAGTGCTCCTTAAAAAAACAGCTCACCTCTTGTTATAACAAAATTGCTAGATTCGCTACCACCCATAAGTCTTCCACTCACCACTGTCTCTCCCTCCATAAACTAAAATGGTTAGAACTTCCCAACTATCTTGCTTCTACTCAACTAAATCTAGCCCACAAGCTTATTCTAAACCCTCTAACTGTCCCTCCTCTCCTCTGCCTTTAAAATGCACCATCCAAATAGAGCTCTAAGGTCTAATAATCAAAATCTACTAGAGGTTCACAAACCAAATCATCCCCAGGCAAAACCTCCTTTCCTTCAGCCTTGCTCGCCTCTGGAACTCCCTACCACCAAACATCCGCACTACTTCCAACCACTCTGCCTTCAAAAAGTCACTTTTCTTACACCTAGCATCTCAATGGGAATGCTCTTGTACCCACCCCACATAACCAACTCTACCTTCCCTGTACTAGCACTCTACTCTAATTATCTACTATGTCTGTTCATTAAAATGCATTTATGTTTTTTGCTTTTATTCCCTCATTGCCTGTACCAAGATGGTCACTGTCAAATGTTAATTACATTTATGTTTTGTTTTTGTTCTTTTATAGTATGTACCTTTATATTTACTGTAATGTACATGTTTCTTTTTGGAGCTCATGCTCCCTCATTGCATGTGTCTATATATTTACTGTAATGTACATTTATTTTTCTTTTTGGAGCTTTTCTCCCCAGGACTCCATTGAAAACGGGTTCTTCAATGGCCCAATGGACTATCCTGGTAAACCAACTGCAATAAATAAATAAAATAAATAGTTTCCACATATGTAGTCTTGCTTGCGGAATCAGAAGGATGCAAGAAGCCATGTAACCCAGGGCCTGCAGGATTTTCCTTGCAGTCAGCTGGGTTTGTCTTGTCAGATTTTTGAAGTAATCTGGTAGTTGACTTTGTTTTTCTTCTGTGAGGAAGGCCATTTGGGTGGTTGTATCTAGATCTGCACCCAGAAAAGTTATTCTTTGGGATGGAACAAGTCTTGATTTGTGAAAGTTGACTGTATATCCCAAGGCCTGAAGTAGGTGGATGGCATAATTCAAGTGTTTTACCAAAGTTTGTTGGCTGTCCGCTTGTATAAGGCAGTCGTCCAGATATGGGTATACTTGAATCCCCTGAAGTCTGCAGTGTGCAATTACTGATGCCAGGCATTTTGTGAATACTCTGGGCGCAATAGATAAGCCAAAGGGCAATGCTGAGAATTGATAATGCTCTGACCCTGCAAGAAATCTGAGGTGTCTTCTGCAACTGTGTCCGATAGGGACATGCAGGTATGCCTCCTTGAGGTCTAGAGTTACCAGCCAAGACCCCTTGCCCAGCATGGGAAGGAGCTGCTGTAGAGTCAGCATTTTGAACTTTGGCACAATGAGATAAGTATTCAGTGCGGACAAGTCGAGAATAGGCCTCCATTGTTTTTCTTTTCTTGGAACAAGGAATAGTCTGGAATAAAATCCTTGGCCTTGTTCTGAGAGAGGAACCTTTTCTATAGCTTTCATTTGCATTAGGCTGGAAATTTGTTTCAAAGCCTCTGCCCTTTGATTCGGTGGCAGGTCTGGCATGCCCTTTCTTTTTGGTAATGTGTGGAAATTAAACCTGTATCCTTTGTCTATTATTTGTAGTGTCCATTTGTCCCTTGTAATACTGTGCCAATTTTCTGAAAATAAAGAAAGCTTTCCGCCCAAAGGTGCTTCCAATTGAGCACTGGTTGGCGGTGTCAAGGTAAAGTCATTGAGCCTGTCCTTGTGCAGCAGTTGAAGGTCCTGCGTTACCTCTCTGGTTGGGAGGCTGCCATTGACGTCCTCTGTAGGAGCCTCTAGCTTGCCCTCTACCTCTGGCATGCCTGTTCCTGCCTCTCTGAAACCTCTGTGTCTGGAAAGGACCAATTCTTGGAAGGCCAATTCCTGCTGAATCTTGGTGGTTGTACTTGGAGAAAATCTTTGACCGTTTGTACGGATTTTGCCTTTTCTTCAAATTTCTTTAGGACCTCCTGAGCCGTGGAGCCAAATAAGTTTTGCTTTTCCAGCTGAGCATCCAGCAGCTTTGCTTTAACATGGTCTGGCAGAGATTGTTCCTTCAGCCAAGCATGCCTACATATGACTGCGCCAGTCATAGCTGACCTACATGAAGCTTCCAATGCATCATAACCACATTGCAAGAAATGGTTGCTAACCTGTTGGGAGTTATGTACCAGATCCTGAAGTGACTTGCGGTCTAGGGGGTCGGGTGAAGACAGTTTTTTATGCAATTCATCTAACAAATACTCTTGGTACTGCATCATATGAAATTGACAATTTAATGCCCTCATAGAAAGAGTAGCAGAAGTATACACTTTTTTACCCCATCTCTCTAAAGCTCTGGACTCCCTTTCAGAGGGGAGAGGATTTTTAGCAGTGGCAGCTGCAACCCCTTTAGGGCCCTGGGAAATAGTCTCTGGATCAGCAGAGTGGGCCTTGTAAATGTAAAGATGCGAGTCCGGGACCCTGTAGTACCTATCGGGTTTGGCAGGAGCCGGAGGGAGAGAATCAGGGGTTCTGCTAGAGTCAGAGTACACATCATCAATGACATTCAAAACAGGAGGAATAGCTAAAGGTCTATGCTGAGGCAAATGTAAAAAGGTCCTTAATCTTTTCCTGGAATCAGAGAATTCCTGGCCCTGCCATTGAAATGCTCTCTCATGGTGTGTAGTGTCTCCCCAAAGGAAAACTCTTCAGGAGGGGAGGCCGAGGGAATAGATTCCTCTGCATCAGAATCCTCGTAGGAAAAAGCCTCCTCCTGGTGGTCCGAGAGTAGAGCCATCAGAGGCCTCATCTGAGGAGTGGGGATCAGAGGGCTCAACCCTGGGCCTTTTGTCTGGAGGAGGTTGAGAGCCCCTGTCCGGATGAGGTTGAAAGCCCCTAATTAAGGAGATAAGATCCTCTGCTAAACTTAGAATCTGTGAACCAGTAGAGGGTCCCTGAGGGATAACCTTGGGAGGCAAAGCTTTTGAGAGTTTAGCAGCTTTAGCCCTGGAGAATGCCTTAATGGACATGGATGCAGGAGGCCTGGCAGCACCACGTGCTGGAGTAGATTTGTCTAAAGGAATGGTGTCGGAAGGTTCCAGGACACCAGTTTCTGTTGGAAATTCAATAACAGACTCAGCCGGGGCCTCCGGGACCGAGGTAGTCGGTTGAGCGGTTTCGGTAATTGGAAGTACCAAGGACTCGGTTTCAGCCAAGACCGAGACACTCGCGGTAGGCCTGGCCGTGGTTTCAGCCGAAACCACGGCCCACGTGTGTCGGTCCTTGTCCTTCCGTTTCTTAACTAAATGAGAAGTCGGAGTCTCCGACGGCATCTTATACGAAAAACTAGCCTCAAAAAATTCCTCTGCAAACTCCGCCCGACGTCTAAGAGTGCGTCGGTTGAAGGAAGCACAGGCTGAACAGGCCGAGACGTCGTGGTCTGGGCCTAGGCAGGGGAGGCAGTAAGAGTGGAAATCCTTATGAGGTATTTGTTTCCCACAAGTTAAACAATTATTAACTTTATCTGACATCGGCTGAGGCAAGAGAGTATCCCCAACGAGGTACTTAGCTTTTTGAAGTCTTTGATAGCTGAATTACAGGAGTTGGCCGACCGGCACTTGCGAACTGCTTCTGCTTCGGGCACCACGTGGCAAGAAAGACTGGGAAGATGGCGTCGGCTGATGCTTTTATACCCCAGGCGCTCTGACGTCGGGGAAAGTGCGACATCAGCCGACGCCGGACCCAGACTTTGGAATACGGCCAACCGAAGGGCTGCCTGAGGCAGGACAACCCATATGTGATGACTGCAGATGCATCCTTGAAAGACATCTAGCTTCTTGTTCAGATACATAAAACAGTCCACAATGCTATAAAAAGGTCAGGTTTCCTAGAAGCAGTGGGTTGGGAATCTGGCGACAAAAGACGCACTGGTGAATACATCCCCAGAGGCTTCAATAGCAGGATAAAGAGCAAAGGGTTTAGAGTCTCGAATGTCAGAAGATCTCCCTACTAAGTTTGACAAATTTTACTTCATTCTCCACCACCCCACAACACCCTGCTACTACCCTGCCACTCGACTTTTCGTAATCAGTGTTTTCACTGGCAGATACCAACTGATCACTAGAAATTGGTCTCCTAGTTTTGACAATTATACAGGATAGGCACTGCTGTCTTTGCCTACACATATCATGCTTTCTACAACACAGTAGCACATCACCTCTCCTCAGTATCTTAATTTCCATAAGGGTGTACTTCAGTACTGCTTACACTTCAAAGACTCCTTCAGATCTCTAAAGTCTCTCAAGGCAATGCCATTATGACTGTCTTAACTATCCCTATGCTGTTAAACTGCATCACTTTATTAACTCAACAAACTTGGCACACTTCACTGACATGCCAATTCATGGATAATTTACAGAAATACTGAAACTAAGATTCTTGTAACTGTTGCAAGGATATTTCATAAGCAGTACCAGAAAAGAACACTTTCATGCAGGAGTTCAAAACCTGGAAAATAAAAAGTTAAATACATTAATCCAACTCAAAAGAAATTACATTATTTACATACTTATCTATGAAGTCATCAGCATTCTTTTTTTGTACATTATCTGCATGACGGAGCAGCCAGATAATTTCATCACGAGCAAAGGATAATGCCATGAATACAAAAAGTGCCTGAAAAAAATTCAAGAATTACATCTCTACAATAACAACAGTATAACGTTTCAAGAATAAATTAGCTAAACTAATATTGCTAATAAAATAAGTAACTGCTGCGTTCTACTGATAATTTTTAAAAGTTGCATCTATGTGAAACTATCTATAGTTTCTAATAAATCACAAATTCTGAAAAAAGGCAGAACAAGTCCAACAAAGCATATAAAAAAACTGTAGAACTCAATGCAACATTCTGTTGGAAAGAAATTAAAAGTGCAGCATACCTTGGGGCCTAGTAATCCAGGCTGATCTGATAGAACAGTGGCTAGCTCCTTCAGTGCAGATCGCAGAAACTTTCGTCTTTCTCTATGCATAGAGCCACTAAAAGGGTAAAGAAAAAATATTAGACACTTTGTGCTTGCTACTTCTATCTATAAAAACACAATCTGTGCACACTCTAAACCACTAAACCTACAGAAAATAAACGCATGCAAAGATAATAGAAAAATGCAAAGAAATATACAATGAACCAAGATAAACCAGAAAGCTTCCTCAGAAAGTACAGTCGTGTACACTTACCATAAATGTAGATGTTAGAGTGTACTCACTGTTGCAGTCATCACATTTGGGTTATCCCTGCCAGGGTAGCCCTCGGCTGGCCCGAATACCAGAGGCTTACTATTTCTGTGTCGGTTGCGGTCGCTTCAGGACTGAAGTCAGGTCATCAGTAGTATAAAGTAAGGCAGCCAACGCCATTACATCAGTTTTACTAGCCCTAACCTGTCAGGAGCCCCCAAGTAGGAGCCAGGTTCTGGTGGAAGAAGTCCACCAGTAGAAAATAAATATCAATATGTCCCTTGTAAGGAAAGAAAAGAAAAAACGAGGGATGGAGGGAGGGAAAAGTACAGTTTTGTACCTACCATAAATGTAGATGTTAAGGTGTTCACACTGCTGCAGTCATCACACTAGGGTTATCCTGCCGTCAGGCGGTCCCGCAGTCGGCCAGAGTTCCAAAATCTTGGTCCGGCGTCGGTTGCTGTTGCTTCTTCCCTGACGTCAGTGCGCCAGGGGTATACAAGATGCATCCGACGCCATTTTCTTCAGTTTTTCTTGCCCCAGATGTCAGGTGCCCCCAAGTAGGTAAGCAATACATATAAAATAAAAACAATACCTTCAGTCACAAGCAAATACACCACAAAGGTTGTATAGGATAGAAAGGTATAGATAAGGCCAGCTAGTTCAGAGGGGATGGAGGGAAGGTAACTTGGACTGCAGCAGTGTGAACACTCAAACATCTGCATTTACGGTAGGTACAAAACTGTACTATGTTCATCGTGTTACACTGCTGCAGTCATCACACTTGGGTAGAATCCTAAGGCTAAGGTTGGGTGGCTGGTCTATAAAGAGTTAGGATTGGCTATGAGACCCTGCAGAACTGCAGTGGCAAATCCTGCTCTGAATTTAGAGTAAAGAGGCAGGTGGTAATGCTTGGCAAAGGTGTGCACTAGAACTGCAGTGGCAAATCCTGCTCTGAATTTAGAGTAAAGAGGCAGGTGGTAATGCTTGGTAAAGGTGTGCACTGAACTCAAGTTGCAGCCTCCAAAATTTCCTTGGTAGGTACTCCTCTGAGAAACGCCGCTGAAGTGGCTGTAACCCTGGTGGAATGGGGCCTAATGCTATTTGGGACTGATTTGCCATGCTGTGTGTAGCAGTAACGAATACAGTGTCCTATCCATTTGGATATAGTCTGCGTTGAGATAGCCTTGCCCTGTGATCCTGCAGCATATGCTACAAACAGTTGCTCAGTTTTCCTGATACCTTTTGTTTTGTCCAAGTAGAAGCGTAGCTGCCTGTGTATGTCCAAAGAATGCCGAAGTTTCTCCCCTTTATTCTGGGGGTTTGGATAAAAAGTTGGCAAATGGATGGTTTGGTTAAGAGCCACACTAGATACCACCTTTGGCATAAAGGTAGGGTTTGTCCTTAAAGAAACCCTGTCCTGATGAAAAATTATAAAAGGTTCCACTGCCATTAATGCCTGTAGCTCTGAGACTCTTCGTGCTGAAGTTACTTGCCAGGAGCAGAGCTGTTTTCCATGATAAAAATTTTAGATCAGCTGTACTGGCAGGCTCAAAAGGTGGCAGGGTCAGTTTTTCCAAAACAAAATTGAGGTCCCAAGTTGGTGTTGGTGCTCTCCGGGGCGGTCTTATGTTTTTAGCCCCTCTGAGGTACTGCTTTAACAAGGGATGAGAGAATAAAGGAGGATCCGTGTTGTAATGTGCTGAAATGGCAGAGGCATGGATCTTAATTGATGAGAAGGATAGGCCTCTGTCCAGCATCTCAGTTAAGTATTGTAAAATCTGAGGAATGTTTGGAACAAGAGAGTCAAAGCTTTGAGCCTGGTTCCAGGCGCAGAATCTCTTCCATTTTTCTGAGTAAGCTTTCATGGTGCTAGGCCTCTAAAATGACATCCATAACCGCTTTAGAGAGAGGTGTTGCCTGTTTAACTAATAAATCTGTCATGCAGCCAGGTTTAGGGTTTTGAGCTGACCGTGCAGGATCTGATTGTTTTGTTGAGTCAGAAGGTGTGGAATTTGAGGCAAAATCCATGGTGGGCCTTGAGCTAGGTTCCTTAAGATAGGGTACCAGTGCTGACGTGGCCATTCTGGAGCAATCAGGATCATCTGTGTTTTTTCTTGTCTGGCTTTTAGGAGTACCTTTGAAAGGAGAGGCAGAGGTGGGAAGGCATAAACTTTTAGGTCTTTCCAGCTGAACAAAAGAGCATCCACTTTCCAAGATTGTTTGTGATAAGACCTTATGCAGAAATATTGTAGTTGGCAATTCAGTGGGGAGGCAAAAAGATCTATGTCTGGGCATCCCCATTTTTGCGTTACCATACTGAAGATTTGTGGATTCAATTTCCATTCGTGAGGGTCCATGATATTTCTGCTTAGATCGTCTGCCAGAGTATTATTCTTTCCTGGCAGGAATTGTGCTTGCAGGTGAACTTGGTACATTAGAGCTGTGTTCCACAAGGTCATGGCTTGCCTGCATAGGGGTAAGAATGAGTCCCCCCTTGCTTGTTTATGTACCACATTACTGTGGTGTTGTCTGTCTTTAATAATAATTGTCCTGGATGCAAAAGGTCCTTGAAAGCTGTTAGGGCATTTTGAACAGCCAACATCTCTTTTTGATTGATGTGAAGATGCATCTGGTCTGTGGTCCACTTGCCTTGAATGCATTTTCCTGCCATGTGTGCTCCCCAGACGTAATCTGAAGCATCTGTTGTTAGAGTCTGCCTGGCTGTGGGTAGGGTGACAGGCTGACCCTTGTTTAGGTGACATGCCTGTGCCCACAATCGAAACACCTGTTGTAGGCAGAGAATCATTGGTATTACTGCTTCTAAAATGTGAGTGTGTTGAGTCCAAACACTTTTTAGGTACCATTGTAGTTTCCTCGTATGCCGTCTGACATATGGTATTAGTAGTATGCAGGATGCCATGAATCCCAGGGCCTGCAGAATTTTTCTTGCAGGGAGATGGGACTTCTTTGCCAGTAATTGAAAATATTGAGTTAGTTGAACCTGTTTGTCTGGCGTGAGGTAAGCCATCTGGGCCGTATTTAAGCTTGCACCCAGGAATATAATATGTTGTGAGGGCACTAGTTTTGACTTCTTTTCGTTTACTGTATACCCTAGAGAAGTTAGCAACCTTTTTACAAATGCAAGATGCTGTAGAAGAATGTCCTTTGTCTCTGCTTGAATGAGGCAATCGTCCAGATATGGATATATTTTAATTCCTTTTTGTCTGCAAAAAGCAATTACTGGTGCCAGGCACTTTGTGAAGACCCTGGGTGCAGTAGACAAGCCAAAGGGTAGTGCAGAGAATTGGTAGTGCATTGTACCAGCTTTGAATCTCAGGTATCTTCTGCAATTTTGTCTGATAGGGACCATGCAGGTATGCCTCTTTGAGGTCCAGAGTAACAAGCCAAGAGTTCTTGCCCAGCATGGGTAGAAGCTGCTGTAATGTCAACATTTTGAATTTTGGAATATCCAGGTAAGTATTTAGAATTGAAAGGTCTAGTATGGGCCTCCAGGCCTTGTCCTTTATGGGGACCAGGAAGAGTCTTGAGTAAAATCCTTGTCCTTGTTCTTGCTGTGGTACTTTTTGAATAGCCCTCATGTCCATGAGGGCTGTAATTTGTTTTTGTGCCTCTGCCCATTGATTTGGTGGCAGGTCTGGCATTCTTTTTAGCCTTGGTAAAGTATGAAAGTGGAACCTGTAACCTTGACACACAATATTTAGAACCCATTTGTCTTGGGTGATTGTTTGCCGGTTTTGAGAAAAAAGTGCTAGTTTTCCCCCCAAGGGGGCTTCCAAAAGGGTAGTGCTTGGCGTACGCAAAGGAAAGTCATTGTGACTGTTTCCTGTAAGGTTGAGACTTGTCCTCACCTCATTTTGGGGTCGAGGTGCCCCACTGTCGTTGTCTGTTTGAGCCTTGGGGTTGAGATCTGCCTCTTGGGCATCTGTATCTGCCTCTCTGTGGTCTGTCTGACACTGGAAAGGGCCAATTTTTTGTAGGCCAATTTCTGCTAAATTGAGGTAGCTGTACCTGTAAGAAATCCTTGACTGTTTGCATAGATTTAGCTTTATCCTCCATTTTCTTTAACACTTCTTCTGCCTTAACACCAAACAAGGTATCATGCTGTAAAGGAGCATCCAATAATTTTGCCTTAACATGATCAGGTAAACTCTGTTCTTTTAATCAAGCATGCCTTCGAATCAATGAACCTGTAACTGCGGCTCTACAAGAGGCCTCTAGAGAATCAAAACCACATTGCAGAGTATGTTTTCCCACCTGTTCAACTGCATGCAATAAATCCTGCTTTTCTTTACAATCAGGAGCTTCTGTGCTTGCAAGCATTTTCTGTTTTAATTGAGCCATTAAATATTGTTGGTACTTAAGCATGTGAAATTGGCAATTTAAAGCTCTTACTGCTAATGTTGCAAAAGTGTATACTTTCTTCCGCCATCTGTCCAAAGCTCTGGAATCTCTGTCAGAGGGTACTGGATTTTTTGCAATGGAAGCCTTAACCCCTTTTGGACCCTGGGAAATAGCTTCTGGATCAGCAGAAGGGTTTTTATAAAGAAACTCGTGAGAGTCAGGGACTCTGTAGTACCTATCTGGCTTGGCTGGTGAAGGGGGCAAGGAATAGGGAGATCAGCTGAATTCAGAGAACACATCATCCACAATATCTAGCACAGGCGGAATAGCCAGGGGCATGTGCTGAGGCAATAAAAGGAAATCTCTGAGCCTTTTCTTAGATTCTGAGTAATCCTGACTTTCCCAATGGAAATGCTCCCTCATGGTATGTAAAGTTTCCCCAAAAGAATAATCCTCAGGAGGAGAGGCTGAAGGGATAGATTCTTCAGCATCAGAGTCCTCATAGGGGGGGTAGAGAGTAGCCCTGGTCTGAAGAGGAATCAGAGGAAATGGAAACCTGATCAGAGGAATCGTAGTCTGTATCCTGCCTAGGCCTTTTCTCAGGAGGGGGATGGGAACCCCTGATTAGAGTAATGAGGTATTCGGCCATTTTAAGCATCTGTTTCTTAGGCATGGAGGCTTGTCCAGGAGAATGTTGTACTTGTTTCTTTGTCTTTAGTGGTACTTCTGTCTTGGCTGTATTTTTAATGGTGAGCTGTGAAGGTCTGAAAACACCCTCAGAAGCCAATGCCTGCTCAGCGGCTCCGGACCCATCTGAAGGATTAGTTTCCATAGGCCCAATACCTTGAGTTTCCAGAGGCCTAGTTGTCTCCACATGGGAGTCGGAGGTGGCCTGTGGCTCTGAGGTAGCGGGTGTCAAGGGCTGTGAAAGCACCTCACTGAGAACCGGCGACTGGCCTAGAAGAGGCTTCGTCGGTTTTGGACCTCGGATGTCTGTCTTTATCCTTGTCCTTGCGTTCTGTAGGTATTGTGGTAGCCGGTTGATCCGATGGCATAGTATAATTGAACCTTCGGCCAAAGTAGTGCAAAGCAAAATCAAAACGTCTTTTAATAGTACGTTTGTTAAATCTAGCACAAAACCGACAACTAGTGATGTCGTGATCAGGGCTTAGGCATGGAATACAGTAAGAGTGGAAGTCCTTATGAGGTATTTGCTTTCCACAAGAAATACAATTATTAACTATTTCT
The DNA here is from genome assembly GCF_019279795.1 of Protopterus annectens. Classification (NCBI taxonomy): domain Eukaryota; kingdom Metazoa; phylum Chordata; order Ceratodontiformes; family Protopteridae; genus Protopterus; species Protopterus annectens. Next base: position 1,936,433,236 of record NC_056737.1, on the reverse strand, counting down.
GACATCGGTCTGAGGCAAGAAAAAAGTTTCCCCAATGGGGTACTTAGCTTTATTGAAGACTTCGGATCTGAAATTCGACTTTGAAAATCTCAGGAGTCGGCCAACCGGCACTTGCGAGCTGCTTCTGCTTTGGCACCGCGCGGCAAGAAAGACGGAAGAAAATGGCGTCGGATGAATCTTATATACCCCTGTGGGACCGCCTGATGGCAGTATAACCCAAATGTGAGGACTGCAGCAGTGTAACACGATGAACATCCAGGAATGCAACAGTAAATACACTCGAACATCTACATTTATGGTAAGTGTACACAACTGTACTATGTTCTTCATGTTTCACTGTTGCAGTCATCACATTTGGGTTGATTCCCAAAACTGAGGAAATGGGTGGAAGCAGTCAAGGAAACTAGGGGCTGGCTAAAATGACCTGCAAGACTGCAGAGGCAAACCCTGCCCTGGATTTGGAGAAGAGAGGCAGGTGGTAACATCTGGTAAAAGTGTGAACAGATGTCCAGGTGGCAGCCTCCAGAATGTCCCTGGTGGGGAATCCTCTGAGGAAAGCTGCAGAGGTGGAGACTGGTCTGGTGGAGTGAGCCCTGACCTACTTGGTGGGAGCCTTTCCATGTTGTTTGTAGCAGAAATGGATGCAGTGGGCTATCCATTTGGAAATGGTTTGTTTGGAGATGGCTTTGCCTTCTGCCTGTGTAGCAAAGCTAACCAGCAACTGATCAGACTTTCTGAAGGATTTAGTCCTGTCTAGATAGAATCTGAGGCTGTCTGTGCACATCTAGGGAGTGCAGGATCCCTTCCCCTTTATTCTAGGGATTAGGAAAAAAGGTGGGCAAATGAATGGACTGGTTGAGAGCCACACTGGACACCAACTTGGGCATGAAGGATGGGTTAGTCCTGAGAGACGCACTGTCAGCATGGAAGATGATGACGGGTTCCACAGCCATGACTGCTTGCAGCTCAGAGACTCTTCTGGCTGAAGTGATGGCCAGAAGGAAAGCTGTCTTCCAAGAGAGAAATTTTAGCTCTACAGAAGAAGCTGGTTTGAATGGGGGCAGGGTGAGCATTTCCAACACAAAGTTAAGGTCCCAAGCTAGGGTTGGTGTTCTTTTGGGTGGCCTCAAGTTGCTAGCCCCTGTTAGGAACTGTTTGATCAAGGCGTGTGATAAAAGGGGTTGCTCAGTGGGAAAAGGAGCAGATATAGCAAAGGCCTGAATGTTAATAGAGGAAAAAGACAGGCCACTGTGTAGTAGGTCAGCTAAGTAATCCATGATGAGAGGGAGGGAGGGCTGTGCCATATTGTCTCTATTAGCCTGACTCCAGCTGCAGAACCTTTTCCATTTGTCAGCATAAAACTTTCTAGTGCTAGGGCATCTGGCCTCACGTACATCTAAAAATTGTTTACTGAGGATGGCTGATTGACCGGGGGTTAGGGAATAAGCCAAGCTACCAAAGTGACTGTCTGCAATTGGGGATGCATGAATTCCCCCTCCCTCTGGGTCAGGAGGTTTGGAATCTGAGGAAGATACCATAGTGGCAGTGGGGACAGGCTGCACAGCGAGGGGTACCAGTGGTAGCGAGGCCAGTCTGAAACTATAAAACTTGTCCTTTGTTTTTCATTCTTTATTTTGAACAGTACCCTGGGGATGAGAGGTAGTGGAGGAAAGGCACAGACCGAAAGACTGACCAGGGGAAGAAAGTACAGTTTTGTACCTACCATAAATGTAGATGTCCGATAGGAATGCATCTGCAGTCCTTACAAATGGGTTGTCCTGTCGTCAGGCAGCCCTTCGGTCGGCCGGATTCCAAAGTCTGGGTCTGGCTTCGGCTGGTGTCGCACTTGACCCGACGTCATTGCGGCAGTTCTTCGGGTATAAAAGCATCAGCCGACGCCATTTTCCTCAGTGTTTCTTGCCCCAGATGCCAGGTGCCCTCTTGGATGGCTAAATTTGGATAAATGCCAAAGTTTCCAAATAGTAGAGAGCAAACACATAAAATAAGCATGTATGTACATATATACAAACAAATACACCATAATAGATCCCCCCCAAGTTAGCTGAAGGTTGGCAAATACCCTAGGAGTACCTCAGAGGGGAAGGTGGGTGGGTAATCCTGACTGCAGATGCATTCCTATCGGACATCTACATTTATGGTAGGTACAAAACTGTACTATGTCCTTCAAGGATGCATCTGCAGTCCTTACAAATGGGTAGAATACCATAGCTAAACTAGGAGAGAAGGAAAGAGTAGAGATTATGGTGTAGTTAGGATCCCTTGCAAAACAGCAGTGGCAAAACCTGCTCGGGATCTAGAGTATAGAGGTAAATTGTAATGCTTGGCAAATGTATGCACGGAGGTCCAAGTAGCAGCCTCTATAATGTCCTTGCTAGCCACTCCTCGTAAGAAAGCTGTGGTAGTGGCTGTAGCCCTTGTGGAGTGAGGCCTGATGTTCTCTGGAGTTTTCTTTCCATGGTAGGAGTAACAAAATCTAATGCAATTTCCTATCCATTTGGAGATTGTCTGTTTAGAAATTGGTTTTCCTTCCTTTCCTGTTGCATATGCTACCAGAAGCTGGTCAGTTTTTCTATTGGTTTTTGTCCTGTCCAGGTAGTAGCGTAATTGTCTATGTACATCCAAGGTATGCAAGAGTCTTTCTCCCCTGTTCTGTGGGTTGGGGAAGAATGTAGGTAGGTGGATAGCCTGATTTAAAGAGACTCTGGATACCACCTTAGGCATAAATGTAGGATTTGTTCTCATGGACACTCTATCTTGATGAAAGATCAAAAAGGGTTGCACTGCCATTAATGCCTGTAGTTCCGAGACCCTTCTTGCTGAAGTTATTGCCAGCAGGAAAGCAGTCTTCCAGGATAAGTATTGTAATTCTGCTGTTGCTGCTGGTTCGAAAGGGGGAAGTGTCAATTTTTCTAGCACAAAGTTCAAGTCCCATGCTGGCAATGGAGGTTTCCTGGGAGGTTTCACATTTTTAATTCCTCTCA